>NC_092145.1:102663683-102979674 GCF_043159975.1 Macaca nemestrina | reverse complement strand
TCAATTATTTTGGATATATACCCAGTGGTTGGAACATACGGTAAATCTATTTTTTATTTTCTGAGTAACCTCCATACGGTTTTCCTTAATGGCTGTGTTCATTTACATTCACCAAAAGCCACAAGAGTATTTTTATCTCCACACCCTTGCCAACATTTGTTATCTTTCATCGTTTTTTATTAGTCATTTTAATAGGCATTAAGTAACATGTTATTGTGTTTTTGATTTATATTTCCTCTATGATCAATTTTAACGAGTATTTTTTATCTATGTTGGCTTTTTCTATGTCTTTGATTTACTTTTATTTTTTACTGTTAATTTTTGTGAGTACCTAGTAGGTGTATGTATTTTGAGTTTCATGAGATATTTTTATTTGACAAATGTCTATTTAGGCTCTTTGCCCATCTGGACTGGATTATTTATTTTTTTGCTATTGAGTTGTTTGAGTTTCTTACGTATTTTGGATATTTGCCCCTCAGGAGATGAATGGCTTGCTAATATTTTCTTTCAATCTTTGGGCTGCCTCTTCATTCTATTAGTTGTTTTCTTTGCTGTGCAGTAGATTTTTCAGTGTTATCTAAGTCAATATGTTTACTTCCACTTTTGTTTTCTGTGCTTCAGGGGTCATGTCCGAGAAATCTATGTCTAGACCACTGACGTGGAGCATTTTTTTTCTGTTTTTTTTTTTTTTTTTTTTTTTTTTTTTTTTTTTAGCTTTATAATTTCAGAGTTTACATTTAAGTCTTTAGCCAACTTTAACTTGATTTTTATATATAGTGGAGATAAGAGTCCAATCTCATTCTCCTTCTTGTGAATATTCAGTTTTCCAAACACTGTTTATTATTGAGAGTGCTCATTCTTTATTGTATGTTCTTAGCACCTTCATCAAAAATCAATTGACCATCATTTCATAAGATTATTTTTGTGCTGTCTATTTTGTTCCACTGGTCAATGTTCCCATTTTTATGCCAGTACAATGCTGCTTTGATTACAATACCTTTGTAATTGATTTTAAGTTAAGGTAGTGTGATGCCTCCAACTTTGGTCTTTTTGTTCAAGATTTGGCTAATTGGGGTTTTTTTTTTTTGGTGTGGTTACATGTACATATTAAGTTTTTTTTTCTATTTTTATGATAAATGACATTGGCATCAAATCTACAGTTCTTTGGAGTTTGTTACTGGAAATTTATTGTGTTTCTTTCATGGTGTCACTTTTCCCCTGATTCCTTGTGATCCACCTCACATTGCAACAGTCTGTGCATTGGAAGGAGCAGATACCTCTTCCAAAATTTATGAACTGACCTCAGTAAGTAATGACCTTCACCTGTGGCAGGGGTACATTGGGGTATGCTGTGGTGCAGATTGTAGTGGCACATGGCACCAAATATGGGCTCATACAGTGGCTCCATAGTGGAGGAGTGTCGCACTATTTACATGGTCATTGATGACAAGAGCTATGGAATTTCCATGACAGCAGTGCCTCTATGTCCTCAGCAGTGCCTCTATGCCATGTCTATGACATGGAGCTGAGTCAGGCAGTGGTACTGGGCAGAGCTGTCAGTGTGCACATAATAAGCTTCAGAAGCCAGCTACAGGTGTGTGCACGGGGGTTGGGGCCAGCTGCAGGCTGGTAATAATGTTCCTGCTGGTCGCATTTGTCTATGCAGCTGTGGAAAAAACTTGAGACTTGCAAGTAGGTGTAGCTGCAGTGTCCAGCTGCAGATGCAAGCAAGGGGCTGGGAGCAGGTGTGAGGGGCCTGAGGCTAGCTTCCTGTGCATGTGCAGCTGTGATGGGTAGGGCTAGTGGTATGCAGGATGTCAGTATGGTCAGTCATTGGTATGTATGCAGTGTTGGGAGCCTGAGTCTACAGCAGGTGGCCTGGGGATGTTTGAAGGAATGCCTGTGGTGGCTGCAGACACTGCAATTACAGCAGGTGTAGTGACTTAAGAGAATAGAGAGAGAGGAATGGTGGTTCAGGCACATGGAAACTAAAGGCTGCACTTTTAAGTCCATGGATTGGGGCACCTATTGCAGCAGCAGCTGGGGAAGCTCCAAGGAGGGGAAAGAAAGACAAGTGGTGACTTAAACAAGTGGGGGCTTTGTAGGCAGAAAACTGCAGGGATCCCAGTGGTGAACGCTGCATAGGATCTACTGCACCTATACTAGCCATGGTTTCCCTCAGCAGTAAAAGCTGCTGGGGTTCTGTGCTGAGCAAGCCACTGAGACCCACAAGAACCAATAACATGAATGCCACTGGTAGTAAAAGTTTCAGAGGATGTACAGTGGCCACTAGGGCTGTCGAGGTCTTCAGCAAAACAAACTGCTGGAGTCCTGTACAAAACAGGCAACTAGAGACTATAGTGACTCCTGCTGAGTGCCTTAAGCTATCAGACCCCATGTCTCTTTGTTTTCTGCCATCTCTAGATATCTCAGCTTTACCATTCTCCCCAACAACAGGTGGGTTGAAACAGAAGCTGGTCATTCAGGAGGTGGTCTGAAAGGCTAGGGAAGTGTGTAGTTCACACTGTTCTTTTCTCTGCACAGGGAACCAGGGAGTCAGGGAGTTCCTTCTCAGTGCCATGCAGTGCTGGCCTGAAGGATGACGTAATTCAGGCAACAAGAAACTGCTCTTTCTCCCCTTTTTGTGTAGTTATTCTTGAGTTTTCTTTCCCACTCTATTGTTGCAGCTTCTTAAGTGGACCACTGAGTTCTTTTTATTGAGAAAAAAAATCCTGTATCTGAGTAATGTTAAGATTTTTTTTTAAAAAATCTGTCCTAGAAAAACATTAGAAAGAGAAACCAACACATTCTAGATCCCCCTTGAGCTATGTATTTGTCTCTTGGAACTGCTTTCTATTGCCACAAGTTACTATAAACTAATCTAATAATGCCACACCAGACACTATAACCTACACCATAGAGCTTGACAATTTATAGCCAATCACTAATCAACGTTATTTCTGTAAGTCAATGAGACTCCCTTACAAACGACTTTGTATTCATCCACTTCCTGTCTCCCTTTTTTGCCTTAAATATCCATGTGTAACTGCTGCTAATCAGAGTGTATCTTTAGGTCGACTTGAATCTATGCTACTAGGTTGCAATCTTCAAATTTGGCCCAAATAAACTCTATATTTATATTAATTTTTGCCTCACCTCCTTCTTTTTATGTCAACAGTGAATAGCTGCCAAATTGTTGTTTTTTTTTTGTGGGGGAAAGAAAGGCCAGGATCCTCTACTCTACCATCTTGCTGACATGAGAAAAGATTGTATTTTCCTTCTAATACCAAATATGTGGTGTCTTTTTTAACACTACTTTTCCAGCTTACTGATACCAAGTCTGGATATCCAAAATTCAATTCAATTCTGACATCTGGAGTTAACATCAGATCTTGAAAGTTAAAAGGTTTATGTCCAAAACACTACCCCCACTTCAGACTCCAATTACAAATCCTAGGCCACCCATACTTCTGACTGATTTAGAGTAAATGTAGAGGTTCCCACAGCTTTTTCCCTGCCCTCAAAGTTTCAATAATTTTCTAGAAAAACTTGAAGAACTCAGAAATGTTTTCCTTACTGTTATGGGTTTATTATAAAGGATACAACTCAGGAAAAGTGAAATGGAAGAGACCCATAGGGCAAAGTGTAGGCAAAAGGGTCTGGAGCTTCCATGCCTTCTCTGGATATAACACACTCCTAGTACTTCAATGTAGACAACAATCCAGGTGCTCTCTGAACCCCATCATTTAGGGTTTCTATGGAAATTTAATTACAAAAATATGTTTCACTAAATCAGAAGCCACTAGTGATTGAACTCAACACGTGGCCCCTTTCCCTTCCCCAAAGGTCAGGGGGTGGAGCTGAAGGTGCCAAACTTATAATCACACCGTTTTGTTTTTCTGGTGACCATCTCCCATTTTGAAGTTGTTTAGGAATTCTCAACCATCTCATCAGTTTATTAGCATATGTAATACACTCTTATGATTCCAGAGATTCCAGGGGTTCTAGGAGCTGTCTGCCAGGAACTAAAGACAAAGACCAAAAATATATTTTTAAATTATACTCCAACATTCATAAAATGCTTTATGCAAAAACAGCAGAGTACACACTTTCAAGTTTACATGGCATATTTGTTATCATAAACTACATTCTGGACCATGAAGCACATTACAACAAGTTTAAGTGATTAGAAACCATACAATGTATTCTCTCAGATAGCAATAGCATTAAACCAGAAATCAATAACAAAGTGCTGGAAAATCTCAAAATATGTGGAGATCAAACAAAACACTCTAAAATTACAAATGAGTAAAACAGAAATGTCAAGAGAAATATTAAAATGTTTGAATGAAATAAAAATGTTATTAAAATTTTTGGAATTCAGCAAAAACAGTGCTTAGAGGAAAATTTAGAGGACCGAATACATGTAATAGAAGAGTAGAAAGGTCTGAAAATCAACAATCTAAATTTCCAACCTAGAAAACTAGAAAATGAGGAGCAAATTAAATCCAAAGTGGTGCCTCATGCATTTGGAAATAGCAAAATTGTGCATGAAGATCAATACTGTGAGCTTTCATTCAATAAAAACCATGGGAATTTACCTGAAAAGGGGAGGACACTTCAGATCTCAGGAAAGAGAAGGTTGGTAAGCAGCCTATGGGACAGTGTTTGGCTGCTAAAATTGAGTGAGGGGGAAGGTGGAGCAAGATGACTAAATGGAAGGCTCCAGTGATCATCCCTCCTGCAGTATCTACACAAAAAAGCACCTTCATAAGGACCAAAAATTAGATGAGTAATCATAGTACCTGGTTTTAACATCATATTAAGTAAACAGGCACTGAAGAGAGTAGGAAAGGCTATCTTTAATCCATTATGCCAAACCCTTCTTCATATCCCAGGGCTGTCGTGTGGTGTGGAGAGAGAATCCATGTACTTGAGGGAGGGAGAGTGAGTGCAGTGATTGTGGAATGTTACATTGAAACTCACTGCAGAAAAAAAAAGATGAAGCAGAACTCAGCTAGTGCCCACCAAGGGAGCATTTGGACCAGCCTTAGCCAGAGATTGCCATCTCAGCAGTTGAAAACTGAGTTTTGGCAAGCCCTGCCACTGTGGGCTAAAATGCTCTGAGATCCTAAGTAAACTTGAAATACGGTCTAGACCACAAGGACTGAACTTTATGGGCAAGACCTGGTGCTGCGCTGGGCTCAGAACCAGTGGACTTGGGGGGCACATCAGTTAGTGAGATACCAACTGGTGTGGACAAGGTAGTGTTTGTCTCACTTCTCCAACCCTATACAATGCAGCTCACAGCTCCAGGAGAAACTCCTTTCTTCTGCTTGGTGGAGAGTCAAGAGGACTTTGCCTTGCAACTTGTATACCAGCTCAGTCAGAGTAGAATAAGGGACCAGGCAGAGTCGTGACGCCCTTGCTCCAGGATGACATTTTTAAACACACCCCGGGCCAGAAGGCAACTCTCTGCCTCAAAGGGAACAACCCATACATGGCAAACTCCATCACCTGCTGACTAAAGAGCATTTTGTGCCTGAATAATCATCAGTAATACCCAGGCAGTACTTATCTCGGGCCTTGGGTAAGACTCAGAACCATGCTGGCTTCAGGTGTGACCCAGCACATTACCAGCTAGGTTGGTTACGTGGGAAGACTCCTTCCTGAGGAAAAGAGGAAAGAGTAAAGAGGCCTCTCCTGCAGCTTTGATACTAGCTCAGCCACAGTGGGATAAAGCAAAAAGCAGCCTCCTGGGGGTCCCACCAATTCTAGGTCTTGGCTACTGACAACACTTGTTGACCTACAGTGAGCCAGAGGGGAGTCCACTGCCCTGAAGAATACTCATGACTGGCAGCATTTGCTACAAGCTGAATAAGGAGCTCTTGGGCCTTGAGTAAATGTTGATGGTGGTCACAGGCAATAGCCATTACAGGTCTGGGGCACTGGTGCCCATGGAGAGAGGCGCTTCTGCTTGACATAAACAGAGGGAAGAGTGGGAAAGACTTGTGGCTTGTATATCAGCTCAGTTGCAGTAGAATAAAGCACCAGGCAGATTTCTAAGGCTTAAACATCTAGGACCTGACAGCATCTGTGGCCCCACCCAGGGCTGGGAGGAATGACACAGTCTAGCTGGAATTACCACATGTTCGTCGTAGAGTTTTGGGGGGCTTGAGTGAACCATAGGTTGTAACCAGGCAGTAGTCACTGTGGACATTGGTTGAAACTCAGTGTTCTGCTGGTTTCAGGTCTCACCCAGTGCATTTCCAGGGATGGTGACCAAAGTGGGGCTTCTGTTACCTTTCCCCACCTTCAGGAAGCTCACTAGAAAGAGAGAGAGAAAGAGAGAGAGAGAGAGAGAGAGAGAGAGAGAGAGAGAGAGAGAGAGAGACTCCATTTGTTTTGGGGAAATCAAGGGAAAAGAACAAGAGTCCACCTGGAAATCCAAAGAATTCTTCCAGATTGTACCCAAGACCACCAAAATGGTACCTCTATGAATCTTCAAGAGTCACAACATTACTGGGTTGGGGTTAACCCCTAAAACAGATACAACTGAAGTGAGAAAATACTTACATTACACAACCCAAGTTCCCTTTGAATACCTGAAAATCCTTCCCAAAAAGATAGGTACAAGCAAGCCCAGACTGTGAAGGCTAAAATAAATACCTAACTCATCAATGCCCAGATAGAGAAATATCCAAAAGTATCAAGACCTTTCAGGAAAATATAACCTCACCAAGTCCGTACCAGGGACCAATCTCAGAGAAAGAGACATATGTGACCTTCCAGACAGAGAATTCAAAATAGCTTTTTGAGGAAGCTTATCAAAATTCAAAATAACACAGAGAAGGAAGTCAGAACCCTGTCAGATAAATGTAATAAAAACATGGAAAAAATAAAAAAGAACTGAACACAACATTTGAAGATGAAAAAGGCAATTGACATATTGAAGAATGCATCAGAGTCTCTTAAATGCAGAAATGATCAAGCAGAATTAAAAATCAGTGAGCTTGAAGAGAGGTTATTAGAAAACACAAAGTTAGAGGACACAAAAAGGAAAATAATAAAAAAAGAATAAAGCTTGTTTACAAGATCTACAAAATAGCCTCAATATGCGGGCTTTTTTCTGGTTCCATATGAACTTTAAAGCAATTTTTTCCAATTCTGTGAAGAAAGTCATTGGTATGTTGATGGGAATGGAATTGAATATATAAATTACCTTGAGCAGTATGGCCATTTTCACAATATTGATTCTTCCTATCCATGAGCATGGTATATTCTTCCATTTGTTTGTGTCCTCTTTTATTTCACAGAGCAGTGATTTGTAGTTCTCCTTGAAGAGGTCCTTTACATCCCTTGTAAGTTGGATTCCTAGGTATTTTATTCTCTTTGAAACTATTGTGAATGGGAGTTCATTCATGATTTGGCTCTCTATTTGTCTATTACTGGTGTATAAGAATGCTTGTGATTTTTGCACATTGATTTTGTATCCGGAGACTTTGCCGAAGTTGCTTAGCAGCTTAAGGAGATTTTAGGCTGAGACGATGGGGTTTTCTAAATATACAATCATGTCATCTGCAAAAAGGGACAATTTGACTTCTTCTTTTCCTAACTGAATACCCTTGATTTCTTTCTCTTGCCTGATTGCCCTAGCCAGAACTTCCAACACTATGCTGAATAGGAGTGGTGAGAGAGGGCATCCCTGACTTGTGCCAGTTTTCAAAGGCAATTTTTCCAGTTTGTGCCCATTCAGTATGATATTGGCTGTGGGTTTGTCATAAATAGCTCTTATTACTTTGAGATATGTTCCATCAATACCGAATTTATTGAGAGTTGTTAGCATGAAGGGCTGTTGAATTTTGTCAAAAGCCTTTTATGCATCTATTGAGAGAATTATGTGGTTTTTGCCTTTGGTTCTGTTTATATGCTGGATGACATTTATTGATTTGCATATGCTGAACCAGCCTTGCATCCCAGGAATGAAGCCCACTTGATCATGGTGGATAAGATTTTTGATGTGCTGCTGGATTCGGTTTGCCAGTATTTTATTGAGGATTTTTGCATCGATGTTCATCAGGGATATTGGTCTAAAATTCTCATTTTTTGTTGTATCTCTCTCAGGCTTTGGTCTCAGGATGATGTTGGCCTCATAAAATGAGTTAGGGAGGATTCCTTCTTTTTCTATTGATTGGAATAGTTTCAGAAGGAATGGTACCAGCTCCTCCTTGTACCTCTGGTAGAATTCGGCTGTGAATCCGTCTGGTCCTGGATTTTTTTGGTTGGTAGGCTATTAATCATTGCCTCAACTTCAGAGCCTGCTATTGGTCTATTCAGGGATTCAGCTTCTTCCTGGTTTAGTCTTGGGAAAGTGTAAGTGTACAGGAAATTATCCATTTCTTCTAGATTTTCTAGTTTATTTGTGTAGAGGTGATTATTGTATTCTCTGAGTGTAGCTTGTATTTCTGTGGGGTTGGCAGTGATATCCCTTTTATCATATTTTATTGCATCCATTTGATTCTTCTCTCTTTTCTTCTTTATTAGTCTTGCTAGTGGTCTATCAATTTTGTTGATCTTTTCAAAAAAGCAGCTCTTGGATTCATTGATTTTTTTGGAGGGCTTTTTGTGTCTCTATCTCCTTCAGTTCTGCTCTGATCTTAGTTATTTCTTGCCTTCTCCTAACTTTTGAAAGTGTTTGCTCTTGCTTCTCTAGTTCTTTCGATTGTGATGTTAAGGTGTAAATTTTAGATCTTTCCTGCTTTCTCTTGTGGGCATTTAGGGATATAACTTTTCCTCTACACACTGCTTTAAATGTGTCCCAGAGATTCTGGTATGTTGTATCTTTGTTCTCATTGGTTTCAAAGAACATTTTTATTTCTGCCTTCATTTCATTATGTACCCAGTAGTCATTCAGGAGCAGGTTCCCTTCCCCCTTGCACTTCCCAAGTGACGTGAGCCCTTGCCCTGCTTCAGCTCTCACTGGTCGGGCTGCACCCGTGGACCACCACCAATAGTCCAGCACTCCCCAGTGAGATGAACCCAGTACAAGGGATGTAAAAGACCTCTTCAAGGAGAACTACAAACCACTGCTCAGTGAAATAAAAGAAGACACAAACAAATGGAAGAACATACCATGTTCATGGATAGGAAGAATCAATATTGTGAAAAAGGCCATACTGCCCAATGTAATTTAGAGATTCAATGCCATTCCCATCAACATACCAATGACTTTATTCACAGAATTGGAAAAAACTGCTTTAAAGTTCATATGGAACCAAAAAAGAGCCCGCATTGCCAAGACAATCCTAAGTCAAAAGAACAAAGCTGGAGGCATCACGCTACCTGAATTCAAGCTATACTACAAGGCTACAGTAACCGAAACAGCATGGTACTGGTACCAAAACAGAGATATAGACCAAAGGAACAGAATAGAGTCCTCAGAAATAATACCACATATCTACAGCCATCTGATCTTTGACAAACCTGAGAAAAACAAGAAATGGGGAAAGGATTCCCTATTTAATAAATGGTGTTGAGAAAATTGGCTAGACATAAGTAGAAAAGTGAGACTGGATCCTTTTCTTACTCCTTATACGAAAATTAATTCAAGATGGATTAGAGACTGAAATGTTAGACCTAATACCATAAAAACCCTAGAAGAAAACCTAGGTAATATCATTCAGGACATAGGCATGGGCAAGGACTTCATGTCTAAAACACCAAAAGCAATGGCAACAAAAGTCAAAATTGACAAATGGGATCTAATTAAACTAAAGAGCTTCTGCACGGCAAAAGAAACTGCCATCAGAGTGAACAGGCAACCTACAGAATGGGAGAAAATTTTTGCAATCTACTCATCTGACAAAGGACTAATATCCAGAACCTACAAAGAACTCAAACAAATGCACAAGAAAAAAAACAGCCCCATCAAAAAGTGGGCAAAGGATATGAACAGACATTTCTCAAAAGAAGACATTCATACAGCCAACAGGCACATGAAAAAATGCTCATCATCACTGGCCATCAGAGAAATGCAAATCAACAACACAGTGAAATACCATCTCACACCAGTTAGAATGGCAATCATTAAAAAGTCAGAAAATAACAGGTGCTGGAGAGGATGTGGAGAAATAGGAACACTTTTACACTGTTGGTGGGACTGTAAACTGGTTCAACCATTTTGGAAAACAGTATGGCCATTCCTCAAGGATCTAGAACTAGAAATACCATATGACCCAGCCATCCAATTGCTGGGTATGTACCCAAAGTATTATAAATCATGCTGCTATAAAGATACATGCACACATATGTTTATTGTGGCACTATTCACAATAACAAAGACTTGGAATCAACCCAAATGTCCATCAGAGACAGACTGGATTAAGAAAATGTGGCACATATACACCATGGAATACTATGTAGCCATAAAGAAGGATGAGTTTGTGTCCTTTGTAGGGACATGAATGCAGCTGGAAACCATCATTCTCAGCACACTATCACAAGAAAACCAAACACCACATGTTCTCACTCATAGGTGGAAACTGAACAATGAGATCGCTTGGACTCTGGATGGGGAACATCACACACCGGGGTCTGTTATGGGGAGGGTGTGGGGAGGAGGATGGCATTGGGAGTTATACCTGATGTGAATGACCAGTTGATGGGTGCTGACGAGTTGATGGGTGCAGCACAACAACATGGCACAAGTATACATATGTAACAAACCTGCACGTTATGCACATGTACCTTAGAACTTAAAGTATAATAATAAAAATTTAAAAATTTTAAAAAAGAAAGAGCTATGTTGAGGGATACTTGCTAAATGCCTGAGATCTTTCTGGATGACTCTTCTTGCTCTTCTTTTTACAAAGTAGCCATTCCTGGGCCATTTGTCAAACATACCTTATCTCATGTAATATCATCTTTTCTGTTTGGTGTGGGTTTTGAATTCCAGACAGACCGTGCCTAGTATAATTGTCTTGGACAGACATTCTTCCTGTCTGGATTATTTTCTTCCTGTCTAGAATATTTTAATTACTGTCCTAAAGTTTTCAAAATGTTCTTTCTCTAAAAAGATATTCTTGCAAATTAATAAACTTCAGAAAATGAAAAAAAAACAAAAAACAAAAAACAAGAAGCTAGTTTTTTGAGAAGATTAAAAAATTTGATAGACCATTAACAAAATTAGCCAAGAAAAGAAGAGAGATTATCCAAATATGCTCAATTAGAAACAAAATAAGTGATATTACCACCAATACTACAGAAATACAAAATGCCATTCAAGGCTACTATGAACATCTTTATGCGCAGAAATGAGAAAATCTAGAGGAGATGAATAAATACCTGGAAATATACAACCCTTCTAGATTAAAACAGAAATAAAAACTCTGAACAGATGAATAACAAGTAGTGAGATTGAAACAATAATTTAAAAATTGTCAACAAAACAAAGTTCAAGACCACATGGATTCACAGCTGATTCCTATCAGACACTCAAAGAAGGATTGGTACCAATCTTACTGAAACTCTTCCAAAAGATAGATGGAATCCTTCATAAATCATTTTATGAAGACAGTATTACTCTAATACCAAAATCTGGAGAGGACATAGCAAAAATAAAAAATAAAAAAATACAGACAAATATCCTTGATGAACACAGACGCAAAAATTTTCAACAAAATGTTAGCTAAACGAATCCAACAACATATCAAAAAGATAATCCATCATAATGAAGTGGATTTCATATCAGGGATGATTTATCAGACACAGGTCAATAAATGTGATGCATTGCATAAACAGAATCAAAAGCAAAAATCATATAATTATCTCAACAGATGCAGAAAAAGCATTTTCCAAAATCCAACATCACTTTATGGTTAAAAACCTTACCAAGATTGGCATAAAAGAGGCATACCTCAAGGTAATAAAAGCCATCTATGACAATCCCACAGCCAACATTATACTGAACAGGGAATAGTTGAAAGCATTCTTCCTGAGATCTGGAACAAGACAAGGATGCCTACTTTCACCATTTCTATTCAACATAGTACGGGAATTCTAGCCAGAGCAATCAGACAAGAGAAAGAAATAAAGGGCATCCAAATCAGTAAAGAGAAAGTCAGAGTCACTGTTCACCAATGACATGATTGCACACCTAGAAAACCCTATAGACTCATCCAAAAATCTTCTACATCTGATGAATGAATTGAGTAAAGTTTCAGAATACAGAATTAATATACACTAATCAGTAACTCTGCTATACATCAACAATGATCAAGGTGATAATCAAATGAAGAACTCAATCTCTGTTACAACCACTGCAAAAATAATAAAATACTTAAAATGTACCTAACCAAGGAGGATCTCTACATAGAAAACTACAAAACGCTGCTGTAAGAAATTATTGATAACACAAACAAACAGAAACACATTCAATGCCCATAGATGAGTAAAATCAATATTGTAAAAATGACCATTCTGCTGGCTGGGCACAGTGGCTCATGCCTGTAATCTCAGCACTTTGGGAGGCTGAAGTGGGCAGATCACAAGGTCAAAAGATCGAGAACATCATGGCTAACATGATAAAACCCCATCTCTACTAAAAATGCAAAAATTAGCTGGGTGTGGTGGTGAGCACCTGTAGTCCCAGCTACTCAGGGGGCGGAGGCGGGGGAATCACTTGAACCCAGGAGGCACAGGTTGCAGTGAGCCAAGATCATGCCACTGCACTCCAGCCTGGTAACAGAGTGAGACTCCATCCAAACAAACAAACAAACAAAAAATGACCATACTTCCAAAAGTGATCTACAGTTTCAATGCCATTTCCATCAAAATACCATCAACATTCTTCCCAGAACTTGAAGAAGCAATCCTAAAATGTATGTGGAACCAAGAAATTCCCTGAATAGCCAAAGCAAGACTAAGCAAAAAGGACAAATCTGGAGGCATTACATTATGTAACTTCAAACTATACTACAAGGCTATAATACAGCATGGTATTGATATAAAAATAGACATGTAGATCAAGGAAACAGAATAGAAAACCCATAAATAAAGCCAAATACTTACAGCTAACTGTAAACATTGCAAAACAAAACATAAAGCAAAACAAAAAAACAAAACATGAAGTAGATAAACTACACCCTATTCAACAAATAGTGCTGAGATAATTGCCAAGACACATGTTGAAGAAGGAAATTGGATCTTCATCACTCACCTTATACAAAAATCAACTCAAGAAGGATCAAAGATTTAAATCTAAGACCCAAAACCATAAAAAATGTTAGAAGATAGCACAATGAAATATCTTCTAGACATTGGCTTAGGCAATGAGTTCATGATCAAGAACCCAAAAGCAAATGCAAAAATAAATACATAAATAAATAAGACTTAATTAAACTAAAAAGCTACTGCACAGCAAAAGAAATAATCAACAGAGTAAACAAACAACCCACAGAGTGGGAGAAAATATTCACAAACTATTCATCTGACAAAGGAGTAATATTCAGAATCTACAAGGAACTAAAGCAATCAGCAAGAAAAAATCAAATAATCCTATCAAAAAGTGTGCAAAGGACATAAATAGACAATTCTCAAAAGAAGATATACAAAAGGTCAACAAACATGAAAAAATGCTCAACATCACTAATTATCATGGAAATGCAAATTAAACTCACAATGAAATACCACATTACCCCTGTGAGAATGGCCATAATTAAAAAATCAAAAAATAATAGATGCTGGCATACATGTGGTACTTTTACTCTGCTGGTGCGAATGTAAACTAGTACAACAACTATGAAGGATAGTATGGAGATCCCTTAAAGAACTAAAGGTAGAACTGCCATATGATCCAGCAATCCCACTAGTGGGTATCTACCCAGAGGCAAATAAGTCATTATACTGTTGGGACAACTAAGTTCCTCTTCTAAGACTCAATTTTCTGATCATAAGTTGTAAACAATCTTACCCCTTCTTCAGTTAAGCCTAACTGCTTCTTCTTTGCCCTTCCCTCCTTCACAAATCGTGTGATTACCCTTTTTGGAAAGTTTAAATCTTAGCCAATTGGGATCATCTTAGATTGTGCAGTCCAACCCCAGCCAATAGGGAAAGGACACAGAAACAGGAACTGCTTTAGGGATAAAAACCCCTTCTCTCCTTTGTCTGGTGTGCTCTTGTGATTGTAACAGGTATGAGCAGCAACCTTCTGCATAAGTAAAGGTGCCTTGCTGAGAAAATTTTCTGTGTAAGGGCAGGTTTCCTTTGGCTATGCTGAGCACTTGTTTCCAACAATATGAAAAAGACACTTACAGATACATTTTTATAGAAGCACAATTTGCAACTGCGGAAATTTGCAACCAGCCTAAATGCCCATCAGCCAATGAGTAAAGAAAATGTGATATATATATTGCAAAAATAAGACCATAGAATACTACTCAGCCATAAAAACAACTGAAATAATGGTATTTGCAGGAACCCAAATGGAGTTGAAGACCATTATTATAAGTGAAGTAACTTAGGAATAGAAAACCAAATATTGTATGTTCTCACTTACAAGTGGGAGCTAAGCTATGAGGACACAAAGACATAAGAATAATATAATAAACTTTGGGGACTTGAGTGGGAAGGGTGTGAGGAGGGTAAGTAATAAAAGACCACACATTGGGCACAGTGTACACTCTTCAGGTGACAGGTGCATCAAAATCTCAGAAATCACCACTAAAGAACTCCATGTAACCAAAAACCATCTCTTCCACCAAAACTGTTAAAATAAAATGAAAATTCAAAAAACCCCAGAAATGAACAAACAAAAAATAATAAAAATAAAATAAAATAATTCTTCAAACCAGGGATCAGCAAACTATGACCTGTGGGCCAAATCAGCCCAGTAAACATTTTTATAAATAAAGTTCTGTTGGAACACACACACATACACACACACAAATGTGGTACCTATACACAATGGAGTACTATATTATATCATTTAAAAAAGGAATGAGACTGTGTCATTTGCAAAAAAAAAAAAAAATAGAATGGAGTCATTATTTTACATGAAATAAACCAGGCATGCACACACAAAAACCCAAACATTGTCTCAAAACCACAACAATTGAACTCATGAACATAGAGATTAAAAGGATTATTACCAGTGGCTGGGAAGTGTAGTGAGGCAGGACGGGGAAGTAGGGTGGTTAGTGGGTACAAAAATATCAGTTAGAGAGAATGAATATGACCTAGTATTTGATAGTACAACAAGGTGACTGTAGTCAAAATAATTTAATTGTATATTTTATTTTTTATAACACAGTCTTGCTCTGTCGCCCAGGCTGGAGTGCAGTGGTATGATCTTGGCTCACTGCAACCTTCACCTCCTAGGTTCGATGGATTTTCATGCCTAACCTCCTGAGTAGCTGGGACTATAGGCACATGTCACCATGCCTGGCTCATTTTCATGTTTTTAGTAGAGACAGGGTTTTGCCTAGTTGACCAGGCTGGCCTTGAACTTCCTACTTCAAGTGGTCTGCCTTCCTCAGCCTCCTGAGGAAGTGCTGGGATTATCAGCCGAGCCATCATGCCTGGCCTAATTGTACATTTTAACATAACTAAAATAGTGTAATGGATGGTTTGTAACTCAAAGAATAAATGCTTGAGAGGATGAATACCCCATTTTTCATGATGCAATTATTATGCATTACATAAATATATGCACCCACTATGTACCCATAAAATTTAAAAAAAAAAATTTTTAAACTGTGTTAGTTAGTCTAATAAATAATGGCACACGATAGCAAGTTGAATAAAGAAACAAGATCCAACTGTATTCTGCCTTCAAGAGAACCATCCAACATACAATAACACCCAGAGTGTCAAAGTAAAGAGATGAAAAGCATCTATCAAACATACAAAAAATAAAATAAACAGGAGTTGCTATTCTTATTTCAGACAAAACTAAACCTTAAAACAATAATGATCAGAAAAGACAAACAATGGCATCACATAATTGTAAAGGATTCAATTCAACAAGAAAACTTCACTATCCTAAATATATGTACACCCAACACTGGAGCACCCACATTTATTAAACAAGTCATAAAATCTTTAAGGAGGCTTAGATAAACATACAAATAAGATTAGGGGACTTCAAAACCCTACCAACAGTGTTAGATCATTAAGGCAGGAAACTAACAAAGATATTCAGGTCCTATATTCAACACTTGACAAAATGGATCTAACATCTATAGAACATTTCACCACAAACAACAGAATATATATCTATAGATATATATTACATCTATAGACATCTATAGAAAATAACATCTATAGACATCTATAGAACATTCCACCACAAACAACAGAATATACATTTTTAATGTGCACATGGCACATCCTCTAAAATCTACCACATTCTCAGCCTAAAGCAATCTCAAGCAATTCAAAGTAACTGAAATCATACCAACCACACTCAATCATACCAAGCCACACCACAATAACAATAAAAATAGAAATGAATAGCAAGAAAATTCTTCAAAACTGTACAATTACATAGAAATTTAAAAACCTAGTTCTGAATGACTTTGGTGTAAACAATGAAATTAAGGCAGAAATGAAAAAAAAATTGATTCTAAGAGTAACATACATACAATATATCAGAACATCTGAGACACAGCTAAAGCAGTATTAAGAGGGAAGATTACAGCAGTATGTACTCACAAGAAAATTAAAGATCTCAAATTAACAACTTAACATCATACCGGCATGTACTAGAAAAACAAGATTATATTGAAATAAAAATTAGCAATATAAAAGACATGACACAAATTAGAGCTGAACATAATAAAATTGAGACACACACACACACACACATACACACAAACACAGAAAATGTAAACCAAAGAGTTTGTTTTTTTAAAAAAAATAAAATAAATAAGATTGATAGATCACTAGCAAGACTCATAAAAAGATGAGAGAAGACTGAAATGAACACAATCATATGACAAAGGGGACATTATCACCAACTCCACAGAAATACGAAACCCTTCAGAGAGTATTATAAATACTTCTATGCACACAAGTTCTAAAACCTAGAAAAAAATGCATAAATACCTAGACACAGAGGAATGAGCCAAGAAGAAATTGAATCCCTTACATAGCAATAATGACTTCCAAAATTCGGTCAGTAAAAAAAAAAAAAGCCTTACAACCAGAGAAAGCTCTGTACCAGACAGATTCACAACCAAATTTTACCAGATGTACAAAGAAGACCTAGTATTGATCCTTCCCAAACTATAACAAAAAATTTAGAAGGAGAACTTCCCTCCTAACTAATTATATGAGACCAGCATCACTCTGTTACTAAAACCTGATAGAGACAAAATGAAGAAAAGAAATCTTCATGATAATAAACCTGATGAATATAGATGCAAAAATCCTCAACAAAATACTAGCATACCAAAGTCAGCAGCACATGAAAAATCTAATCCACCATAATCAGGTAGGATTTATTCATGGGATGCATATTATTTCAACATACATAAATGAATACATGTAATTTATTTAAAAATATAACTAAAATGGGAACCACATGGTCATCTCAATAGATGCAGATGAGCCTTTTAATAAAATGTAATATCCCTTCATGTGAAAAACCATCCACAAACTAGGTATTGAAAGAATATACCTCACCAAAATAACAAGAACCATCAATGACAAACCCAGAGCCAACATCATACTGAATGGGCAAAAGCTGGAAGCATTCGCCTTGAGAACTGCAACAAGACAAGGATGTCCACTCTTACCACTCATATTTAACATAGTACTGGAAGTTGTACCCAGAGAAGTGATGCAGAAGAAAAAAAAAATTAAAGGCATCCAAATAGAAAGACAGGAAGTAAAACTACCTATATTCACAAACAATATAATTCCATCCCTAAATAACTTCATAGCCTCTACCTAAAAACTCTAGATCTGATAACTTCAGCAAAGTTTCAGGAGGCAAAAGTAATATACAAAAATCCATAGCATAACTATACAGCAGTAACTTTCAAGCAGAGAACCAAATGAAGAACACAATCCCATTCACAATAGCCAAAAACAACTCATTACACATATGCAGAAGATGGATATTTTCCTATTTTGTTTACAAAAAACAAAACAAAACAATCTAGAAATACAGTTAATCAGGGAGGTAAAAGACCTCTACAGTGAGAATTACAAAACACCACTAAAAGAAATCATAGATAACACAAATGCATGGGAAAACATTCCATGCTAGTGTGAGGCAAAATCACCAGGTAACCTATAAAGGGAAGCTTGTAAGATTAACAGCAGATTTCTTAGCAGTAACCCTGCAAGCTAGAAGTGATTGGGGTTGTATCTTCAGCCTCCTTAAATGTAACAATTATCAGCCAAGAATTTTGCATTCAGCAAAACTCAGCTTCATAAACGAAGGAAAGATACAGTCTTTTTCTGACAAACAAATGCTGAGAGAATTCACCAGCACCAAGCCAGCACTACAAGATCTGGTAAAAGAGCTCTAAATCTTATAACAAATCCTGGAAACACATCAAAAGAGAACCTCTTTAAAACCTAGATCTCACAGGACCTATGAAACAAAAATACAATTAAAGAAAAAAGGTATGTGGGCAACAAATAACAATGAATGGAATAGTACCTCACATCTTAATACTAATGTTGAATGTAAATGGCCTAAATGCTCCACTTAAAGAATAAAGAATTGCAGAATGGATAAGAATTCATCAAACAACAGCCTGCTGCCTTCAAGTGACTCACCACACATAAGGACACATATAAACTTAAAGTAAAGAGGTGGAACAAAACATTTCATGCAAATGGAAACCAAAAGTGAGCAGAAGTAGCTATGCTTATATTAGACAAGACAATCTTTAAAACAGCAGCAGTTTAAAAAGACAAAGAGGACATTATATAATGATGAAAGGCCTTGTCCAACAGGAAATTACCACAATCCTAAATAGATATGCACCTAACACTGGAGCTCCCAAATTTATACAACAATTACCACTAGACCTAAGAAATGAGATAGACAACAACACAATAATAGAGAGGGACTTTAATACTCCACTGACAGCACTAGACAGGTCATCAAGACAGAAAGTCAACAAAGGAACAATGGATTTAAACTGTACCCTGGAACAAAAGGACTTATCAAATATTTACAGAACATTCTACCCAACAGATGCAGAATATACATTGTATTTATCAGCATATGAAACTTTCTTCAAGATAGACCATATTATAGGCCACAAAACAAGTCTCAATAAATTTAAGAAAACTAAAATTATATCAAGTACTTTCTCAGACCACAGTGGAATTAAACTGGAAATCAACTCCAAAGAAACGTTCAAAACCATGCGAATACATAGAAATTAAATAACGTTCTCCTGAAAAATTATTGCTTCAACAATGAAATCAAAATGGAAATTAAAAAAAATTTTGGCCGAGTGTGGTGTCTCATGCCTGTAATCCCAGCACTTTGGGAGACTGAAGCGGGTGCATCACAAGGTCAGGAGTTTGAGACCAGCCTGACCAACATAGTAAAACCCCATCTCTACTAAAAAATACCACAAATGAATTAGCCAGGCATGGTGGCAGGTGCCTGTAATCCCAGCTACTCATGAGGCTGAGGCAGGAGAATCGCTTGAACCCGGGAGGTGGAGGTTGCAGTGAGCCAAGATCGTGCCATTGCACTCCAGCCTCAGTGACAGTGTGAGACTCTGTCTCAAAAAAAAAGAAAAAATCTTTAAACTAAACAATAACAGTAACAAAATCTATCAAAACCCCTGGGATACAGCAAAGGCGGTGCTAAGAGAAAAGTTCATAGCCCTAAATGTCTACATCAAAACGTCTGAAAAAGCACAAATAGACAATCTGTGGTCACACCTCAAGGGACTAGAGAAACAAGAACAAATCAAACCCAAATCTAACAGAAGAAAGGCAATAACCAAGATCAGAGCAGAGCTAAATGAAATTTAAACAAACAAAAAACATTATAAAACATAACTGACATAAAAAGCTGGTTCTTTGAAAAGATAAATAAATTTTATAGACCATTAGCAATATTAACCAAGAAAAGACAAGAGGAAATTCAAATAAGCTCAATTAGAAATAAAACAAGAGGTAGTTTCCAAGATGGCTGAATAGAAACAGCTCCGGACTGCAGCTCCCAGCGAGATTGACACAGAAAGCAGGTGATTTCTGCATTTCCAACTGAGGTACCTGGTTCATCTGACTGGGACTAATTGGACAGTGGGTGCAGCCCAAAGAGGCTGAGCTGAAGCAGGACAGGGCATCTCATCACCTGGGAAATGCAAGGGGTCAGGGGATTTCCCTTTCCTAGCCAAGAGAAGCCATGACAGACTGTACCTGGGGAAATGGTACATTCCTGATCAAATACTCACTATTCAAACAGTCTTAGCAACAGGCAGACCAGGAGATACACTCTCGTGCCTGATTTGGTTGGTCCCAGCCCACGGAGCCTTGCTCACTACTAGTGCAGCAATCTGAGATTGATCTGTGATGCTGCAGCTTGTCAGGGGGAGGGGCATCCGCCATTGCTGAGGCTTGAATAGCTGACAGTGTAAACAAAGAGGAATGGAAGCATGAACTGGGCGAACCCCACCGCAGCTCAGCAAGGCCTACTGCCTCTATAGATTCCACCTCTGGGGGTAGGCCATAGTAGAACAAAAGGCCACAGGCAACTTCTCCAGACTTAAATGTCCTTGTCTGACAGCTCTGAAGAGAGCAGTGGTTCTCTCAGCATGGCATTCGAGCTCCAAGAATGAACAGACTGCCTTAAGTGGGTCCCAGACTCCCATGTAGCCAGACTGGGAAACACCTCCCAGCAGGGGCCAACAGACACCTGAAACAGGCGGGTGCCCCTCTGGGGTGAAGCTTTCAGAGGAATAATCAGGCAGCAATATTTGCTGTTCCACAGCCTCTTCTGGTGGTACCTAGGCGAACAGGGTCTGGAGTGGACCTCCAGCAAACTCCAACAGACCTGCAGCTGAAGGATCTGACTGTTAGAAGGAAATCTAACAAACAGAAAGCAATAGCATCTACATCGACAAAAAGGACATCCACACCCAAACCCCATCTGTAGGTCACCAACATCATAGACCAACAGTAGATAAAACCACAAAGATGGGGACAGCCCAGAGCAGAAAAGCTGAAAATTCCAAAAAACAGAGCGCCTCTTCTCCAAAGGATTGAAGCTCCTCGACAGCAAGAGAACAAAACTGGACAGAGAATGAGTTTGACAAGGTGACAGATGTAGGTTTCAGAAGGTCGGTAATAAGAAATTTCTCTGAACTAAAGGAGCATTGCAAGGAAGCTAAAAACCTTGAAAAAAGGTGAGAAGAATGGCTAACTATAATAAACAGTGTAGAGAAGACCTTAAATAACCTGGTAGAGCTAAAAACCATTGCACAAGAACTTCTTGATGCATGCACAAGCTTCAATAGCCGACTCAATCAAGTGGAAGAAAGTATAACAGTGATTGAAGATCAAATTAATGAAATAAAACGAGAAGACAAGATTAGAGATGAAAAGAGTGAAAACAAACAAACAAAGCCTCCAAGAAATATGAGACTATGTAACAAGACCAAATATACGTTTGACTGGTGTACCAGAAAGTGATGGGGAGAATGGAACCAAGTTAGAAAACACTCTTCAGGATATTATCCAGGAGAAGTTCTCCAACCTAGCAAGACAGGACAGCATTCAAATTCAGGAAATACAGAGAATACCACAAAGATACTCCTCAAGAAGAGAAACCCCAAGCCACATAATCGTCAGATTCACCAAGGTTGAAATGAAAGAAAAAATGTTAAGGGCAGCCAGGGAGAAAGGTCAAGTTACCCACTAAAGGAAGCCCATCAGACTAACAGTGGATCTCTCAGCAGAAACCCTGCAAGCCAGAAGACAATGGGGGCCAATATTCAACGTTCTTAAAGAAAATAATTTTCAAACCAGAATTTCATATCCAGCCAAACTAAGCTTCATAAGCGAAGGAGAAATAAAATTCTTTAGAGACAAGCAAATGCTGGGTGATTTTGTCACCAGCAGTCCTGCCTTATAAGAGCTCTTGAAGGAAGCACTAAACATGGAAAGGAACAACCAGTACCAGCCACTACAAAAACATATCAAATTGTAAAGACCATCAACATTATGAAGAAATTGCATCAACTAATGGGCAAAATAACCAGCTAGCGTCATAATGACAGGATCAAATTCACACATAACAATATTAACCTTAAATGTAAATGAGCTAAATGCCCCAATTAAAAGACATAGACTGGCAAATTGAATAAAAATTCAATATCCATCTGTGTGCTGTAGTCAGGAGACCCATCTCATGTGCAAAGACACACATAGGCTCAAAATAAAAGGATGAAGCAATATTTATAAAGCAACTGGAAAGCAAAATAAATAAATTAATTAACTAATTAATTAATAGCAGGGGTTGCAATCCTAGTCTCTGTTACAATAGACTTTAAACCAACAAAGAAAAGAAAAAAAAAAAGAAGGGCATTACATAATCATATAGGAATCAATGCAACAAGAAGAGCTAACTATCGTAAATATATATGTACCCAATACAGGAGCACCCAGATTCATAAAGCAAGTTCTTAAAGACCTACAAAGAGACTTTGCAGACTTCCACACAGCAATAGTGGGAGATTTTATCATCCCACTGTCAATATTAGACAGATCACCAAGATAGAAAAACAACAAGGATATTCAGGACTTGAACTCAGCTCTGGACCAAGCTGACGTAATAGACATCTACAGAACTTTCCACCACAAATCAACAGAATATACATTCTTCTCAGCACCGCATACCACTTATTCTAAAACTAACCACAGAATTGGAAGTAAAACACTCCTCAACAAATGCAAAAGAATGGAAATTATAACAGACAGTCTCTCAGAGCACAGTACAATCAAATTAGAACTCATGATTAAGAAACTCACTCAAAATCACACAATTACATGGAAACTGAACAATCTGCTCCTGAATGACTACTGGGTAAATAACGAGATTAAGGCAGATATAAATAAGTTATTTGAAACCAATGAGAACAAAGACACAATGTACCAGAATCTCTGGGACACAGCTAAAACAGTGTTTACAGGGAAATTTGTAGCACTAAATGCCCATAGGAGAAAGCGGGAAAGATCTAAAATCAATACCTTAACATCACAATTAAAATAATTAGAGAAACAAGAGCAAATAAATTCAAAGCTAGCAGAAATCAAGAAATAACTAAGATCAGAGCAGAACTGAAGGAGATAGAGACATGAAAACCCCTTCAAAAAATCAATGAATCCAGGAGTTGGTTTTTTGAAAAGATTAACAAAATTGATAGATTGCTAGCCAGACTAATAAAGAAGAAAAGAGAGAAGAATCAAATAGACACAATAAGAAATGATAAAGTAGATATCACCGCTGAACCTGCAGAAAGACAAACTACCATCAGAGAATACTATAAACACCTCTATGCAAATAAACTAGAAAATCTAAAAAAAAAAAATTGATAAATTCCTGGACACATACACCCTCCCAAGACTAAACCGGGAAAAAGTTGAATCTCTGAATAGACCAATAACAAGTTCTGAAATTTAGGCAGTTATTAATAGCCTACCAACTAAAAAAGCCCAGGACCAGATGGATTTACAGCCAAATTCTACCAGAGGTACAAAGGGGAGCTGGTACCATTCCTTCTGAAACTATTCCAAACAATAGAAAAAGAAGGACTCCTCTCTACCTCATTTTATGAGGCCAGCATCATCCAGATACCAAAACCTGGCAGAGACACAACAAAACAATAAAATTTTAGGCCAATATCCCTGATGAACATCGAAGTGAAAATCATCAATAAAATATTGGCAGACCGAATCCAGCAGCACACCAGAAAGCTTATCTACCACGAACAAGTTGGCTTCATCCCTGGGATGCAAGATTGGTTCAGCATACGCAAATCAATAAACGTAATCCATCACATAAACAGAACCAATGACAAAAACCACATGATTACTTCAATAGATGCAGAAAAGTCCTGGGATAAAATTCAACTCCCCTTCATGCTAAAAACTCTAAATAAATTAGGTATTGATGGAATGTATCTCAAAATAATAAGAGCTATTTATGACAAACCCACAGTCAATATCACACTGAATGGGCAAAAGCTGGGAGCATTTCCTTTGAAAACTGGTATGAGACACGGATGTCCTCTTTCACCACTCCTATTCAACATAATATTGAAGTTCTGGCCAGGGCATTCAGGCAAGAGAAAGACATAAAGGGTATTCAAATAGGAAGAGAGAAAGTCAAATTGTCTCTGTAGATGACATGATTGTATATTTAGAAAACCCCATTGCTTCAGTCCAAAATTTCCTTAAGCTGATAAGCAACTTCAGCAAAGTCTCAGGATACAAAATAAATGTGCAAAAATTACAAGCATTCCTATACACCAATAATAGAGAGTCAAGTCACGATTGAACTCCCATTCACAATTGCTACAAAGAGAATAACATACCTAGAAATACGTCTTACAAGGGATGTGAAGGATCTCTTGGAGGAAAACTACAAACCACTGCTCAAGAAAACAAGAGAGGACACAAACAAATGGAAAAACATTCCATGGTCATGGATGGGAAGAATCAATTTGGTGAAAATGTCCAAACGACCCCCCAATGTAATTTATAGATTCAATCCTATCCTCATCAAGTTACAATTGACTTTCTTCACAGAATTAGAAACAATCACTTTAAATTTCATATGGAACCAAAAAAAGAGCCATATATCCAAGACAATCCTAAGCAAAAAGAACAAGGCTTTTGACAAATTTTGCCATTAAGTATGTGTGCCGATTTTCTTGATGTCAGGGCTGAGCAAGGAAAAAGTCATGACCACGAGATGGCAGTAGCACACAACGTGCTTTATTTGGGGTCGTCCTTTGAAAGGTTTCAGGAGAGGGGAACTTCCCTCACAGCAGGAGACCTTCCAGAGAAAGGCAGCAGCAAGAGGCCACCACCCAGAAGAGGAAGAGTTCAAGGCAACTTCCAATGAAAAGAAGAATTGGACAGGAGGCTTATGTTTCTGTGGGATGTTACTCAGCAGCCTGGTGTGGAGTCTCTGGGTCAGAGAGCTTCCATGGACATCAGAGGCTTGAGGTTTCTTTCCAGCCCCAGAGTATATCCTATCTATGGCTAGCAGATGCTGTGTCTAGTTTTACAGAGGGTGCAATGTGGATGGGTTCCAAATGGCTAAAAATGTGCTTATTGAGGGCCATATTTAAAGCAATTGGATGTGTAAACATTTGATTTTAGTTCCAATGAGCTTTGAGCTAATGGTCTTAGCTGTCTCTGAATATAGGTGACAAGATACACAGCACCATCTAAAGATATTAACCCACTTATATAATAGTCCATGCCTTGGCCCTATGTTGTTCTACAATCTAAGTTGTATGCTATTTCATGGCATTTGAGTTGGGAGCCAGCGATGAAGCGTCCTCAAGACCCAGAATGCTATAAGGCTACAAATTAGGATTTTAAAGCCAGTTCTCAGCCAGTCTGCCCACTTGGGCAGCCATTAGAATAGATTAGAAAAGGAGACAATTTTGATTTCACCAATCCGTTTAGACAATAGAGTGGCATTTATATCCCCTTTGGTAAATGACCCTAGCTATCTGTAAAACTTAGTGTTATCTACACACATGCAGCAAGATAATTTTAGCAAACACACAGCCCTCTTGCTCTCTGCTCCCTCCAGCAGTCAAATACCTGACCTATGGCTATGCAGTTATCTCACATCATGGCCCCTGAAGTACAGTGAGATTCCACAAAGAGTTTCGGTCCTTGGACTGTTTATCTAATTTGTGTGGGTAATTCCTTCAACATGGCTATCTGTGTTTCTCTTAATTTTGGTGTGCTGTTCCATACACATGCTGGTCCTACTGTCTCCAAAATTAGTGATCCTAGGGAAGTTAGTACCATGAAGAACTATTTGGAAAGCTTGTTTGTGACGCTGGGGAGTCGCAACTAGCGTGGTTTGGTGGTGGCACGTACTTGGGGAGGGGGTTCCACTGTTGAATAAAATTCTACTGGAATTCTGCACCAATCCCAAGTGCAGGAAATATTCTTCAGGGTTGGATGAGGAGAAGATTGTAATATGGAAGCCATTTTATTCCCTTACAGGACCACCAGGCTCCCTCTGCTGCCTGTGTTCTCTGTGTTCCACTGAAGGGAAGCTCATGTGGCTTCGGGAAGTTCCAGAAGTTCCAGGTTGTCTTAATAGGAACAGAAAATTGTATAGTCAAGCAAGCTTGTGTTATCCACCTTGCATTCAGCACCTGGGTTAACTAAATTTGTTGTGGGGTCAGCCCACCATTGTCTATACATTTATGTGAGATAAGCCTCTGGATAAGGTTGTTGATTGTCAATGGTTAGGGGAATAGGCTTATCTAGATAAGTGAGGTATGTGATGCAGCATGGCCAGGGAAGAAGTATTACACTATGTTTTCTAAAATCAAGTTGGCAGAAGCAAGCCCTGTATTAGGTTAGATTTACCATCTCATATGTTGCTATGGCTAAGGCAATAGGCACATTTGGTGTAGTTGGCAATTGTATGTTCCTCCTTGCTGTGACTGTTGTGGGTTGTGCTTGAGTTTCCTGCTGATTGCCAATAGTAAATAGCATTAGTGTGTTCCCATGAGTGTGGGATAGGTTTTGCAGGTGCTCTTGGCAGTCCAAGAAGAAAGTTGTTAGTCTAGCCACACACCAAATTAGATCCTGAATTATGAGGCACTCGCATATGAGTGAACAAAACAGGTGAACCAAGTTTTTTTTTTTTGTTATCCATTTCTTCTAGTTTTTCCAGTTTACTGGAATGCAGGTTTTCATAGTAGCCACTAATTTATTATCCTTTCCATTTCTGTGGTACCATTGTAATGTCTTATTTTTTATTTCTGATTTTATTTATTTGTATCTTCTTTCTTTTTTTCTTAGTCTGGCTAGAGGTTTGCCAATTATGTTTAACTTTTCAAAAAACCAACTTTTTGTGTCGTTGACATTTTTTATTGTTTTCTTCATTTCAATTTTATTTTTTTATGCTCTGTTCATTATTATTGCTTGTCTTTAAGTATTTTTTTTTATTATACTTTAAGTTCTAGGGTACATGTGCATAACATGCAGGTTTGTTACATATGTAGTTGTGGCATGTTGGTGTGCTGCACCCATCAACTCATCAGCACACATCAACTCGTCATTTACATCAGGTATAACTCCCAATGCCATCCCGCCCCCCTCCCCCACCATAATAGGCCCTGGTGTGTGATGTTCCCCTTCCAGAGTTCAAATGATCTCATTATTCAATTCCCACCTATGAGTGAGAACCTGCGGTATTTGGTTTTCTGTTCTTGTGATAGTTTGCTGAGAATGATGGTTTCCAGCTGCATCCATATCCCTACAAAGGACACAAACTCATCCTTTTTTATGGCTGCATAGTATTCCATGGTGTATATGTGCCACATTTTCTTAATCCAGTCTGTCACTGATGGACATTGGGGTTGATTCCAAGTCTTTGCTATTGTGAATAGTGCCGCAATAAACATACGTGTGCATGTGTCTTTATAGCACCATGATTTATAATCCTTTGGGTATATACCCAGTAATGGGATGGCTGGGTCATATGGTACTTCTAGTTCTAGATCCTTGAGGAATCGCCATACTGTTTTCCATAATGGTTGAACTAGTTTACAATCCCACCAACAGTGTAAAAGTGTTCCTATTTCTCCACATCCTCTCCAGCACCTGTTGTTTCCTGACTTTTTAAAGATTGCCATTCTAACTGGTGTGAGATGGTATCTCATTGTGGTTTTTATTTGCATTTATCTGATGGCCGGTGATGACAAGCATTTTTTCATGTGCCTGTTGACTGTATGCATGTCTTCTTTTGAGAAATGTCTGTTCATATCCTTTACCCACTTTTTGATGGGGTTGTTTGTTTTTTTCTCATAAATTTGTTTGAGTTCTTTGTAGGTTCTGGATATTAGTCCTTTGTCAGATGAGTAGATTGCAAAAATTTTCTCCCATTCTGTAGGTTGCCTGTTCACTCTGATGGCAGTTTCTTTTGCTGTGCAGAAGCTCTTTAGTTTAATTAGATCCCATTTGTCAATTTTGACTTTTGTCGCCGTTGCTTTTGGGGTTTTAGACATGAAGTCCTTGCCCATGCCTATGTCCTGAATGATATTACCTAGGTTTTCTTCTAGGGTTTTTATGGTATTAGGTCTAACATTTAAGTCTCTAATCCATCTTGAATTAATTTTCATATAAGGAGTAAGGAAAGATCCAGTTTCAACTTTCTACTTATGGCTAGCCAATTTTCCCAGCACCATTTATTAAATAGGGAATCCTTTCCCCATTTCTTGTTATTCTCAGGTTTGTCAAAGATCAGATGGCTGTAAATGTGTGGTATTATTTCTGAGGGCTCTGTTCTGTTCCATTGGTCTATATCTCTGTTTTGGTACCAGTACCAGTACTGTTTTGGTTACTGTAGCCTTGTAGTACAGTTTGAAGTCAGGTAGCGTGAATAGATATCAGCTGGGTGCAGTGGCTCACCCCTATAATCCCAACACTTTGGGAGGCCGAGGCAGGCAGATGATGAGGTCAGGAGTTCCAGACCAGCCTGGTCAATATGGTGAAACCCTGTCTCTATTAAAAAAAAAAAAAAAAAAAAAAAAAAAAAAAGAATTAGCCAGGTGTGGTGGCATGCTCCTGTAGTCCCAGCTATTTGGGAGGCTGAGGCAGGAGAATCACTTAAACCTAGGAGGCAGTGGTTTCAGTGAGCCGAGATCACGCCACTGCACTCCAGCCTGGGCAGCAGATCGAGACTCAGTCTCAAAAAAAAAAAAAAAATGATATCAATTGTATCAAGACATAGGTCCAATTTATGTTCCCTTGTATTACAACATTATTATGTTTCAGTGCTGGACCAAATGCTTTGTGGACTCCATTTTAGGGGAAACTTTCATAGAGAAGAGATTTGTATACCTTTAATAACCTCAGGAGTGGCCTGTTAGGAGGTGGCAATGTGACTACACCAATAAATTTCCTCCCAAGTACTCATGGACATAAAGTGTCTATTGAGACACTGGAGACTACTAGAGGGGGATGGGGGAGGCGAGCAAGGGTTGAAAAACAAACTTTTGGGTGCTATGCTCAATACCTGGGTGATGGGATCATTTGTACTGCAAACCTCGGCATCATGCAATATATCAAGGTAACAAACTTTCACATGTGCCCACTGAATCTAAAATGAAAGTTGAAAAAGAAATGAAAAGACATACAAATGTTTTAATAAAGATGAAAAACATTCCTCCCAAGTTAGTTTCGCTACAGGTCTTCTCAGTACAGTTTCTATCTTCTATAGGTTTGGAGTGTGTATGGATTTTTAAGAAGCCCCCAGAAAAGTAACATTGGGCAACAAATTCCCTCAAATATTTTCTAAGTTTTTAATGATTGTGGCTTCGGTAGGCCTGTCAAATTTCATAGTAGCTATAAACAAATAGCTATCAATGTGGGTGAAGAAACTCCCCTGCAAAGAGTAGTTAGATTTCTCCATGGGATCAAATTTTTTTTTGCAAGAATTGTCTTTGTTGTGATACCCACAAGCTATGATTTGTTCACTGTGGGCAGTCAGCATTGCAATTGCTGTAAAGTTCTCTTCCTTTGAGTGTTAGGTAAAACTTGCAGTTGGTATATTGAGATTAGATTAGGGAAGAATTCCCAAGCTGGTTGTACTGCGTGTGTGTGTGTGTGTGTGTGTGTGTGTGTGTGTGTGTGTGTGTATTTTAAGAAATGTCTTGGCCCAGGTAATGTCGTGTAGTATGCATTACCTTCCTGGCATACATTGATTAGCAACTAGGGAGGAGGTCCATGGTAAGATTCACTTGGCTGCTTGGCTAATACAATTTCTTTCCATCTCAATAGTGGGGATTCTAATGGAGGGAGAGAAAGATCATTACAATTAATAGGAAAAGAAGCCAATTGTTGTAAAGATATACACTGTGCATGGCGATTGCATTTATTGTCATTCAGGGATCAGAAAAAGCTATCATTTTATCTATGTAATCCTGTAGGGCTTGTGGGTATTGGATCTGGATTATAGCATTTTTAATGCTATTAAACATTAGCATTAATAACATTAGCACCAATCACAAGCATCCTGGTTGTAATATTTGGTGCATACTATATCTGGGCTCCATAGATAGTGGTCCATTACTCCATTTGTTTAATGGCACATGAGTTAGTAATAGTGAGTCTCATCTATCAAGGTATAATTGACATTGGTGAAGGTAGGAACTTTCTCAGGTAAAGAAGCGGCAGAACAACAGCATAGGCATAAATGTTGGAGGTCATTTGCAGCCAGCAGGAGGGAATCTGATTGTCGTCTTGGAGTCACCCAAATGCTGTTACCGGCTGCAAGAGTTGTTGGTTCAATCTCCTGGGTGTTCAGAGCAGGTCAACATTTGTTCCATAGTGCCCTTAGTGGAGCAAAGTACATGGGCAGAAAATGAAGATGCTTCTCTCTCCAGATAGTGGTGGTTGGTTTGCTAGTTTAATGCTGGGTAATGAACAGACTAAGACTGAGAATGCACCCAGAGTGAGTGGTTCATGCCGGGTTCTTGTCAGGATTGAGGGGAAAAGAAATGATCAAGCTCTGGATTTTCCATGAGGGAGAAGGAAGAAGTGCAAGAGCCAAGTTCCTTTGCTGTGGGCAGTCACTTCAGGGCCCCCATGTTTGCGAATACTGGTAAATCATGTTGTGTCCAGTGGGTACATACATCCACAGAGGTTGCAGCATCTCTGTTGGTGGTCTCTTCATTTGCTGTGAATTAAAATATGGTGTGCTTATACCAGAGAGGTATAGATTTAATGTAAGCATGACTATGGGCAGTATTTTTGGCTACTGGGAATGCTATTGTCCTGCATGTCCTTTCAATATCCCTTGTTTTAAAAATCCCATTGTGTCATTCTGTGATACCTGCTACTGTAGGACCAGAGAATAAATGAGAAATCCAAGCAGTGTTCTTTGGTAGTGCCTACTGTTGAATCTTCTTTGCAGAGAAGTGAGAGTCTTGATCTGACTGGATAACTTTCTATAATTTTTGTACTCCCAAAGGCCATACAAACTATTTTATCAACTCGTCAATAACATTAGCAAAGGTTGGTGTGTTTCGTGGGTAAGCCAAGAGTAAGCCTGTGTAGGTATTACTACACTGTTGTGGCATATTTAATAGTTCCTGCTGCTTCAGAGAGAGGCCCAATGAAACTGACTGGATTTGCCAGCTCTGATACGACCCATCTCCTCCCATGCAGTAGGTCCAAGTGTCTAAATTTCTGGCCTGTGGTACAGTCCTTAACGGCTTTGTGTAAATGTCTCTTTGCTGGGTCTATTTCTCATTAGCAGTTGATTTTCATGATCTCATGATGCCCAAATGCCCTGACCTCTCCTGTGTAGGGTGTAGGGTAGCTCTTACCAAAGTTCTGGTGTCTCCCCTCTTTTCAAAAGGATTAACTGCTTTGGTAGTTTAGCTAGTTTGTCAGCTTCCAGGTTGTATTGTTTGTTGTGAGCTGAGGTATGGTGTACAAAGATGCGCAGAGTGGAGGCCAATGTGCTGATATTTTTCCCCACATCTCCTTACCCACAATGTCTCAGCCTTGTATGTTCCAGCCCTGATTTTGCCCAAGTCCCAACCCAATAGCCCATTAGCCACTGACCAGGAGTTGCCAAAAATGTGAAGCTTAGTGAAATGTTTGTCAAAGGCCTTCTCTATTTCTAGGGGTGTTGCACACAGCCGGGCCCATTGGGCTTTCGGTTCATCCCCTTATGGAAGTTAGAGTATTTGAATAAGGGTGATAGGCTGTGGCTATCCTTTATCTGACTCCCTTAGACCCTGTGCTCACTCCTTTAGTAAAGAAAAGCATTAATTTTCTTGTCTTGAGAATGCTGGTCATTCTCCCTCCATTCCCCATTGAGCAAGAGCCAGGGGCATTTCCAGGGGTTTTGGCAAGTTAACCTCACTGACAGAGTATGTGGCCGTTTACTCACACAGTAGTGATACTCCAGGAGGGCCAGGTGTAGTTCAATCCTGTAGATACCATTTTCATTTTAATAAAGAAGCTTCTGTTGTTGATCCAATTTTATAGGCAGCTCTTTCCATAACCCAGGGCATAACAGGAATCTCGGTCAATAGCGTAATTGTCTCTGCCCCACCAGGGCTTCAGTTTTGGTAAGTGCCCTGTATGCTGCCAGTGGGTGTCTGTCTAGTGAATACTTTAGGCTGAGGCTGAGAGCTGCTTACACCAAAAGCCCATGGGTAGGCATTTACCTGTTCATTTGGTCCAGAGGCTCCAGGAAGCAAATTTGGGAGCAGTGGAAAGTTGTAATTGCAAGTCTTGTCCTTGGGAGCACTAGAGGGAGAGTCAAAGTATTAGCCTCCTTTAGCTCACCCAGTGCCTGCTGTTGCTCAGGTCCCCACTGGAAAAGGGAAGCTTTACAGGTGTCTCAATAGACAATTCAGCAAGGGTCAGCAAATACTGGAGGTGAGGAATGCATTGTTCTATCATTCCTCATGAATGTTGGGGCTTCTTTACTGATGTGGGCAATTTAAGCATGAGGAGCTTGTCTTTTACCAGATTGGAAATAGTTCACCCTTCTGAGTGCCTAGTGTAGCTCCCGAAATTTTACAGACTTATACCTTATATGGTGTAATTGCCCATCCACTCTCAGTAAGAGGTTGTTTATTCAGGGTTGTGATGAACTGTGAAACAGAGTCTTGGTCAGGTTCTGCGAGGAGGATGTCACCAATATAATTCCAAAGCATAGTTTCTGGTGAAATTGTGGGGCAGGTGTCTATGTCTTGTTGGCAAAGACTGTGCAATTGAAGGACTATTTAAGTACCCCCAAAAAAGCTAGCATCACAGTGAAGATGAGGGGAAACAAAATAAATACCCCAAAAGCAAGTGGGTAAAGGTGTACTATTGACTCTCAAAGGCAGAGGTGAAATGTATTTGACTCAACTGTGAAATTTTTACTGAATAGAACGTGTTAGCCAAGTCTATAACTGCAGATTCAAATTCAGGGGGCCTTAGATGCCCTGGATTAATAGAAACTTACCTCTGATGTTTTGAATGACACCCGTTAAGGCCACAATGTCCTATAGAGGTGCTCTAATAAAGGGAACAGCCCTGTTGAAGTCTCTATGGTCTATAGTCTCCACTCAGTAGTGTCTCTCAGTGTAGGCCATATGGGGAATTGACAGGTGAGGTAGCAGGAATCAGTGCTCCTCGTCTATCAATGTCACCGGTGACAGGCCATAATCTTTCAGTGTCCTGCTTCAGCTTCTGCTGTGGTGTATGAACCACCTGAACCAGGAGGGGCAGGTTAACTGGTTCCCACCAGTAAGCGCCCACCAGTAGCATAAAAACCTCAGTCTTATGTCATGAGTTTATCTGCTGCTTCAGGAGGTCTGTTCCAATAATGGGGAAACGGATCATCTTGGAGTGGGGGCAAGCGGGACAGAAGCATACTTTTTACCAAAACTGGGCCCATTTTAATAGTTAAGAGGGGAATTATCCCTTTAATTAATTTCTTTAATTAACCTCCTCCCACACAGGTAACTCCTTGGTGGGGAGGGGATTCCTTTTAAAGCATGAGTGTTTCTTGGCATTAGGGAGATTTGGGCACCCCTGACTGACAGAGTTCTCCAGTGTTGTTTGTTGGAGCCCAAGCCACAGTTAATATGGTAAAAGGGCAACTGTCTGTCAGAAGGGAACTTCTGATACTGCAGGATCCCTGTGTGGAAGAAAATTATTAGTCACTTGGCAGTGATCAGAGACAGTTGTGGAATGGGGGGTCGTAATCTAATCCTAGTAAGTATTGCAATTACTCCAATGACTCACCAGAGATCATCGAACTTGGGACTTTCTTGTGCCTTAGGGTCTAACATAACCTCTTTTGTTCATCTCATGGTTGATGCATATATGAGGGCTTGGCCATAGGTGGTTTGTTTGGCCCAGGAGGGGGCAGCCTCAGTGTTGATAGTAACTTTGGTTTAGGCCAGGTAGGGTTTATAGTATTAGCAGGCAGCATTTGACTCTGAGTTTGTCTTTCATGAGTTTCTATTAAATCCAGTGCAGCTATGGCCTCTTGAATTGTTTTAGCAGTAGCCACCATGCCCAAAGATTTTCCCAGGACTCCCGCCCCCTGAGAAACAATTGAGTGGGCTCAGGAATCGATTCAGACTCCTCCAGTCTTGTCAAGTCATCCTGTCCCACCTCATTTGTTGCCTCCACTCCAACATGTCCAACTGGTGGAGGAGATCTTTGGCCTTGGCTAACTTTTTCCCTGGACAGTCTTCCCAGGCCATTATGAGGTCTAATATAGGGTGGGCAGCCTTCTAATCCACAAAAATACACATCAGCAATACAGATGTGAACAGAGGTCTAATGCCTTTGTGTTGCTTCTTCCCAAATTCTGCTCTAATTATACAGGATCCATTAGTGGAGACACAATTTTTCCATCATGTACTATTGCTCTCAATTGTTTAATTTCATTCCCAATTAGGTGGAATTTGTTCCCTGCCAGATGCATTCTATAGAGCCAAGCAGCCTCTTGTTTATTTGGTTCTTGGCCTGGGGCTTGGGTAAGAGAGAGGATGAGACTCCTCCTCTGAGCAAGAACTGCCCCTTCCTTCTTGGCTCTCCCTTTTTGTCTTTTCCATTTTTATTACTTTCTGGGTGGCTATAGGCAAAGCAGAGGGTAAATTATCCCAGTCCCTAGCATGATGACACTGTGCTGCCTTTTCTTCTGGAGAGCACCTATTCTCCTCTCCAGGGACCTCTTTTCCAAACTGTCTCTCCCAGGAGTTTGGGCTCTTACATGTTTTCCAGGTGGCATCCTGATGATATATTGCTGCCAGCAAGGTCAGCACATACATCATGGTTAAGATTGCCTGTTCAACCTGACAGCAACCTCCTGTAGAGTTCCGGGAGGGGTAGGGATATAAACTTTTTTGCCTTTAGTCACTTTAAGTAACACTCCAGGTAGCTCAGCCCAAAGGTTGAGATATTAATATCCCTCTGGAGAGGGGATAGCATGATGACAACTGCAACATCATAATTGAGTGTAACAACAGTAGAGGCATGCTACCTGCTTTCAAAGGGCCTCTCCACCAGCTGCCCTTAGGAGACCAACCTTGGCCCGATGTCTCTGCCTTATTGGCTCATTTACTTGCCTAGCTGTCTCTGGGGAGGAGGACATCCTCACATCTCAGACTACCCCAAAACCTCAACCCAGCCACAGGGAGCACTTCCCACCATAGCTTGTTATGCAGTCCAGGGTGACTCACCCTGGTTCCAGAGGCATGCACGCCCTCTCTTTTTCTATTCAGGTGCACAGGTGCACAATGTCCAATGTCAACTGAGGGGCGGACCCAGGTAAGTGGGCTGATCTCCTTCCCCAGTACCTTGGCATCTCAGACCCCAAAAGTCAGTTCTAATGTTGTGGGTTCACTCAACTACTGGTGCTACCTCCAGGCCAGGTCAATGAGATATACAAGGAGACTGCAAAAACTATATTGTTGCAGTACGGCAATGAGCGATGCTGCGCAAAACTGCTACAGAGGCATTCTAAATGTAGAGTCTGAGCACTTAAGGCTGCCTAGGACTGATTTTTCAATTGATTGTCCTACTGACTGGGTAGACTCTCTACCAGTTTCTTGTTCACAAAAATCCCATCCTCCTCACCACTTGCAGTGAGTTCCAAGATTTCTGGGCTGATCAATGAAGAAGACTTGACCACAAGATGGCAGTAGCGCCCAAGAACCGTTTTTGTTTGTTTGTTTGTGTTTGTTTTTGTAAGAAGGAGTCTCATTCTGTTGCCCAAGTAGGAATGCAGTGGCAGGACCTCCACTCACTGCAACCTCCGCCTCCCGAGTTCAAGTGATTCTCCAGCCTCAGCCTCCTATGTAGTTGGGATTACAGGTGCCCGCCACAATGCCTGGCTAATTTTTGTATTTTTTGGTAGAGATGAGGTTTCACCCTGTTGCCCAGGCTAGTCTCGAACACCTGACCTCAGGTGATCCACCGCCTCAGCCTCCCAAAGTGCTGGGATTACAGATGTGAGCCACCAGGCCCTGCCAAGAAGTTTTTTATTTCGGCAGTGCTTTGACAGGTTGCCAGAGAGGGGAAGTCTCTCACATCAGACCTTCCAGAGGCAGCAGCAGAGGGCCCCTGCCCCGAAGGGGAAGAGGGCAAGGCAACTCCTGGGGTAGAGGAGAATAGGAGAGGGCCTTATGTGCCTGGGCGATATGATTCAGCAGTAGGAGTGAGAGTCTCTGGGTCAGAGAGCTCTGGAGGCAAGCAGTAGCATGGGGTCTTTCATAGTCCTTGTGTTTGCCTTAACCGGGCTAGCAGATGTCGGTGCAGTTTTGTGGGGGCATGCAAGGCAGGCAAGCCCTAAGTGGCTACACATGTGCTTACTTGAGGTATATTTAAAGCAATTGCCTGTGCAAAAAATTCGAGTTTGGCATTGGCAGGATTTCAACCTGCTGTGAGGAAGTATAATGGCAATATAGAGGCCAATATATTGAGGTCATGCTTAACCCACTGATATAATAACATGCCAATTAGTCAGTCACTCTGATTAATCTGACTGGTGTGGTCTGAGATCAAATCTGTACTATCAACAGGACTCTAAGCAGCAAGGTGAGATCAATCTGCAACATTAACCCGAACTTAAGGTGTTAAGAGCACATGTACAATACTACTGCTCCTGAGTTTTTATCTAAGAGAAATGAAAGCATGGGTCCACATAAAGACTTGTATGTGAATGTTTCGAGCAGCTTCATTTGTACTAGTGAAAAACTGGAAGCAATCCAAATTACCATACAATGAAATACTATGCTATGACAAATACTAATGAACTATTGATAGAAATAACAGCATGGGTGAATCTGAAAATAACTATGCTGATTGTAAGAAGACAAAAAAGAGTATACAGTGTATAATTCTATTTATATAAAATTCTATAAAGCACAAACTAACCTATAATAAGAGCAAGCGGATCAGTGGTTGCCTAGGGACACGGATGGGGATGGGTAGGGAGGGAAGCAGAATAAAGGGGCATGTGAAAGCCTTAGGAGGTGATGAAAATGATTGGCATTTTGAATGTGGTAAGGGCTTATGATTATTGGTAAGGAGTTATGCTTATAAAATATAAATAATTTGTATTTTATAAATTATATAAATTACATATAATTTCATTTAGTTTTAAATTTAAGGAATGGCAACATGTCTTGAGTCAAAGAACCCTCAAAACAACACCTTAAATACAGCAAAGTCTTTGACGATGTATTTGCCAGTTAACTTATCTTTAAACATCATAATAAATAAAAATTGTCAAGACTTACTTGTTTCTATTTGTTTATTTTAGTGTGCTGTTGTTTTTTCACATTCTGGGTCATATTTTCAAAGTATTGTTCCACATTTTGTAAATGTATATATTTTCTTTCCAATATTAGTAAAGAGCATCTCAAGCAAGGTCCTGCTTTCTACTTTGATGGTATAGGAGCATGTTTGACTCAGATATGAACCACTTGTGGGCAGAGTTATGGGTGAGAAATCTGGTATTTAAGGAACACTCTGGATTAGTTTCCCACTGGTGAGAAAATAGAAAAGCGATGAGCACTTTTTCCAAATACCACGTGATGAATCAAGGACTCAAACATGCTAACTGGGTTTGGACTATTCTATTACCAAAATATTCCAATCAATTCCTATGGACAGTTTGTAAACTGTCATTCCCAATGCCTCCTCATCCTTCATGTTCCCACGCAAAGGTCTCATAGCTTGTCAGACCTTTCGGGGAAGCGCTTTTGTTTTTTTGTTTTTGTTTTTTTTTTTTTTTAATTAAAAGTTAAGTCATGTGCAGGGCAGAGTGAGGCAAAATGTAGCCAGTGGTCAGGACCTAAAGACCTCTCCTCCACCTGGGCCTTGAGAGTTTGGGAGAAGCTCAGGAAGAAAAGCCAACAATCTGAGTCCACTGGGCTTTGAGGCAGGGGTCTTGCATCTGTACATGTGGGATAAATGATGTGAAAACCATTAACTCTGCTGCTCATCCAGCTGCGGAGAAAAGCTTTTCCTCTGATCAAGGTGATTATCTGGCTGGTGGACCTCATTTTGCACCAGGTCCTGATCCCTGAGTTGAACCCGAGTCCACAGTTCACCTGATGGAGAACTCAGAGTCAAAGCGCAGGCCCAAGTCAGGCTGTCTGACTGCTGCTTGAGGGCCTAGGGACAACACTCCCGGAGTCAGGATGGTGGAGGTGAGGATGACAGTGAAATGGCCAGAAGGTGAAGATACATGTGAGTATTCTCTCTTCATTAGGTCACATGGATGAAAGGTAATAGAAAGGTAGCACATACATTTTCAAGAAGTTAGAGCTGATAGAACACAAAGATGGTTGATTGTTCCACAGACGTGGAAGGCAGGGGCTCAAGACCTGTAAAATCCCCCACTGAGCAGATAACTGAGACAGTACTTCCCAGTGATGCACTCTGCTGGCAGACAGTGTGAAATTTTCCTGGAGAAGGCTCAGGCCATCAGTCCCTGGTCCATTTTCCGGCCCCACAGAGATGCTGATCAGAACACCCTCCACAGGGAGAGCATTGCGCAAGTGATTCCCTTTTTAGAAATTCTTCTAAGCCAGTCAGAAGATGACAAGCTTGCAGATGGAAGGGGATCAGAACCTGGGCAATGTCTTAGAGTGGCCGACCTATCGCTGTGTGTGGTTCAGAGTGTTTTCACTAAGACAAAACAGAGGGAGAAAGAAAAACTCTACACCCATACAAACTTTGAGGGAATACTGGAGCTTAATGTAACAGAGACCAGTTGTGCTAGGAAATTTTATTAGATTCTCTGAAGGAGTGGCAGGGTTCTGTGTTTGGGCTGGTTTCCGAAGTGCAGTAATTGTCAAGCTCACCAAAAGTGTGACAGAATCATGGAACTACCCTTGGTAGAAAGCTGGAATTACTCCTAACCCCTACCCTCATCCTCCGCCTGGACCAGAGAGAGAAACAACTACTTGAGTTTTCAGAAACTACCAAACCTTGGCTCTAGCTCCGCATCCTTGGCCAGAGCATGGAAGGTTGGGGTGAGGGACACGGTGAACAAGAACTGCACCCTCACGCTGTTCACCCTTCCTCTTTCCCCCTTTTGCTCTTGTATTGGGGTCAGAGGTTACCAGGCAGGGTTCACTAAGGTTGTCAGTGGGAGGATGCGACCCCTGGTGGGTTCCTCCTAGCCAGCTCAGTATTGGGGGCTCCCAATTCCCCTTTCTCCTGCAAGGAAAGACACCACAGCTGTGTCACCCTCCTTCAGAGACTGCAGATTGGAGGTCTGTTTTTCCACAAAACCTAGTTCTAAGCCATTTCTAGCAAGTGAGAGTGACTGATTGGAAGCCTAGTGGTGACAGCTGCCCAGGGGGCAGGCTTAAATAGCAACCCCTCCTAGTAGTGAACGAATTTCAAATTTCACACAAGAAGGGCAAAACCATGGGCTATTTTCTCGCATGAATGTTTGCCTATTTTTGGGCCCTAAATCAAATTGAGAAAAGTGTGACTAAAACACTCAAACTGAAAATATAGTTAGAGATATACACTTTGTGAGACTAACTCGGGAATCTACTGCCCTGCTTCTGCAAGGATAGGGCTCTATAAGGCATGACTTGAAATGAAATCCAAGCACCTTTTATCTATCTGTTTAACTCTGGTGCAGGGGAACAGAGCAACATTTAAGGTATAAACTAAATTAGTCTGTTCCTGAAGAGAACATTTGCTACTCACATTTATGGTGGAAGCAGCAATCTCACAACACAACAAAGCTCTCCTTGTGAGTGGAGCAGGCAAGTCTTGGGTAGGTCTAGACTACAAGGCTCACAGGCTCTATGCCCTAAGCTACTGATGCCCCTTTGTGCCAGAGGCTGGGTTTTGCAGCAAACTCAGTTCAGGCCTGGGAACCCTGAGCCCACCAAGAATCCTAAATAGTCAACTAAAACCCCTGAAATAGCCAGGCCTGTTTCTTTAAACATTAGTATTATTTGTATACCTGTAGGGGGTACAAGTCCAGTTTTGTTACATGGATATATTACCCAGTGGTGAAGTCTAGACTTCCCAGAGCAACAACAGGGTGGTAAATAATCTCCCTTGTGCAATCAACAACTATAACCCTGGCAGGTAGGGTGCCTACTATTCATACCAACTACAGAGAGCATGGACTCCTCTAACCTGATAAAGTATATGAAGCCAGTTACCAATTTATTACTTCTCAGCTCCAAATTCACCCTTCAATATATATATTCTTTGATAATAGAGGGATTCTTTAAGCATCTCTCCTTTAAAGTAACATCAAAGAGCACGATGTTACACTTACTTTATAGAGGGCTCTGGAGGGACAGACATTGAAAAAGGAAGCAGTATTTCTATGAATTCTGGTTCTCAGAGTTGTGGAAGTGAGGACATTCAGGATGCTTTGTCCCAGGCCTGGGCTCAAAACAACTGTCCCTCAGCAATCCTGCAGTCCTGGTGTGCCCTGATGATCAGCATCTTGTGGCCCTCTTGATAGGGACATGCTGTTCTCCAAGTCACCTGCCCATTGCTTCTCTCTGCTCACTTGCTCCACAGCCCCACACACACATACACACACACACTCACACGCACACACATGACCAGGTTCATGTAGTCCTGTCAATACTGCAGCCCTCTCAACACTGAGACCTCACCCGAATCCTGTGCAAGGGGCATTGTTTACCCCATGACTCCAACTGAGCCAGGCCCCCCAACCCCTACTTCACACCCAGTTACTAGCCACCAGCTATTGCTTGTCTACACTGCCATGCTCCAAAGGGTGCCTTCTTGCTTCCTCTGCGACCGTAGACCAGTTCTAGCTCTGCAGACCAGCTCAGTTACTGGCAAACCAGTGGAACTTCTCTGCCATCCAGTGGGTTCTTCTCCAATTAGGTATGAAATCCAGCCTAATTGATGAATCTAATGAAAACTTAGAAGCTTTAATTCTAAGTTTGTCTTTCCTTGGGTACTCTCCCCCAGTCCCAGAAAACTCCATATAGAGTTGTCTTGTAATTATATAAGATATTTTATCATAGTTTAATGATTCTTTATATTAAACGTTCTCCTTCTAGATCACTGTGTGCTTTCTGTCTTCTGATTAAATCCATATTGCTACAGAACACATGTCTACAGCAAGCATCATTCTTAACGGAGAATCACTGAAAGCTTTCTCTTTAACAGCTGCATCAAGTAAGGATGTCCACTATCACCACTTCTATTCAATAGTTTACTGGGGGTGGTGATGGGGTCCCAGACAGAGCAATAGAGCAAGAAAAAGAAGTAAGATATTTGGAAAGGAAGAAGAAAGACTGGCACTATTTACAGATGATATGACAGTGTATATAAAATTCTACAATGTATTACAGAAAAATTATTAGAATCAACAGAAGAGTTTATACACTTGTAGGATAAAATCTTAATGAACAAAAGCCAATTGTATCCTATTTACCAGCTACAAATTTAGACAGTAAAAATTCCAAACATAGGATTTGCACAATATGAAATGCCTAAGATAAAAAAGTTGCCTTATCGGAAAAATATAAATTATTACTTGAGCACATTAAAGGAGATCTTATTAAAAGGACAGACAGACCAAAACCATGAACCAAACATTTGATATTGAGAAGTCAAATCTAAAATATCAGCACAATCTGAATTAGAACCCTAAACTAGCTGTTGGTTGAAGTTTTTATGATGAGTTTGTAATTTAAATGGAATTGAAATGGACCAAAAGTAGCCAAGACACTTTTGAAGAACAAGGTAGAATTTACTGACTTATCCAAATATCAGAATTGACTATGGATCTGTAGTAATTGAGACAGTGTGGTATTTCAAACAGACAAATAGGGCCAAGCACTTAATAGCGAGTATAGGAACTAGACCACGTATGGGTAGATACTTGATTTTTGGCACTGTAAACCAGTTGGCAAAAGGCAGACTTTTCAATAAGTGGTTCACTGAGAAAACTGGATATTCAAATGAATGAATAAATAAACAAATGCAACCCCACTCAACACAATACAAAAACATCAATTGCAGGTGGATTAAGACCTCACTGTGAAGGGCAATAGCATACACATTTTAGAAGAAAATATAGAGAATGCTTTCCTGGCCCAGGGTTTCTTAAAACAGAAAAGATTTCTTAAAACAGATTTCTTAAAACAAAAACGCACTAACCATCAGGAAAAGAATGATGAATTTGACTATATTATAATTAAGATCATCTGTTCACAAAACATAGCACAAAGCAATGGGAAATACAAACAGAACAAGGGAATATTTTGGGCACAGGAATGGACTAATATTTAAAATATTTAACAGGCTTATTAAGTCAGTAAGTACTAGATGAACAATAGAATAGAAACATGGGTTAAAAGAGGTAAATTTGAACAGGCCTTCTTCGGAGTAGAAACTCCAAAAGGCGTTTTGTGCTAAAGCTTTTCGTTTTGTGCTAAACACGAAAATGTGCTAAAGCTTAATAGTTATTTGGATATTGCCCACCAGTAGATTGGCAAAATTTAAATTCTGGCAATACTTGGTGTAGGTGAAGATGTGGAGCAGTAGGGACTCTCCATGCTGCTGGTGGGATTGACAGCTGGCCCATTCACTACAGAGAACAATTTGGCATCATCTAGTAAAGCTCAGGATATCCATACCCTATGGCCCTGTGATTCTATTCTTGGATATATACCCTAGAGAGATTTTTACACATGTGTCCCATGAGAAATGTGCAAGAATGTTCATAATAATCACTGAAAAGTAGAAGCAATCCTAATGTCCATCTGCTGTAGAATGGAGTGGTATAATCATACCATAATCACTTTGCTATAAGCATATGCTGGAACAACAGTCAACGATGGAGACAAAGGATCTACTTACTTATAGCTATTATGAACAACATGGAAGAGTCTCTTAAGTATAATATAGAGTGAAAGAAACAAGTTATAAAAGGAAACATGCCATATTATTCCATTTATACAACTTTGTATCAACTCTATTGTTTAGGGATGCATACAAAAGTGATAAAGCTATAAAGGAAAGCAGTGAAATGATTATTACAAAGTCAGGGCAATGACTATATCCATATAGGAGAGTGTCGGTTGTGATTGGGAGGAGTACAGCAGCTGTATTCTGGAAGGCTGGCAGTGGTCTATTGCTTGACCTTGGTCCTGGTTACATAGGTGTCTGCTTTTGTAAAATCTAAACCATATAGATATATTTTATGCACTCTTCTATATCTCAGATTTGAAAAATGCTTCCTCCAGAAAAAGTAATAGAAAGAAAAGTATGTGGAGTAGAAATGTTGATGAGGTTCAAATACTTATGGATGAAAAACTTGATTTTCAAGAGACCAAGTGTTCACTGTCATTAAAAGAGGGCGAGAGAGCTGGGAGTATTTAAACAACAGGTTACACCCATCCCCCTGCCACCACCACCAATCTAGTCATTACTCTAAGCTTTCTCATCTCAGATATTTCACCCTATATTTGTGTCAATTCCCAACTCAGTCGTGACAGACAAATTGGAGGATTGTCATCATCATTAATAAGATCATTAGGCACCACAGGCCCAGCAAGACTGGGCCACCACACTTAAATACGAGTAGGTACACCAGGTTGATTGGACAAGATTGTCTGTGCCTTTTACTTGACAGAATCCATTGCAGTGACTGAGGGTTTAACCTAAACACATTTAACTCAGACTCCTGCCCAGAGACCTCCATGTGCTGGAGAAGGCAGAGCACACTGAGGAATGAATGCCCTCATTGTACTGTGAGAGTGGACAGGAAATTTATCATGGTACAACCGATGCTGGAAGGGCAAAGAGTTGGTTTAGGTTGTACACTGTATAGGGAGAAGCCAGGAGAAGGTTGGGTTTTTTTCCAGATTTCAATATAAATTGTTTCATCCTCCAGATTTTGCATTTCTAGGTTGAACACTGCTAATCTGTTTCGGCCGCATCTCTCACTCATTCTAATCTCTGTATCAGCAAGACAAAAATTGAACTATGCGGTAAATTGTACCGAAGACTTTGCTCAAGACAATTGTGAGTATGGAAGTTGTCCCGCGGGGAGGTGGGAGGGGGAAGGACACTTTCAGAAGAAATGCCAGCACTATGGTGGTTTACTGCTGACACAGAGACAGTTTATTCTCTCAGGAATTGTCTTTCATCCATCAGTCCAGCCAGTCAGCCAGCCAGCAAACAAATTTTAACACACAAAAAGTACGAAGCAACATGTCTAACACTGGGAGGGGCTGGGGGTGTTTATTTGGGTATATACAATGAGTCACGGATTAAAATTGCTTATAGCGGATAGAAGCCTAGGTGTTCCACAGCATTACTGAACAAGCTGTCGTCATTTCCCCATCACCTCAGAAGACCTCCTTAATTACTTACGTATATTAACCGTAGAACGTATTTATGCATACCAGACTCTACCTCTGGGCTTTCTATTCTGTTCCAGAGACCCAGTACCAGAATATTTAAATCACTGTGGCGTTAAATACGTTTTAATATCTGATAGGGCCAGTTTCTGCGCATTGCACATTTTTTTTTTCCCCTTTCAGGAACGTGTTCAGGCCCGCGGCAGGGGGCGGGGTCGCGCCTCCTCCTCGGCTCCGGTTCCAGCCGAGCCTCTGGGACACAGAGATGGAAATCCCGAAGCTGCTCCCGGCTCGCGGGACACTACAGGGCGGCCACGGCGGTATCCCCGCGGGTGGCGGCCGGGTCCACCGAGGCCCTGACCCGCCGGCTGGTCAGGTCCCCACGCGCCGCCTCCTGCTGCTCCGGGGCCCCCAAGATGGCGGGCCCGGGCGGCGGTGCGAGGAGGCCGGCACGGCATCACGGGGCCCTGGCCCAAGCCTGTTGGCGCCGAGGCCCGATCAACCTAGCGGCGGCGGCGACGACTTCTTCCTGGTGCTGCTTGACCCGGTGGGTGGCGACGTGGAGACAGTGGGCTCGGGTCAGGCCACAGGGCCTGTGTTGAGGGAGGAGGCCGAGGAGGGCCCGGGGTTCCAGGGGGGCGAGAGCGGCGCGAACTCCGCGGGGCGAACTGCCCTAGGCCCCCGCTGCCTGTCAGCGGTTCCCACTCAGGCCCCGATCTCCGCCCCCGGCCCCGCCGCGGCCTTCACCGGCACAGTCACTATCCACAACCAGGACCTGCTGTTGCGCTTTGAGAACGGCGTCCTCACCCTGGCCACGCCCCCATCACACTCCTGGGAGCAAGGGGCCGCTCCTGCCCAGCAGCCCGGGTGTCTGATCGCCCCGCAAGCCGGGTTCCCGCATGCCGCGCAGCCGGGTGATTGCCCAGAACTGCCGCCAGACCTCCTGCTAGCCGAGCAGGCCGAACCCGCGCCTGCTCCGGCGCCCGAAGAGGAGGTGGAGGGCCCGGCCGCCGCCCTGGGCCCCCGCGGACCGCTGGGCTCGGGCCCAGGCATGGTGCTGTACCTGTGCCCCGAGGCGCAGTGCGGGCAATCCTTCGCCAAGAAGCACCAGCTGAAGGTGCACCTGCTGACGCACAGCAGCAGCCAGGGCCAGAGGCCCTTCAAATGCCCCCTGGGTGGCTGTGGCTGGACCTTCACCACCTCTTACAAGCTCAAGAGGCACCTGCAGTCTCACGACAAACTGCGGCCTTTTGGCTGCCCAGCGGAGGGCTGTGGCAAGAGCTTCACCACCGTGTACAACCTCAAGGCGCACATGAAGGGCCATGAGCAGGAGAACTCATTCAAATGCGAGGTGTGCGAGGAGAGCTTCCCCACGCAGGCCAAACTCAGCGCCCACCAGCGCAGCCACTTCGAACCCGAGAGGCCTTACCAGTGCGCATTTTCTGGCTGCAAGAAGACATTTATCACAGTGAGTGCTCTCTTTTCCCATAACCGCGCCCATTTCAGGGAACAGGAACTGTTTTCCTGCTCTTTTCCTGGCTGCAGCAAGCAATATGACAAGGCTTGTAGGTTGAAAATTCACCTGCGGAGTCACACCGGCGAGAGACCTTTCCTTTGTGACTTTGATGGCTGTGGCTGGAACTTCACCAGCATGTCCAAACTCTTAAGGCACAAAAGGAAGCACGACGATGACCGGAGGTTCATGTGCCCCGTGGAAGGCTGTGGGAAATCTTTCACGAGGGCTGAACATTTGAAAGGCCACAGCATAACCCACCTGGGTACAAAGCCTTTCGTGTGTCCTGTGGAAGGCTGCTGTGCCAGGTTCTCTGCTCGCAGTAGCCTCTACATTCACTCCAAGAAACACCTGCAGGATGTGGACACTTGGAAAAGCCGTTGCCCCATCTCCACTTGTAATAAACTCTTCACATCCAAGCACAGCATGAAGACGCACATGACCAAAAGGCACAAGGTGGGCCAGGATCTCTTAGCTCAGCTAGAAGCAGCAAATTCTCTTACACCCAGCAGTGAACTTACCAGCCAGAGACAGAATGATCTCAGTGATGCAGAGATTGTGTCTCTCTTCTCTGATATTCCTGACAGTACTTCTGCTGCAGTGCTGGACACAGCATTGGTGAACTCTGGAATCTTGACTATTGATGTGGCTTCTGTGAGCTCGACTCTGGCAGGGCACCTCCCTGCTAATAGTAATTCCGTAGGGCAGGCTGTGGACCCTCCGGCCTTGATGGCCACCAGCGACCCTCCTCAAAGTCTGGATACCTCTCTCTTTTTCGGAATGGCGGCCACTGGTTTTCAGCAGAGCCCCTTAGATATGGATGAGGTCTCAAGTGTAAGTGTGGGGCCATTGGGATCTCTGGGCTCTTTGGCCATGAAAAACTCCAGTCCAGAGCCCCAGGCTTTGACACCCAGCAGTAAGCTAACAGTGGACACAGATGCTCTGACTCCTTCAAGCACCCTTTGTGAAAACAGTGTCTCAGAACTACTGACACCAACCAAAGCGGAGTGGAACGTACATCCTGACTCTGACTTCTTTGGACAGGAGGGAGAAACCCAGTTTGGATTCCCCAACGTAGCAGGAAACCACGGTTCTCAGAAAGAAACAGATCTTATCACTGTGACTGGCAGCTCATTTTTGGTATGAACCAACTCTATTCATTCCTTGCCATGTGGCTTACTTTTATTACAGTCAATTTTGAGGATGTTCTGGACTAAATGTCTAAGTGCAGTCATTTCTTTTTGGTTTGCAAAAAGAGCACAGCCCTGGACTACAAGTTTGGAGATCTAAATTCTGATCTCGAGTCTGGAACTGATAAGTTGTGTGACCCTGAGCAAGTCACTTAACCTATCTGAGCCTTAATTTCCTTATTTATAAATTGAGGTGGTTTGAATAGATTGCTTTTAAGGTCTTTCTGCTCTGTGATTCCTTGATAATAGATTTATTTCCTTGAAAAATATGAGAACTTTTTCAGTGATGTGGTATGTCTTTTTGTTTTTTTTTTTTAACTGCCCTCCCACCCCTCACATGGTCTTTTTTTGGCAAACGTACATAATGTTACATCATATTATGATGAACATCCATGTACTTTTCACTCCACTTCAGCAATTATGAATCCATGAACAGTCTTTTTAAACTTAGCCTCACTCACTCCCCATGTTCTAGTATTATTTTGTAACAAATAGCAGACATCTGATCATTTTATCCATAAATATTATTTATATATCTCTGAAAGCTGTGGGCTGATATGGAAAAAAAATGATAATTCCATTATCACAAGTGGTATTTACAGTAATTCTTTAATATCAGTAAATATCCAGTGAGAGTTCAAACTTTCAATTGCCTCATAAATGCTACTTGTTTTATTATTTTTAATTAGTAGAATCACGTAAATCTCCTAAGTGTCTTCTTAATCCATATGTTTCCCCTTCATCTTTGTTTTTTTCCTTGCGATTTTGTTTATGAAATGAGGTTGTTTCACATGTAGCATTTGCTACGATTTAAGTTTTGCTAATTACATCCCTATGGTAATGTTTGCTTTCCTCTATCCTCTGTTTCTTTAATTTGCTAGTTATGTCTAGAGACTTGATAAGATTGAAACATGGCTTTTGGCATGAATGTTTCATAGGTTATGTTGTGTTCATTTAGTAGGTGGTGCATAATCTGTGGTTTTCTCTCTTTTGTGGTATTAGCAGCTGCTGCAGATAAATGCATTAATTCATGATGCTTCTGATATAATGAATCATCTTTGTAGAGTTACTAATCATTAGCAAAGGAGGAAATGCTATGTAATAGAAATATTATTCAATACCAAAATATTTTCTTAAATAGTCATAGAACTAACAGGAAAAAACAGATAGCAAAAAAATGTGTTGGCTGTTCTCACTGTTTATCTTCCTGACTTCTTTTGATGATGGAAGGCAGTTTTGTGGAAATTGCCAGCTAGGACTTTGACATGAAACAGACCCAGGGCTAAATTTTGGCTCTGTGGTGTTGGTTAAGTGGCCTTGAATAAATTAGTTATTAAGCCTCAGTTTTCTAGCTTTTAACTGATTATAGCAATGCACACACATACCTGACACACTGTTAAATTTTCTTCTCTTCCTGTTTCTTGCATTAAGAAAAAATACTCTGTGTTTTGGCATATTTTAGTGAATTTGTACCATTTTTATTCTCAGTCCTTTTATAATAATTGGAGTATTTTAATCTTATTCATGTGCAGACAAAAGAGCTTTATGAAGTTCAGGGTGAAGTAGTCAAGGGAATCTGTTTATTCCCTCTTCCCTCTACTGAATAATTTTCCCTCTAAGAATTGCTGTGGGTAATACCATGAGTGGAGACATTGCCCACATGCAGAACAGCATATCTCTGCATTTGATCAATTCCCACATGCATAACAGCATATCTCTCCATTTGATCAATTTGTCACCATCTTTGCTCTGCTTTGAAAGTCAGGCTTCTCTGTGACTGTGAAGCCTGCTGTTCCCTGAAAATCTAATAATGGAGCAGTGGAGGTTTCTTTCTTTCTGTGCTCTGTAGATCAAATTGTTTGCACTTGGAATTTCCCAGAGTTGAAAGGAAAGATTGAACTGGAATATTGTGTAAACTGTCTGTCTTACATTAGTGTAGCATTTTGCAATTTGGGGAACATCTTCACAACTTGTGTCTCGTTGTTCAGAACAACGTTGTGAAGTAGTTTTGGCAATGTCTGTGTTTCATGTAATTTAGCCAACTCCCATTCCAACTAGGCTTTGGCTAAATCTGACAATTCTATATATAGCTTAAAACAAAGAAGACACATTCTCTTTACCCCTCCCAGTCTACCCGTCCAGCCTTCATGATTCATTCCTGTGTCAAGGTTAGTTGCTGTTTTCCATTTGAATTGGTTTCTTTTATGGTCAGTTTACTTTCTTCCCTCTCCCTTCCCTTTCCTGCACATTCCCATCCTTGCCACGCCTTTCTGTCCTCTTTTTTAATGGATATATCTTTTTCCTGCGTTATCCCTCAGACATTCTCCTCATGGCACATTTTCTTCGAACGCTAACATTTACTGAGTGTACATTGGAGTTCTGTGCATACAGGAAGAAGTTATTTTCTGAGCTTAGATAATACTATGTGTATATGTGATTAAAATGATGAAGATTATTTTCTATACCCTTCAAATTAGAAGTGGATTTCTGTTTCATTACTTCCAATTTAAAAAGTTTTTGCCAGAGAGTTTTGCCAATACTCTCTTATTTGCTCTAGTGTACTAGTCCAGTAGTGTTTGCATGTGGATGTCTGTGGATGACAGTTATTGTAGCACTTTGGCAGTGCACTAAAAATTTGCCACTATGAAATATTTCTGTATTGCGTGTGTGTGTGTTGAAATACGCACACAGCTCCCCCCCCCCATATATATTAAAAGTGGTTGTATTCATTTAGTGAAAAACAAAAAGTAGATGTACTTTTGTAAATCAGATAAATGCTTGGAATTTGATTGTGTCTACCCATTCAACAGTTTTCCCTCTTTGCTCTGGAAATATTTGTACTCATATAGCATATTTCAAAAATGTTGTTGTTCATTAAGGCCTCTTAAATAGACCACTATTTTTTGTGTCTGGCAGATGAGTATGTCAAGGATTGAGATGAACACATAAGTCTTGGAAATTAAATAAATTTATAAACATAAAGATAATTTAATGCTGTGACTTCATTTTTTTAAATTATTTAAACCAACTTTCTCCCAATAAAAAATTATAAACTATGTCTTGTCCTGCTTATTCCTGGACAAATTTTCAAAGGACAGATGTTACGTTCTCAGAGGGAACAGCTTTTACTTGTCCATGGGCTCACAAAGTTTCACTAAACAAATTTGTTCAAATGATTTCTCTTTCAACATCATTTTCTAGCAAAATCATGGAAAACAGCTTTACACTTTCAAGGTAATAGATATAATTCTGTTGGTGGTGATAAGCTGCACTTGACTCATCTGAAAAAAGTTGCCATCACTCCTTTTAAATAATGGTACTTGTTTTAATTTCTGCTTCTCTTCAGGCATTGACTTATTAAAACTTCTCATCAACTGAAAACACAGTAACATAATGGCTTAAAAAGAATTGTGTTTCTAGGGCTCCATTGATCTTGTTGGTCATAAGCTAAAAATACACTGACATTGGTATTTTTTTTACCAATTACTATAATTAATACAACAAAATGCTTTAGTAGTAGTCGAGAAACATGGATAGACTATGAAGTTTGTCTCTGTGACCTACATTTTTCATGTTCATATCTGGGAAACATATGAGAAAGCAATTTGTAAGCTGGAGATTATACTATATATATTCAAAATTAACAAATATTTACTGAGCATCGTTGTGAAGATTACCCCATAACATATCGAGGGGTCTGTGAGAGGAGTACTGTATGACCCTGACCTTTAAAGAGATCGCTGTTGATGGGAGGAGATAGAAAAATAATATATTAAATTATTGAAGAACAAAAACAGAAAAATGTTTACTTTGGCACCAAAATGAAAATGATTAAGAGGTAAAAACAAAACAAAACAAAAAACAGTAAGAATAATGAGACATTTATTCTGGACACAGAGAAGCCAGCAAATATGTTTTAATAGAGGAGTCAGATCATGAAAATTATGTTTTAGAAAAGTTAATGTCATGCTAGTGTACAATGTGGATTAGATGGGAAAGACCGGAATAGGAAAATCAGTGAGAAAGCTTTTGCAGCAATCAAGGTGTGATATGAAGGATGAAGCCAGAACTAGGATAGTGCCAGTGGAAATCAAAAGGAAGAAAGAGGTATTGGAAATATTTTCAGATATTTCCAGTATTTGAAGACAGATTTCAAATATCAGATAATTTCAAATCTCTCTTCAAATACTGAAGAGACGACTTAGTACCTCATTGTGGGGGAAGAAACGAGGGAGGGAGGGAGAGAGAGAATGAGAGAGAGAGAGATCATCATAGAAACCAAGAATGGTAACTCAGGTTTCCTTGGGGACTATAATATATTTTTACTAACAGAATGAGGGAAGTAAGGAAGAGTTCATTTTGAGAATCAGTGTATAAAGATGGTGTATTTAGTTAAATAATAGTTGTTAAAGCATTGTTATCCTACATGAGGATACATTACAATGTGGATACAATTGTGGTTTATCCACTTTCTAGAAGACACCAAAAGGCTACTCTTTTTTTTTTGGCAGGGGGTTCCTTTAGGCATTCTCAGAGCTACCTACACAGTTATGATCCTCTTACCTCCTTTTGAATTACCAGAGACCTCCCCAGCTTGTCCTGAATGATCCAGATCTGCATTGGCCAATATGGTAGCTACTAGTCATATGTGCCTATTCAGCATTTGAAATGTGTCTAGTGCAACCAAGGAACTGAATTCTTAATTTAATTTAAATTTAAGTTTTAAAACTGAAGTAGTTATAAAACATTTTTCTGTTAGACACAACTCTATTGTTTTGGCAGGACTAAATTTCACTTTAGCCATTGAAAATTTAGCATCCAAATTGAGTTGTGCTATGAATGTAAAATATAAACCTTAATACCAAAAGTTTTCAGAGGCTTAATACAAAAAATTAAATATCTGATTAGTATTTTAATATTGATTATATGTTGAATAATGTTTTGAATAGATTTGGTCAAAAATTCAAATTAATTTTATCAGTTTCTTCTTACTTTTTTAATGTGGCTACTAAAAAAATCTGAAATAAAGGCAGGACACAGTGGCTCATGCCTGTAATCCCAACACATTAGGAGGCCAAGGCGGAAGGATCACTGTGACCAGGAATTCGAGGCTTCAGTGAGCTATGATCCCGCTGCTGCACTCCAGCCCGGGTGACAGAGTGAGACCCTATCTCTTTAGAAAAGAAGAAAATCAAAGAAAATTTAAAATTAAACATATGGCTCTTTAAAAAAATAAAATTACAGATAAGCTCTCATTATATTTCTATTGGACAATGCAAATCTGGACATTACATCACTTCCTAAGACTACTCTGTATGAAAATGAGCTATGCCTTCTGTGCTGTATACTAACTTTTAAGATTCACTGGGTATTCTATTTTATGTTTAGGGTATAATAGTCTATGTATTATATTAGGAATTCAGTATTTTGTCATGAATTTCAGCAGTTCACTATGAAAGTAGAAGTAAGTTTCACCTCCATCTGTCTCAGTTGGAGCTGGGAAGAGTAAGATGGTGAAAAGTTCAATATTCCTGGATCTGTGTGAGATTGCCTCATTGAAGCATCTTACTTATCATCTCTTCTGTCACTAAAGAGAGTCGTGAGGCAAGGGATAGTGTGAGAACCCCTACAAGAGTCTTTCCATTTTGTAGTTTCCCTGTCCACTAAAAGAGAGAACTCTAGAAGGAATGGAACAAAAATAAAGGGTAAAACATTAAAGGAGTGTAAATAACTCTCCAGGAATTACATTGTATTTGATGGTGAATTTGATAGGAGTCCCACATTGTCACCTAGGATAATTTCTCACTCTTGTTAATTTAAAGACAGACAACACTCTTTTAACTTTTCATTTTTCTAAAGACAATATCCGAATGTGGTATTTTAAAACAAAGCACACAAAGATACCTAACAGCACCAACAATTTCTGAATCCCTTAAGACCATCGATTCTATTTGTTTACTAAGCTATCATTCAGCACTTATGTATTGAGTACCTAATATATGAGGTATTGTGAATTATTACACCTAAAGTATAACTCAATCCATTCCAAATTTTTTTGAGTATCAATTATGTAACAGGTATTGTCCTTATGTTTAAAGATATGATCTATATGGGAAACTATTAAAACCAGTGTATAACAGAGCTTTAAGAGGTACATTATAGATTTACCAGAATAATAAGTACCATTTTCTGTAAGTGAGCATAAATTTTGATGATGGGAAACCAATATACACAATATCAGCAAATATAGTATTTCATCAGAAACTGAAATTTTATTTAAAGTATAAATATCACAACAAAAGTATTCTAAACTAAAACTTTGACAGGTTTCTGAGAAGTAGATTTGATAAACTGTAGCAAAATATGAAAATTAATTATGAAATAGACTTTATTTTTTATTTATTTTTAGATTGCAACTTTTGGCTTGATGAATCTTATACCTATAAGTGATCCTGGGGATTGTGTACTTATCTCCCTCATTATATGAATGAGGAAAGGTATTAGGCCTACACTTTGTGTGTAAATTTCTTTTCTTCTTATTATAAGACATTATGGCAAAATTTAATTCTGTGGAAAAATAAGGACATTATTTTGAAGATAAATGTATTATATTGACACACCAGGTGGAAGGAATGAAATAGTAATTAATTTCAGGTAACATTTGGGACTGAAAGTTAGAGTTAAATGTGGAGGAACCTAAAAGTTCATCAGTGTTCTGGGGTGGGGGTTCTGTTAAACAAGTAAATGTTTTGATTTCTGGTAAAAAAAAAAAAAAAAAAAAAAAGTAGCTTAACATTTTTGAAAATTAGGGAAAATTTTGTTTCAAAATAGCAAAATAAAACTTTCTTTAATGCTGAGAATTTTTTAATTTTCAAGATGTGAAACACTCACAAAGGGTAAAAAACAAACATTTTCCTTATAGCATAATAGCAAAAGAAAGTGATTTATTTTAAACAAGACTAACCTCTCTCTTCTGTTTACAGTACAGCATAGAAGCTAACTTCAGAATTATCTTGTCTTCAAATGACAGAAGGAAACTGTCCACTTGTCTGCTTAGAAATTTTCCAGAACAGAGAACCCTAGTGGAAATACCATTGAAGGAGAAGCAGCAGTTCATCCCAAGCTAGTTTCAACTTTAGTGCTGCCTTAGTCCTTTCCTGTCCAAAGTGCCAACATTAGCTAGTTTAACACCAACTACAGTCAACTTTTAATACTTGCTATGTGTAAGAAAATTTAGCATTTTCTGGTTCAATTCACATATGATTGTGGGCTTCCTGGTGCTAATTATTAATTATCTCATTATAATATTAATAATCAGTTGGCATGTCTTATGATAATAATTACACTTCAATATTTTATCTTCATTTAAAAATTGTTTTGACTAAATAAAATTTTGCTTGACATAGGGGTACATTTTTCTACATTATTTGAGTATGTCTCAATCATCTCTGTATTTTGGAAGCAATACAATTTAGAGCTCTGTTAACATTTATTTAGATAAGTGTTTTGAATTATAGCCTTACAATGTTGGCTACTTTGAAAATGGAGAAAGGCAAGCATCCCCCACATTCATAGATCAGTGATAAAGTCCCTGGAAAAAATTTGGGGAGTGAGACATTAAGTAGGTCTTAGAGTTAAGATCAAATTCATAAGAAAAAAGCTATTTGATTCTGTTGTTTAAAATTATTCATTTATATTTATCAAGTTTGCTGCTGAGTATAATCTTATATATCATATAAACTTATAGAAGCCTATTTTTAAAACTCCGTTTAAAATATTATGTCATTAATTGGTACTTTAAAAAATAGGCTAACTGGTATTATATTTTATTTTTACAAAGGGCATCTGATAGCATTTAGACTTTGAAATTTGAATACAAAATATATACAGTCCTAAATATAACATTTCATAATATTTGTAAGGTAGCTCTGACTATGATTCATAATAGATTATTTTGCAAAAACAACAACAAAAAAATATTTTACAAAGGTAAAATGTTACGTGCATCCACAGCCAACATTACATTTACTTTCCACTCATATATTCATAATAAGACAATAGTAAAAAGCATTGAGAATTCTTCTCAAAGATGGAAAACTATGGCTAAAAAATATAAGAAGGATTTTACAATAGAGCAACATACTTTTTACTTTCTCGAAAGCCTTTGATCAACAGCATCTGGAAACAAAGATGAGAGGCACATGTTCAATATTCTCCAGCATTTTCCATTTATACTGAGCAATACAAAGACATCAAATAGACATTATTGCAATATTTAATGATTGTCTAGTACAAACTACATGAAGAATCATCCAGGGTACATAATAACCAGTGAAAAGAGAAATTTCCTTAATTGACATCCTGCATATGAAATGTCAAAAGTGGTCAAATTAAATGTTATTTTACTTGACACTGAGAGTAGGTGGTGCTTTCCACAAAGAAATACTCTTTAAAGGAGTTTTCCTTTCCACTTACAGTGAATATTTGATTCAGATAATGAAAATCGCTATTCACTCTCTTAAAATCTTTGCCTGTCCTCTTTATCGTTATTATTTGTTGGGAAAGGCAGTCTCATGTCTGCAGTTTTTGGTTCCCACTTAGCCACATATTTATGGACCTTGGGCCTGGAACACTCCCTAACCAAGAGATAAAATGCCCACATGATTATGCTGGACTTACCACCTTGTGCAAGAGTATCTTTCCCTGGTGCAAGCTAAATGCGTACCTATTTTTCTGCTTAAGCATGTGGGTTACATGACACCTGGCAAACCCCACTGCCATACCTTGCCTCCCTAAGGAAGGGTTAGGATCCTTTCTCTGCAGCAGGAGAGGGGTGTGCCATAGGCAAATTTCCCTGTTGGTTGCCAAAAGAGATCAATTAGCCATGGGAAATCAATGCACACTATTGAAGTTTATCATGCTCTCTTTATGTAGTAAAGCTTTGCTCCATCCATTGCTTAACTGTGTTGTGGAGTTTTTTGGTGACTCCAATACCCAGATACAGTGGGCAGAAGTGTTTGGAGTCCTCCCCTGGAATTGGTAACTGGTGCATGGTATTCTGCTTGCAATTGCTATTATTTGTAATAATTTCCATCTGAACTCATTTCCTCAATGTTGTGAGATTTGTTCATGTTCATTGAGTGTAGCAATTCATTCATTTGAATTTCTCTATAGAATCACATGATATTCATTCACATGTCAATGAGTATGTGCATTGTTTCTTGATTTTGGCTGTAACAGATAACACTATTCTTCTATATATATTTTAGTGCATTTTCATATGGATTTCTATGGGTCAATACCTAGAAGAATGGAAAGGTTATATAGTAGTATGTGTAATGGTTCCAATTGCTCCATGTCTTTTCCAAAATTGGCATTTTCAACTTTTTAATTTTAGCCATTACTATTGGTTATCTAATAGTATTTCATTGTAGTTTTAAATGTACATTTCTATGATTACTAATGGGCTTGAGAATCTTTTCATGTTTATTGGATATTTGGATATCTTATTTTTGAAGTCTTGTGTTGTTTAAGTGGGTGAGGGCTTTGTCTTTTTCTTGATTGATTTTTAGGGATTCTTTATATATTCAAGGTAAAAGCATTTATTAGACATATATGAAAAAAATTATACTACTCCTTTTATTATTTTTTTATAATTAAGTTCCAGGGTACATGTGCAGGATGTGTCAGTTTTTTACATAGATAAATGTGTGCCATGGTGGTTTGCTGCACCTATCAACCCATCACCTAGGTATTAAGACCAGCATGCATTAGCTATTTCTCCTGATGCTCTCCCCACAACTGTCCTCCCCTGACAGGCCCCAGTGTGTGGTATTCCCTTCCCTGTGTCCATGGGTTCTCATTGTTCAGCTACTACTTATAAGTGAGAATGTGGTGTTTCAATTTCTGTCCCTGCGTTAGTTTGTTAAGGATAATGGCTTACAGCTTTATCCATGTCCCTGCAAAGGACACGATCTTGCTCTTTTTTATGGCAACATAGTATTCCATGCTGTATATATGCCACATTTTTCTTAATCCAGTCTATCACTGATAGGCACTTGGGTGATTCCATGTCTTTGCTATTGTGAATACTGCTGCAATGAATATACATGTCCATAATCTTTATAATAGAATTATTTATATTGCTTTAGGTATATACCCAGTAATAGGATTGCTGGGTCAAATGGTATTTCCAGTTCTAAATCTTTGAGAAATTACCACACTGTTTCCTACAATGGTTGAACTAATTTACATTACCAACAATAGTGTAAAAGTGCTCATTTTTATCTGCAACTTTGCCAGCATCTGTTGTTTCTTGACTTAATAATCACCATTCTGACTGGCGTGAGATGGTATCTCATTGTGGTTTTCATTTGCATTTCTCTAGGGATCACTGATATTGGGCTGTTTTTCATATGTTTTTTGGCCACATGTATGTCTCCTTTTGAGAAGTGTCTGTTCATGTCCTTTTCAGAAGTGTCTGTTCATGTCCTTTGCCCAGTTTTTAATGGGGTCATTTTTTTTTCATGTATATTTGCTTAAGTTCCTTGTAGACTCAGGATGTTAGACCTTTATTAGATGGATAGATTGAGAAAATTTTCTCCCATTCTGTAGATTGTCTGTTCATTCCGATGATAGTTTCCCTTTCTGATGATAATTTCTTTTGCTGTGCAGAAGCTCATTAGTTAAACTAGATCCCAATTGTCAATTTTTGCTTTTTGTGCAGTTGCTTTTGGTGATTTTGTCATGAAGTATTTGGCTGTACTTACGTCCTGAATGGTAATGCCTAGATTTTGTTCTAGGGTTTTTATAGTTTTGTGTTTTACATTTAAGTCTTTAATCCATCTTGAGTTAATTTTTGCATACGTGTAAGGATGGTTCCAGATTCAATTTTCTGCATATGGCTAGCCAGTTGTACCAGTATCATTTATTAAATAGTGAATTTTTCCCCATTGCTTGTTTTTGTCAGGTTTGTTGACGATCAGATAGTTGTAGATGTGTGGTCATATTTCTGAGATCTCTATTATGTTCTATTAGTGTATGTGCCTTTTTTTGTACCAGTACTATCCTGTTTTGGTTACTGTAGCCTAGTAGTATAGTTTGAAGTCAGGTAGCATGATGCCTCCAGCTTTGTTCTTTTTGCTTAGGATTGTCCTGGCTATATGAGCTCTTTTTTGGTTCCATATGAATTTTAAATTAGTTTTTTTCTAATTCTGCAAAAAAATGTCAATAGTAGCTTGATGGGAATAGCGTTGAATCTATAAATTACTTTGGGCAGTATGGCCATTTTCACAATATTGATTCTTCCTATCAATGAGCATGTAATGTTTTTCCATTTGTTTTTGTCCTCTCTTATTGCCTTAGGTGATGGTTTGTAGTTCTCCTGGAAGAGGTCCTTCACTTCCCTTGTTAACTGTATTCCTAGGTATTTTATTCTTTTTGTGGCAATTGTGAATGGGAGTTCATTCATGATTTGGCTCTCTGCTTGTCTGTTGGTGTATAGGAATGCTTCTGATTTCTGCACATTGATTTTGTATCCTGAAACTTTACTTAAGTTGCTGATCAGTGTAAGAAACTTTTTGGATGAGTTGTTGAGGTTTTCTAGATATAGGCTCATGCCATCTGCAAACAACGGCAATTTCACTTCCTCTGTTCCTATCTGAATACCTTTTATTTCCTTCTCTTGCCTGATTGCCCTGTCTAGAACTTCCAGTGCTATGTTGAACAAGAGTGGTGACAGTGGGCATCCTTGTCTTTCACCAGTTTTCAAGGGGAAATGCTTTCAGCTTTTGCCCATTCAGTATGATATTGGCTGTGGGTTTGTCATAAATAATTCTTATTATTTTGAGTATGTTCTTTCAATACCTAGTTTATTGAAAGATTTTAGCATGAAGAGATGTTGAATTTTATTGAAGAACTTTTCTGCATCTATTGAAATAATCACATGGTTATTTTCTTTAGTTCTGTTTATATGATGAATTACATTAATTTATTTGCCTGTGTTGTACCAGCCTTGCATCACAGGGATGAAGCTGACTTCATCATGGTGGATATACTTTTCGATGTGCTGCTGGATTCAGTTTGTCAGTATTTTATTGAGGATTTTTGTATCCGTGTTCATCAGGGATATTGGCCTGAAGTTTTCTTTTTTTGTTGTATCTCTGCCAGGTTTGGGTATCAGGATCATCCTGGCCTCATAAAATGAGTTAGGGAGGAGTCCCTCCTTTTCGGTTTTTTGGAATAGTTTCAGAAGAAATGGTAACAGCTTCTCTTTGTACCTCTGCTAGAATTCAACTGTAAATCCTTCTGGACCTGGGTGTTTTTCTTGTTTTGTATTGTTTTGTTTGTTTGTTTGTTTTTATTCGTAGGTTATTTATTACTATCTCAGTTTCAGAACTCATTATTGGTCTATTCAGGGATTCACCTTCTTCCTGGTTCAGTCTTCAAAGGGTGTATGTGTCCAAGAATTTATCAATTTCTTTTAAATGTTCTAGTTTATTTGCATAGAGGCATTTATAGTATTCTCTGATGGTTGTTTGTATTTCTGTGGAGTCACTAGTGGTATCCCACTTATCATTTCTGATTGTGTTTATTTGAATCTTCTCTCTTTTTTTCTTTATTAATCTAACTAGTTGTCTATTTTATTGATTTTTTGGAAAAAAAAAAAAAGAAGAAGACAGCTCCTGGATTTGTTGATTTTTTGAAGAGTTTTTTGTGTGTCTGTCTCCTTCCGTTCCGCTTGAGCTTGGTTATTTCTTATCTTCTGCTAGTTTTGGGGTGTATTTGCTTGTCGTTCTCTAGTTCTTTTAGTTGTGATGTTAGGGTATCAACTTGAGATCTTTCTTGCTTTTTGATCTGTATTTAGTGCTATAAATTTCTCTCTGAACAGTGCTTTAGCTGAGTCCCAGAGATTCTGGTATGTTGTATCTTTGTTCTCATTCGTTTCAAAGAATTTCTTGATTTCTGCCTTAATTTCATTATTTACCTAGAAGTCATTCAGGACTAGGTTGTTCAATTTCCATGCAGTTATGTGGTTTTGAATGAGTTTCTTAATCTTGAATTCTAATTTGGTTGCCCTGTGGTTTGGGAGACTGTTTGTTATGATTTCATTTCTTTTGCATTTACTGAGGAGTGTTTTACTTCCAATTATGTGATCATTTTTGGAGTAAGTGCCCTCTGGCACCGAGAAAAATGTATATTCTGTTGTTTTGGGGTGAAGAGTTCTGTAGATATTTAACAGGACCACTTGATCTAGAGCTGAGTTCAAGTCCTAAATATCTTTGTTAATTTTCTGTCTCAATGATCTAATATTGACAGTAGGGTATTAAAATCTCCCACTCTTATTGTGTGGGAGTCTAAGTCTCTTTGTATGCCTTTAAGAACTTGTTTTATGAATCTTGGTGCTCCTGTATTGAGTGCATATATATTTAGGATAGTTAGCTCTTCTTGTTGAATTCAACCCTTTACCATTATGTAATGCTCTTCTTTATCTTTTTTGACCTTTGTTGATTTAAAGCCTATTTTGTCAGAAACCAGGATTGCAAACCCTGCTTTTTTCTGCTTTCCATTTGCTTAATAAATTTTTCTTTATCCTTTTATTTTGAGCGTATGTGTGTCTTTGTAGCTGACATGTTTCTTTTGAATAGAACACACTGATGGGTCTTGTTTTTTAATCCAGCTTGCCATCCTGTGTTTTTAAATTGGGGCATTCAATCCATTTACATTTAAGATTAATACTGTAATGTGTGAATTTGATCCTCTCATCATGATACTGGCTGGTTAGTTTTGCTGACTTGTTAATATAGTTGCTTCATAATGTTGTTGGTCTGAGCACTTCATTGTGTTGTTGTGGTGGCTGGTAATGGTTTTTCCTTTCCATGTTTAATGCATCCTTCAGGAGCTCTTGTAAGACAGGCCTGATAGTGATGAATTCCCTCAGCATTTGCTTGTACAAAAGGATTTTATTTCTCTTTCACTTATTAAGTGAAAAGATAAATAAATTATGAAGTGAAAAAAGAAATATCACTTGGCCGGATATGAAGTTCTGGGTTGACAGTTCTTTTATTTAAAAATCTTAATTATTGGCCCTCAATCTCTTCTTGCTTGTAGGGTTTCCACCAAGATTCCTGCTGTTAGTCTGATGGGCTTCCCTTTGTAGGTGACCTGGCCTTTCTCTCTGGTTACGCTTAACATTTTTCCCTTCATTTTGACCTTGGAGAATCTGATTATTTTGTGTCCTGGGGTTGATCTTCTCATAGAGTATCTTATTGGAGTACTCTAGATTTCCTGAATTTGAATGTTGGCCTGTCTTGCTAGGTTGGAGATGTTATCCTGCAGGATATCCTGAAGCGTGTTTTCCAACTTGATTCCATTCTCGCCATCTTTTTCAGGTACTCCAATGAGTCATAGATTCAGTCTTTTTATGTAGTCCCATAGTTCCCAAAGCTTTTGTTTGTACTGTTTCATACTTTTTTCTTTTTTTTTAAATTTACTTATTATTATTATACTTTAAGTTGTAGGGTACATGTGCATAACGTGCAGGTTTGTTACATATGTATACTTGTGCCATGTTGCTGTGCTGCACCCATCAACTCGTCATTTACATCAGGTATCACTCCCAATGCAATCCCTCCCCCCTCCCCCCTCCCCATGATAGGCCCCGGTGTGTGATGTTCCCCTTCCTGAGTCCAAGTGATCTCATTGTTCAGTTCCCACCTATGAGTGAGAACATGCGGTGTTTGGTTTTCTGTTCTTGTGATAGTTTGCTAAGAATGATGGTTTCCAGCTGCATCCATGTCCCTACAAAGGACACAAACTCATCCTTCTTTATGGCTGCATAGTATTCCATGGTGTATATGTGCCACATTTTCTTAATCCAATCTGTCACTGATGGACATTTGGGTTGATTCCAAGTCTTTGCTATTGTGAATAGTGCCGCAATAAACATACGTGTGCATGTGTCTTTATAGCAGCATAATTTATAATCCTTTGGGTATATACCCAGTAATGGGATGGCTGGGTCATATGGTACATCTAGTTCTAGATCCTTGAGGAATCGCCATACTGTTTTCCATAATGGTTGAACTAGTTTACAATCCCACCAACAGTGTAAAAGTGTTCCTATTTCTCCACATCCTCTCCAGCACCTGTTGTTTCCTGACTTTTTAATGATCGCCATTCTAACTGGTGTGAGATGGTATCTCATTGTGGTTTTGATTTGCATTTCTCTGATGGCCAGTGATGATGAGCATTTTTTCATGTGTCTGTTGGCTGTATGAATGTCTTCTTTTGAGAAATGTCTGTTCATATCCTTTACCCACTTTTTGATGGGGTTGTTTTTTTTTTCTTGTAAATTTGTTGAGTTCTTTGTAGGTTCTGGATATTAGTCTTTTGTCAGATGAGTAGATTGCAAAAATTTTCTCCCATTCTGTAGGTTGCCTGTTCACTCTGATGGTAGTTTCTTTTGCTGTGCAGAAGCTCTTTAGTTTAATGAGATCCCATTTGTCAATTTTGGCTTTTGCTGCCGTTGCTTTTGGTGTTTAAGACATGAAGTCTTTGCCCATGCCTATGTCCTGAATGGTACTACCTAGGTTTTCCTCTAGGATTTTTATGGTATTAGGTCTAACATTTAAGTCTCTAATGCATCTTGAATTAATTTTCTTATAAGGAGTAAGGAAAGGATCCAGTTTCAGCTTTCTACTTATGGCTAGCCAATTTTCCCAGCACCATTTATTAAATAAGGAATCCTTTCCCCATTTCTTGTTTCTCTCAGGTTTGTCAAAGATCAGATGGCTGTAGATGTGTGGTATTATTTCTGAGGACTCTGTTCTGTTCCATTGGTCTATGTCTCTGTTTTGGTACCAGTACCATGCTGTTTTGGTTACTGTAGCCTTGTAGTATAGTTTGAAGTCAGGTAGCGTGATGCCTCCAGCTTTGTTCTTTTGACTTAGGATTGTCTTGGAGATGCGGGCTCTTTTTTGGTTCCATATGAACTTTAAAGCAGTTGTTTCCAATTCTGTGAAGAAACTCATTGGTAGCTTGATGGGGATGGCATTGAATCTATAAATTACCTTGGGCAGTATGGCCATTTTCACGATATTGATTCTTCCTATCCATGAGCATGGTATGTTCTTCCATTTGTTTGTGTCCTCTTTTATTTCACTGAGCAGTGGTTTGTAGTTCTCATTGAAGAGGTCCTTCACATCCCTTGAAAGTTGGGTTCCTAGGTTTTTTATTCTCTTTGAAGCAATTGTGAATGGAAGTTCATTCCTGATTTGGCTCTCTGTTTGTCTGTTACTGGTGTATAAGAATGCTTGTGACTTTTGCACATTAATTTTGTATCCTGAGACTTTGCTGAAGTTGCTTATCAGCTTAAGGAGATTTGGGGCTGAGACAATGGTGTTTTCTAAATATACAATCATGTCATCTGCAAACAGGGACAATTTGACTTCTTCTTTTCCTAACTGAATACCCTTGATTTCTTTCTCTTGCCTGATTGCCCTAGCCAGAACTTCCAACACTATGTTGAATAGGAGTGGTGAGAGAGGGCATCCCTGTCTTGTGCCAGTTTTCAAAGGGAATTTTTCCAGTTTTTGCCCATTCAGTATGATATTGGCTGTGGGTTTGTCATAAATAGCTCTTATTATTTTGAGGTACGTTCCATCAATATGAAATTTATTGAGCGTTTTTAGCATGAAGGGCTGTTGAATTTTGTCAAAAGCCTTTTCTGCATCTATTGAGATAATCATGTGGTTCTTGTCTTTGGTTGTGTTTATAAGCTGGATTATGTTTATTGATTTGCGAATGTTGAACCAGCCTTGCATCCCAGGGATGAAGCCCACTTGATCATGGTGGATAAGCTTTTTGATGTGTTGCTGAATCCGGTTTGCCAGTATTTTATTGAGGATTTTTGCATCGATGTTTATCAGGGATATTGGTCTAAAATTCTCTTTTTTTTGTTGTGTCTCTGCCAGGCTTTGGTATCAGGATGATGTTGGCCTCATAAAATGAGTTAGGGAGGATTCCCTCTTTTTCTATTGATTGGAATAGTTTCAGAAGGAATGGTACCAACTCCTCCTTGTACCTCTGGTAGAATTCAGCTGTGAATCCATCTGGTCCTGGACTTTTTTTGGTTGGTAGGCTATTAATTGTTGCCTCAATTTCAGAGCCTGCTATTGGTCTATTCAGGGATTCAACTTCTTCCTGGTTTAGTCTTGGAAGAGTGTAAGTGTCCAGGAAATTATCCATTTCTTCTAGATTTTCCAGTTTATTTGCGTAGAGGTGTTTATAGTATTCTCTGATGGTAGTTTGTATTTCTGTGGGGTCGGTGGTGATATCCCCTTTATCATTTTTAATTGCATCGATTTGATTCTTCTCTCTTTTCTTCTTTATTTGTCTGGCTAGTGGTCTATCAATTTTGTTGATCTTTTCAAAAAACCAACTCCTGGATTCATTGATTTTTTGGAGAGTTTTTTGTGTCTCTATCTCCTTCAGTTCTGCTCTGATCTTAGTTATTTCTTGCCTTCTGCTAGCTTTCGAATGTGTTTGCTCTTGCTTCTCTAGTTCTTTTAATTGCGATGTTAGAGTGTCAATTTTAGATCTTTCCTGCTTTCTCTTGTGGGCATTTAGTGCTATAAATTTCCCTCTACACACTGCTTTAAATGTGTCCCAGAGATTCTGGTATGTTGTATCTTTGTTCTCATTGGTTTCAAAGAACATCTTTATTTCTGCCTTCATTTCGTTATGTACCCAGTAGTCATTCAGGAGCAGGTTGTTCAGTTTCCATGTAGTTGAGCGGTTTTGATTGAGTTTCTTAGTCCTGAGTTGTAGTTTGATTGCACTGTGGTCTGAGAGACAGTTTGTTATAATTTCTGTTCTTGTACATTTGCTGAGGAGTGCTTTACTTCCAATTACGTGGTCAATTTTGGAGTAAGTATGATGTGGTGCTGAGAAGAATGTATATTCTGTTGATTTGGGGTGGAGAGTTCTATAGATGTCTATTAGGTCTGCTTGCTGCAGAGATGAGTTCAGTTCCTGGATATCCTTGTTAACTTTCTGTCTCTTTGATCTGTCTAATGTTGACAGTGGAGTGTTGAAGTCTCCCCTTATTATTGTATGGGAGTCTAAGTCTCTTTGTAAGTCTCTAAGGACTTGCTTTATGAATCTGGGTGCTCCTGTATTGGGTGCATATATATTTAGGATAGTTAGCTCTTCCTGTTGAATTGATCCCTTTACCATTATGTAATGGCCTTCTTTGTCTCTTTTCATCTTTGATGATTTAAAGTCTGTTTTATCTGAGACTAGTATTGCAACCCCTGCTTTTTATTGTTCTCCATTTGCTTGGTAAATCTTCCTCCATCCCTTTATTTTGAGCCTATGTATGTCTCTGCGTGTGAGATGGGTCTCCTGAATACAGCAGACTGATGGGTCTTGACTCTTTATCCAGTTTGCCAGTCTGTGTCTTTTAATTGGAGCATTTAGTCCATTTACATTTAAGGTTAATATTGTTATGTGTGAACTTGATCCTGCCATTATGATATTAAGTGGTTATTTTGCTCGTTAGTTGATGCAGTTTCTTCCTAGCCTCGATGGTCTTTACATTTTGGCATGGTTTTGCAATGGCTGGTACCGGCTGTTCCTTTCCATGTTTAGTGCTTTCTTCAGGGTCTCTTGTAAGGCAGGCCTAGTGGTGACAAAATCTCTAAGCATTTGCTTATCTGTAAAGGATTTTATTTCTCCTTCACTTATGAAACTTCGTTTGGCTGGATATGAAATTCTGGGTTTAAAATTCTTTTCTTTAAGAATGTTGAATATTGGCCGCCACTCTCTTCTGGCTTGGAGAGTTTCTGCCGAGAGATCTGCTGTTAGTCTGATGGGCTTCCCTTTGTGGGTAACCCGACCTTTCTCTCTGGCTGCCCTTAAGATTTTTTCCTTCATTTCAACTTTGGTGAATCTGGCAATTATGTGTCTTGGAGTTGCTCTTCTCGAGGAGTATCTTTGTGGCATTCTGTGTATTTCCTGGATTTGAATGTTGGCCTGCCCTACTAGGTTGGGGAAGTTCTCCTGGATGATATCCTGAAGAGTGTTTTCCAACTTGGTTCCATTTTCCCCCTCACTTTCAGGCACCCCAATCAGACGTAGATTTGGTCTTTTTACATAATCCCATACTTCTTGCAGGCTTTGTTCATTTCTTTTTCTTCTTTTTTCTTTTGGTTTCTCTTCTCGCTTCATTTCATTCATTTGATCCTCAATCGCTGATACTCTTTCTTCCAGTTGATCGAGTCGGTTACTGAAGCTTGTGCATTTGTCACGTATTTCTCGTGTCATGGTTTTCATCTCTTTCATTTCGTTTAGGACCTTCTGTGTATTAATTACTCTAACCATCAATTCTTCCACTTTTTTTTCAAGATTTTTAGTTTCTTTGTGCTGGGTACGTAATTCCTCCTTTAGCTCTGAGAAATTTGATGGACTGAAGCCTTCTTCTCTCATCTCGTCAAAGTCATTCTCTGTCCAGCTTTGATCCGTTGCTAGGGATGAGCTGCGCTCCTTTGCCGGGGGAGATGCGCTCTTATTTTTTGAATTTCCAGCTTTTCTGCCCTGCTTTTTCCCCATCTTTTTGGTTTTATCTGCCTCTGGTCTTTGATGATGGTGATGTACTGATGGGGTTTTGGTGTAGGTGTCCTTCCTGTTTGATAGTTTTCCTTCTAACAGTCAGGACCCTCAGCTGTAGGTCTGTTGGAGATTGCTTGATGTCCAGTCCAGACCCTGTTTGCCTGGGTATCAGCAGCAGAGGCTGCAGAAGATAGAATATTTCTGAACAGCGAGTGTACCTGTCTGATTCTTGCTTTGGAAGCTTCCTCTCAGGGGTGTACTCCACCCTGTGAGGTGTGGGGTGTCAGACTGCCCCTAGTGGTTGATGTCTCCCAGTTAGGCTACTCAGGGGTCAGGGACCCACTTGAGCAGGGAGTCTGTCCCTTCTCAGATCTCAACCTCCATGTTGGGAGATCCACTGCTCTCTTCAAAGCTGTCAGACAGAGTCCTTTGCGTCTGCAGAGGTTTCTGCTGCTTTTGGCTTTTGTTGTTGTTTACTGTGCCCTGTCCCCAGAGGTGGAGTCTACAGAGACAGGCAGGTTTCCTTGAGCTGCTGTGAGCTCCACCCAGTTCGAGCTTCCCAGTGGCTTTGTTTACCTACTTTAGCCTCAGCAATGGCGGGTGCCCCTCCCCCAGCCTCGCTGCTGCCTTGCTGCGAGATGGCAGACTGCTGTGCTAGCAATGAGGGAGGCTCCGTGCACGTGGGACCCTCCCGGCCAGGTGTGGCATATAATCTCCTGGTGTGCCTGTTTGCTTAAAGCACAGTATTGGGGTGGGAGTTACCCGATTTTCCAGGTATTGTGTGTCTCAGTTCCCCTGGCTAGGAAAAGGGATTCCCTTTCCCCTTGCGCTTCCCAGGTGAGGCGATGCCTCGCCCTGCTTCAGCTCTCGCTGGTCAGGCTGCAGCAGCTGACCAGCACCAATTGTCCAGTACTCCCTAGTGAGATGAACCCAGTACCTCAGTTGAAAATGCAGAAATCACCGGTCTTCTGTGTCGCTGGCGCTGGGAGTTGGAGACTGGAGCTCTTCCTATTCGGCCATCTTGCTCCACCCCTCTGGATGGGGTTTTTGTGGGGTGTTTTTTTTTGATGTTGTTGCTGGTTTCTGTTTATTTGTTTTGCTGTTACCAGTCAGGTCCCTCTTCTGCAGGTCTGCTGCAGTTTGCTGTGGGTCCACTCTAGACCCTGTTCACCTGGTTATCACCAGTGGAGGTTGCAGAACAACAAAGATTGCTGCCTGCTCCTTCCTCTGGAAGCTTCGTCCCCTAAGGGTGCCAACCTGATGCCAGTCACTACTCTCCTTTATGAGGTGTCTCATGACCCCTGTTGGGAAGTCTCACCAGTCAGCAGGCACAGGATTAGGGGCCCACTTAAGGAAGCAGTCTGACTGACCCTTAGTGGAGCTGGTGTATAGGAATACCCCTCCACCAGATCTTGCAGACTCTTCAGAGCCAGCAGGCAGGAAGGATTAAGTCCTGAAACTGAGACCACAGCCGCCCCTCCCTCCAAATTCTCTATCTCGAGGAGATTAGAGTTCTGTCTGTAAACCCCTTGCTGGAGTTGCTAAAATTCCTGCTGGGTGGCCCTGCCCAGTGAGGAGGGATACATCTGGGTCCCACTTAAAGAAACAGTCTGACCATGATCTGCCACAGCAGCTGTGCTGCGCTGTGGGGAATTCTGCCCAGTCTTCCTGGCACTGGCAGGGAAAAACCGTTTACTAGAACCACAGTAATGGTGGTCGCCCCTCCCCTTGGGAACTTGGTCATCTTAGGCAGACTCCAGCCTACTGTGCTGGTCAGCGGGGATTCCAAGCTAGTGGATCTTCGTTTGCGGGGTTCTGTGTGATTGGGACACACTGAGAGAGGCTTCTTGGCTCCCTGGCTTCAGCTCCCTTTCCACAGGAGTGGATGGATCTCCTGCCTCACTGGAGTTCCAGGAGCCACTGGGGTATGCAAAAACTCCTGCAGCTCAGTGCTTACCCGAGCTGCTGCCAGCCCCTGCAGCTGCCATGGGTCTGCACAGCTTTGTGCTTGGGACCCAAGGCCTTGGTGCTGTAGGCTCACAAGAGAATATCCTAATCTGCGGGTTGCAAAAATCTGTGGGAAAAGCGTTCCTCGGGCGGGTAGCACAATCCCTCCCCGCTTCTCTTGGCTAAGGGAGGGAAGTCCCTTTGCCCCTTGCAGTTCCTGGGTGAACCATCACCCCATCCTGCTTTTCCTTGCTCTTTATGGGTCGCACCAACTGCCTAGTCAGTCCCAATGAGAGGATCTGGCTACCTCAGTTGGAAATGCAGAATTAATTCACTGTTTATGATCATCTAGGTAGGAGCTGCAGACCAGAGGTGTTTCTACTCGGCCATCTTGTTCTCTACCTATATCCTACTCCTTTTACTCTTGTAAATGGTGGCTTTTGATGAAAAGTTTACAGTGTTTTCCTTTTTGGTTTGTGTTTTTTGTGCCTTTAAAAACAATGTTGCTAATCCAAAGACTACGATATTTTCTCTCATTGCTTTTCAGAAACTTTTTTTCTTTTTTCATTTCTATTCGTAATTCACCTGGAATTAATTTTCATAAATGGCATGAAGTAGGCTGTTACACCATTTTTTCACCATTTAGCTATCTGGTTTACTCAGCCCCATTTATTAAAAAACACTACTCTGGCCTGGTTGTTCTGTCATGATCATTCTATTATAAATCAAGTGTCAATATATGTTTAAGTCTGCTTCAGTGCTATTTTGTTCTCTGTCCTTGCACCAGTGCCGCACAGTCTTAAATACGTTAGTTTTATAATAATTTTGATATTTGATAGTATAAATTCCCTAACTCTCTTCTATAAGATCTTCTTGACCGTTATTGACCCTTTCTTTTTTCATATACAATTATAATAAACTTATTCATTTCAATGACAAAACTACTTGAATTTTATTGGAGATTCAGTATTGAGTCTTCTAATCTATGAACATAGTATATTCCCTCCATTTAAGTATTTCTTCATTTTCCTCAATGTGTGTGCGTGTGTATATATAAAATTATATATATATATAGTTTTATCTGTGAAGATTTGCACAAATCTGAATCATTTTAAAACCTTTTTTTCTCATACTACAGTATAATGTTTAGTCCTGACACATATCACTATAGACTCTTTTCATTCTTTCTTTTTTGTTGTTCTTGAATTCAAGTTCTTGACCTTCAAGACAATTTGTGAAATGGTGCTTACTGGTGTATTGGTTATACATTAGATTATTTCTAATGTTTTGGTTAAATGTTGAATAACAAAAAACACTTTGCTTATTTTTCTGGATATATCTTAACAGTTAATGTATTTGTGTATCCAATTCAGATATTTTGTGAAAATTATTTTGATATAATATTGATACTTTTAATAAATATTTCTAATACTTATTTTTCTTTTCTATGTAATATAATGCTGGATAAAGTAAGTTCTCTAAATTTGTAGATGATATTAAGTAAGACATTTTAATTACTTTTCACTTGAAATTTTTGCATGCTACTTGAAGTAAAACATGATCTTGAAAGTATGAGCAAATATTTTGGCAAAATTATTCTGTCTCTCTAACAATGCAACAGTTTCTTAAAATGAGAAGACTTTATTTTTATTGTGAAGTTTCTAATATTCAGGCGTATTAGTGCTTCTTATTGGGATGCAATGAGAAGTACATTTCTTACAAATCCCTCCCCGCCTCTCTTGGCTAAGGGAGGGAAGTCCCTTTGCCCCTTGCAGTTCCTGGGTGAACCATCACCCCATCCTGCTTTTCCTTGCTCTTTATGGGTCTTTCTATAACAAATGTAAGCAATGTACTTACAAAGGGTAGTCTCAAATAAATTTGTTATGTAAAACATTATTAACTAAAACATGTTCAATAAAAAATGTGTGTTTTTTTGTGTCACTCTATTTAATCTTAGTACCTGTGATCAGGACACCTTGCTCTTATGATATGCCTCTACATTAATCTTAAAGAATATATTAAGATGTTTGTTATAGAAATGAACCAACTAAATATCACTGTTTTCCTGTTTTAAGGATTCAGATTAATAGTTATCTACTCCATTTGTGTTAGAATATTTTAGCATTATGGGCTTTCCCAGGTCTTAGAACCTAGTTAAAAATGAATAAAGTAGAAATGTTAAGTGTCTAAATTTTAGGCATGAATAAATATCTGTGAATTAATTAGATTCCATTTACATAAAAGCTCAGTATCTAGTAAACTTGCATTCATTGAATTATTATCCACTAATGTCTAATACATACTTTTTTGTATATTCTTTGTACAGGTTAGAAATCTATTATATTTGCCTCACATTTTCTACTTTTCAAACACTACCATTGTGACACACATTAATACGTTAGAATAGGCCTAATTACTGTCACCTGTAATATACAAATTTCAGAGAGGAGTAAATGAACTCAATAGTTTTTATTTTGTGTCCTGCAATGTTGCACAAATATGATGATATGTACAAACATATAAAAAATAAAAGAACACAAATATATAGTCAAGGTGTATTTAATTCTACTTTGTCAGACTAACTGAAAAGATTTCTAGGCTCTTTTCAAATGAGCTTGAACAAATAACAATAATGAGATAAAGGAATTACTCTAAAATATATTGAGGATATCTGTATGCAATTTTTCCCAATTTTTCTGTAATTCAGATCCCTTTTTGTCAACTTATTTTTTCTATAATAATGAGCTATTTGAAATTATAGGTTTTGTTTTGCCTTTTCAGTGTCATTTATCCAAGTTCAACTTCTTCATAGACACCTCAAACTGAATATGGGTAAAGTAAAAGTGTTTTTTAAAATCTCATTTAATGGTATATTCATTGTCTCTCCATTGATCAAGCCAAAACTCGACATCACCATTGCCTGACTCCCTCTCCATTTACCCTCACAATTAGTCATCACCATCTTCTGTCACTTAAACATCATAACTCTCCCTGGAAAGTGTCCATGCTTTTCCATGATTTTCATTAACTCAAGAATGACATATTCTTGTCTGTTAGTCTTGGAATAAAGCTTACATTTCTTATGTCACCAGCTTCTTCTCCCTTTACCCATGAATATATAACCCATATCTTGAAATGAACTTCTTTTATTTCTGGCCCTTGAGACACATTGCTTCCCCTGCCTCCAATATTCCTTGGCCAACTTCTAATCAGTTTTTTTCATCTCATCTAAGAATAATCTTCATCCAGGAAAAGCTTTTGCTGGCCAATGCTTAGCAAGGCTGTATTTGGTGTCTCCATCTGTGATAACTGATTTTATTTGGATGAGACTAACATTAAATCATTGAACTCAGAATAAGCAATTGCCCTCCATAAGGCAGATGGGCCTCATCTAATAACTTGAATGTCTAGATAAAAGAAAAAGACCAACATCCCCAAACAAGAAGAAATTCTTCAGCAGATGGCCTTCAGAGTTTCATCTACATCATCAGCTCTCCTGGATCTCTGCTTGCCAGCCTTTGGACTTGAACTGCACAATCAGCTTTCCTGGGTCTCTGGGATGTCAGCCTTCAGACTGGAACTGCACCACTGGCTCTGCTAGGTCTTGAGCTTTGCTTGCCCACACTGAAGAAATTTGGGCTTCCCAGCCTCCATAGTTGTGTGAGCCAATTCCTTACAATAAATCTGTGTTTGTCTCTCTCTTTCTCTGTCTCTATTTCTGTGTGTCTACCCATCAGTCTCTGTCTGTCTCTAGATATATATGTGCATATACAGTCATGAGCCATGTAACATTTCAGTCAATGATAGGCTGCATACATGATGGTGATCCCATGAGACTATAATACAATATTTTTACTATGCTCTTTCTATATTTAGATATGGTGAGATTCACAAATACTTGCCATCGTGCTATAATTGCTTACAATATTCAGTACAGTAACATGCTGTACAAGTTTGTAGCCTAAGAGCAATAGGCTACACTATGCAGCCTAAGTGTGTAGTAAGCTGTACCATCTAGGTGTGTGTAAGTACACTCTATGCTGTTTGCACAAGGACAATATTGCCTAATGACACATTTCCCAAAATGTATCCACATTGTTAAGTGACATGACTCTGTGTGTGTGTGTGTGTGTGTGTGTGTGTGTGTGTGTGTGTATTGTTGGTCTGTTTCTCTGGAGAACCCTAATATACCACCATACCATAGCTGTCATCGCACTATATCTTATAATTATCTTTCTTTCTTACTAAAGCACAAGCTCCCTAAGAGGAAGGATTATGCTGTTCTTTTTCACAACTAGAACCCAAGTAACTAACACAGTTCCTGTCATTGAATAAATTTTAACTTCAGGTAACATTACTACCATACCTACTCCCTTGACAACTAGACTACTCTTTCTAAAACATAATTGATTATTTAATTCTCCTAAATTAAGACAATTTTTAAGTCAAACAGTTGCGTTTCTTTCATTAAAATGTTCTGTGAACACCAAATGTGCTGTAACATTTTAGTAAAATACGTTAAATAGAAAGAAAGATGAAAATTTTACAAAAGCAAGCTGAATCCTAAGTCCAGACTTTGGAGTCTGTCAGAGACTGCTGTAAAATAAAAAGAAGAAATATAATGGGCCTTTATCATCTATAATACACAATTCTTTTCTTGAAAAATTCCCAGCACTTCACTTTTATGAGAGGAGTAAAAAAGTTATAAATAAATATATGAAACAGTGTGTGTGCTTTTTGTGTGTATGGATATGTGTGAATGATTCATGCAGTACTTAAAATGAAACAGCACAGTGTGGAGGAAATTTCATAAGACATATTGAGGATAAGAGAAAAAGTCTTAATATTTGAGTTCCTTCAATTTCCTTTATTTCAAAGGCAAATGCATTTGTGTATCTAGGATAAATGTTTAATAATTATTTATTTCTCCTCCTCATAAACCAGAAGTTAATAAGTTCACCAACCTTAAAATAAAACATTAGACTTTTAGTTTTAACTCCAACATGCAAATAACTTGGAAGTCATTATCCTAACCAACCTTATGGCACAAAGTACGCGAAGAAATAGAGTATCAATTATTTTTCGTGGACCCATCAGTGAATTGGGTTCACAGGGCAAACTTGTGTCCCTAAAATGTAAAGAAAGATGTGAATACAGAAAATCACAGTCAAGGTCTGCCTACCTGAGATAGAAGCTATTGGAGCAAGATATGAATAGGAAGACTTAAATTGTAATTACAACAAATTGCTGGAGGCTGAGTGTAGACTAGTTTGAGAGTAAGAAATTCCTGGTAGCTTCATTCTTAATGAGGCCCAACATTTTTGTAGTTTTTTATATACAGGAATCCCACCAGGTTCTTACAGTAAAGAATTAAGAAAATTCCCCTCACACCTATGGAAGAGAAAAGGGAAGAGTAACCATTATGAAATATGCACAGGGCATTCTTCATAACAAAGGCCTAACCTCCTAGGAAAAAGACTACCAGAGACAAATCCCACTTATGGGGGAGACATTAACTAACTCCAGTGCCTGTTAAGCATTCTGTCTTACCTAAGGATGGAGGATTCTAAGAAATGCTTGAAAATGTCGCAGTTCAGGGATACAAACCCACTAAAAGGCTGATATTTAATTATAAGATTATACAATCCCCTTTTATACTTTACCAACAATATCAACTTGACTCTAGTATAATAACAGAATATTACAGTCCAAATAATTTATTATGTAGACTATCTAAGGAGAAGGTATCAGAGACTCTCAAGTTCAACAGAAGAGACAAAAACAAGAACAACTATTAGAGTTTAAAACCTTTGGCACATAACAAAAGCAGACATTAAAGACACCTCAACTCCTGGCCAGATTACCATGAAACCTCACATTAAATACCATTTTCATCAATTCCTTTTTCTATGCATTTCCCCCAGCTTTATTTAGGTATAATTGACAAATAACAAGTGTATACATTAAATTGATTATTTGATATATGATACACTGTAAAATGATTACCACAATCAAATTAATTGACACATCCATGGCCACACATCATTACCATTATGTGTAGGAGTTGGGAGGGTAGGTGAAGACACTTAAGATTTACTCTTTTAGCAAATTTCAAATATAAAATGCACTATGATTAATTATAGCCTCCAAGATGTACATCAGATCACCAGAATATATTCATCTTGTAATTGAAATTTTGTACCCTTTAACCAACCTTTCTTTATTCTTCCATGCCCTGGCAACCACTGTTCTGCCTATGCCTCCATGAGTCTGATTCATTAAGATTCCACATATGAGTAAGATCATACTGTTGCAAGACTTCTTCTTAGTTCAGCTAAAGACGGGGTTCTTGTTCCATAGCCATGAAAATTTAGGCTTGAAGACTATTTGAAAAGTTAGTAGGACAGGGTTTTATTGGATGAAAAGGAAGAAAAGGGGAAACAGAGACTCTCTGCAAAGCCTGAGTCCCTGCTGGTGCTCTTCCTACCTTGCCGTTTGAATTCCAGTTTCACACAGGAAGAGGAGGGACCAGGCTCCTCCCCACTGCAAACAGCATGAACTTATGTGGCTCTACTCCAGCGTGCATTCCTCCCAGTGTGCAGGTGGGTTGGAGACTCTGCCAGGGAGCCCTTACCACCTGGCTATCTCATTCCCAACCCTTAAGAAGTACGTCTAACTGCTGTTAGAATAAGGATAAGGATAAAGACCCATCTTAAGTGCTTCCTGCTGACAGAGGGGGCTGTTTAGGGGAAAAGGGCAGTCAGAGTTCCCTCAGAGGCCTATTTAAAGCTTCCCAGCAGAAAGGACTATCATCAGAGGCTCTGGTTGAACACCACTTGAAGTTTGATGGCCTGAAAGAAAGAAGAGACAAAGTTTTTAGAAAACATGTATTAAAATGAAACAAGGGGAGGGGTAAAGACAGCTCAAAAATTCTGAGGCCTTTTTCCAGTTTGCACAGGGAAGGGGAGGTCAAAAGCCTGACTGGTAAAAAAAACTTTACCCTTTTGCTGGCGTGTTGGGCTTCTGGGTTCCCTTCCCGTTAGCCCAACCCTAAGCCTAGCAGTTTAAAGTTTAGGAAATTAACTTTTTCCAGTTTGGAGGATGCATCTGAGGAAATTGTCCCATAGTAAAAAGACACGATTACCTATCTGTGAAAAGAAAACCGAGTAGGAGAAAGGAAAAAAGAAGGCATGTTTTCAAAAAGTCCCAGAAGTTTAGGATGTATTTGAAAGGGGTACAGACTGAAAATAAATGGCTACCCGTTTAGAAAGAGGGGATCAGGTTTCCCTTGTTCCCTTCTCTTCCTAGCAGATACCAAGGATACTTGAGGGAGAGAAGGAAGAGCATCCTCTTTCCTTCTTCTGTCCTTGCATCCCTGAGTCCTGGCAAACTTGGCAGGTGCCACCATAAGTGCTAAAGTGGCTTGCACCCATTAAGTGTGTGTGTGTGTGAGGGAGTTACTAAAGAATAGGAATTGTCTGCTCTCATCTATGTCTTTTTTCCACCTACTGTTAGTAGCCTCATATTTCCTAGACCTCATTTATGCCATGGATACTAATGTGAGTGACCTTTATCCATGAAACAGGAAGCTTGGGTTAATCAGCAGGAATCAGCCATGCTCACCTGCACTGTGCCTTTCAACTTCAGTTATTATCTGCCTCTGAATCCCTCAAATCCAGTTTTCTTTCCTAGGGCTTTGATCCAAAGCTTAGAATTGCGTTTGGGATGCTAAGGTGAAACTGTGGAACTGAGTGCTCCTCCAACAATGGAGAGAAAAGTATGTCATGTGACAAACCCAGAAAACTGGTGGCTATAGTTAAGCTTGCTAGGATTTAGGTGCATGGTGCTGGTCTTTGGTTAGCTCCCTTAGTCTTAATTTTCAAAAAAAAAAAAAAAAAAAAAAAAAAACCTCTGAGTGATGGGCATCTTGTTTATTCCCATCACCTGGCAAGATTTGCAGGATAGTTGCTCAGAACCAGAATGTTGATCCAGATTTCTACAATATCCATCCCTTTTGTTCTTTCTGAACTGCAGCTGGAGATTGCTGGTTGGTTCACAGGAACAAGCGGGGTTAGTCTAAAAATGTAGGCAAAAATGTAAAAACAACTAATGAGTTTAGAATTTAATGACAAATGTATGATAAGTTTTTGGAACATAATTTCTCTCTCCATTCCTCATTTTTGTTAAAAGCAACAACAAAAACAACGTATTATCATAGGACTGAGTGGTTTGCAAAATAGACTTTAGTTTTATACTTGGCCTCATTATTTGCATAAAGTGCAGCATGAATACCTAGTTCTACACAGGCCTTTTGGATTGGCTTTAATGGAACTCTATTCCACAGGGAATCTCAGCTAAGACCTTTTAAAGTCAAGCCCAGCCATAGGTTTGTATCCTCAAATATCTGTGAATTTGGTGATCCTTTCCTCTTAAGGTCCCAAGATAAACTTGGAGCTTCTGGATCTGTTGGAAAGTGATATTCTTCTGACTATAGGACAGGAACCACGTACAGGGACTGTGTAGGCAAGGGTATAAGGCCAGTTTCTTCCAGGGGAGTTTATCAGCTCTGCAAGTTGAGGTTTACTCCTTAAAGGCAAGTACAACTTTCCAGTCAAAGCCTTGGTAAAATAACCAGTTTTTCCAATTGTGTTCTGTTTCAAAAGAAAATGGATTTTTATTGCAATGATACAAACACCTATATTGCCATAAGTTAAGAATATTCACAGATAGTTTTTAAATTCTAGAGGAACCAGGCAGAGGGAAACAAACATGCTCCAAATCTTGACCACAGGAGTATACCTCACTCAATTATTAAAGGATGTAAATAGTTTAAAATAAGTTTCATTGACTCTGAAAAACGAAACATAGATAAAGAATATCCCAAGCAAAAATAAAAAAAGATTGCCTCAGCTTTCTGAGTTCAGTCCATTTAGCTCTTGTTTTATTTGATATTCTTGAACCCTTCAGCTCTTTATGATTTCTGTATATTTCTTTATTTCAATGTTACAATCTCCAAAGTTATTAGAAGCCTGTATTTGCAAGCACCTGTTACAATTCTATAGCTTACTATAAACCATCTTTTGAAAAGCGTTAAAACAAGACAATAATTGTCTGTGAATATCCAGGGTAATTACTGTCAGAAACACAATTGACAAAGAAGTTCGATTATCTCCACAGTTTACAATACCTTAACATAACAACCTTAATTATGATTGATAGCATATACTTGGACATTAGAATTTTAGAAATCCTATGCAATTTTAGAACATATATTTTTATTATTCACCAAAATATAACCTAAAGGAGTTTGAGCATCATTTTGGCAATCCCATGTACCTAAACATGTCAAATACTCCTTTTTACCTCTGTTTTTGTACATTCCAGGGGCCCTCTGGAGAATCTGAAAAGCCAGGTGTCAGGAAAGATAATTTTGAAATTGAAGTTTGATTTTGGGAAGCAAATAGAATTCCAGATTACCATAAACTATTTATTTTACCAAAATGATGACGTAAAAATTTTAAAGAAGCAAAAACCTTTTATCACCGCTTATAAATTCTGCCAAAGAGCAGATTGGTACCTTAAGAAAACCTTGTTTGTTTTTATTTCAATACTCAGTTTTCAGAAATACCATATAATACCCTTTCTGAATTTAGTCAATATGTTCACATAGAGAACTACGGGATTCCTTTGCAAGATAAATGTCCACAATCTTTCCACCACTTGTTTCAACCTTCAGCTTTATCTTATCTAATTTAAAACATCCATTAACCCTAGGCCAAACTTGTATGTTCATGCCTTCTTATAACCTTTTACAAAAAAAAAAAAAAACAAAAAATACTGTTCTTACACACCTTGCATGTAAATCTATTTCCAGCAGTCTCAATTACATGTTATAATGTTAACTCCTAGCAATTTTTAACTTTAATGTACAACCTGATAAGTTGCTTTAATTGGTTGCTAGGTGAATAATTAAGGGCATGTTTAGTTACATATGTCAGGTCTCACCAAATCTGAAGCCAGCAAGTCAAATCATTCTCAAAACCCAAAAAGCAGTTTGTAACCTCAAAACACTTTGCAAACCTTGCATCTGACCTGCACAATTTAGTTCACCTATTTACATTTTAATTACACTTGCATTTTACCAATAATCTTTACAGCTGTTTTTATTTCTCAAAGATTAAAGTCTCATGAACTGAAAGGTACCATAGCTTTTGTCTTCCCTTTAAAAAATATTAGATCCAAGTGCTTGTCTTCTTTTAGGCCAAATTAATTAGAGCTCTTTTTACAGACATTATACACAATACACACACAGACAGGCAGAAGAAAACCCATTCCCCACAAGATTCTTTTTCACAACCAAAACTTGCTTAAAAGTTAACTGCTGATGGTGTGAAGAAGAAAGAATAAAAGTTCTAAAATGCTTGGGGAAAAAGCTGTTATTCTTATGCAAGTGGTTCTTCCACCAGGAGAAAAGCTTAATTACAGTCCAATGCAGTTGAAACCCTTGGCTGTTGAAGGGAAGGGGAAGGTTCTGGCAGCACGTGGTGGGGAATGCCAGTGCAGGGCCCTTGGGCCATGCATGCCAGTGTCAGCAGAGAGAGGACGGTAGCAAGGGGAGGGGGAATCCCATGCTGGTCTGTCCAGAAAAAGAAAAAAAAAAAGGCCATGGAGACTGAGGTTGGTCTTCCCGACCCCTAAGAGCAACAGGAGTGGTGGCACAGTTTCTCCTAGTGTCAGAAGTCCAAGGATGAAAAGGCTTAGAAACAAGAGGGAAAAAGATTTATTGGTTTGCATTTCACTCACCGCTTCTCCAGCCCCTACATTGCATGCCAAAACTGTTGCAGAACTTTTTCTCAGTTCAGCTAAAGTCGGAGTCCTTGTCTCACAACCATGAAAATTTAGGCTCACAGACGATTTGAAGAGTGAGTAGGGCAGGATTTCATTGGGTAAAAAGGAAGAAAACTGGAAACAGGGGCCCTCCGCACAGACTGAGTCCCTACTGGTGTGCTTTCCAACTTGCAGGTTGAATCTCAGGTTCCCCACACGAAGAGGAGGGGCCAGGATCCTCCCCACTGCAAATAGTGTGAACTTCTGTGACTCCACCCCAGAGTGCATTCCTCCCAGTGCACAGGTTGGTCAGAGTCTTTGCCAGGGAGCTTTTCCCACCTGGCGGTCTCAATACAGCATTCATTTTTCCATGTCTGGTGAATTTCATTTAGCAAAATGTCCTCAAGGTTCATGCATGTTTTGTAGATTACAAGATTTCCCTTTTTGTGGCTGAATTACACATAATATAACTCTCTCTCTCTCTCTCTCTCTCTCTCTCTCTCTCTCTATATATATATATATATATATATATATAACATATAATGTTATAAATATATAATGTTTTTCTTTTTCATTCATTCCTTGACAGCCACTTAGGTTGTTTCTATGTTTTGGCTATTGTAAATAATACTGCAATGAACATGGGAGTGAAGATATCTCTTCAAAATACTGATTTTATTTCCAAACACCCAGAAGTGGGATTGCTGGGTCCTGTGGTAGTTCTATTTTTAATTTTTTGAGGAATCTTTATATTGTTTTCCATAATGGCTGTGCCAACTTACATTGCCATCTACAATATGCAAGGGTTGCCTTTCCTCCACTCCTACATCAACCCCTGTTATCCCTTGTTTGGTTTTTAAAAATAATAGCCATTCTAACAGATGTGAGGTGATACTATAGTTTTGATTTGCATTTCATTGGTGATTAGTTATATTGTGCACATTTTCGTATATCAGTTGGCAATGTTTATGTCTCATTTTTCAATATGTTTTTTAAAGAGTTCACTTGGGCCATAGTGAAGATAGCTGCCTGGAAGTCTCAGAATCAAGCAGCCTTGGATATGAGCTCTGTTTGGACTTTCAAAAAAAAAAAAAATACAAAGAAAAGCAAGTTTTGTTTTTTTTTTTTTTTTTTTTGAGACGGAGTCTTGCTGTGTCGCCCAGGCTGGAGTGCAGTAGCCGGATCTCAGCTCATTGCAAGCTCTGCCTCCCGGGTTTTTATGCCATTCTCCTGCCTCAGCCTCCCGAGTAGCTGGGACTACAGGTGCCCACCACCTCGCCCGGCTAGTTTTTTTTTTTTGTATTTTTTAGTAGAGACGGGGTTTCACCGTGTTAGCCAGGATGGTCTCGAACTCCTGACGTCGTGATCCGCCCGTCTCGGCCTCCCAAAGTGCTGGGATTACAGGCTTGAGCCACCGCACCCGGCCAGAAAAGCAAGTTTTTAAAGGCAAAAAAAAAAAAAAAAAAATGGTCACAGGGCTGATACAAAGTTGTTTGTCAGGAATTCTAACTGATTTACAGAAATAGCATTGATTAGTGTTTGGCTGTACATTGTTAAGCTATAGCATATGGGTTAGTGTCTATGTGGCATTGTTAGGTAAATTTATAGCCACTTGTTACAATAGCAAGCAGTTTCAACAGATAAATACATAGCTCAAAGGGGAAGGCAAAACATGATTGCTGTCTTATTTTAATGTTTCTCTGGGCCTCATAATTTAAAAGGACTCAGTTGCTCAGATAAAAGTTATTTTTTTATTCACCCATTTTAATAAAAAAAAAATCTTTCTTCTGAATGTACTGATGAGCAGAACCTGAGTGCCAACCTGTCCATCATTGCCAAGAAGGCTAATTCCCAGGATATACTGTCAAAGTAATTGATCTACAGCAGCTGTTGCTTGCTGGATCATCTCTAGTCTTCAGGGTACCACGAACTCAGTTATTTCAGGAGAAGTAAAACAAGAGGTAAGCAGTAGAAATACTATGAACATAATTATTATATTTAAAAAGAAGATGTATATGCCAGTATAAAAATAAAGCATATATCATTCAGGCATAAACTAAAAAATTATAAATAAAATTAAAATCAGGTCCTTTTTGAGATACTTGTAGCCCAAAAATAATTCAGGATTTAGTATAAATTATAAGAAAATAATTTTAAAAACTCAAAAAAAAAAAGGACAAAGCCAGAATCTAATAAAAGATGTACATACCATTTTTTCTCTCCAGTTCACCATTTCTACCAAGATAAATCTTAGCAGGACCAATTTATTTGTAAAATGAGTTTTAGTATCATACTTGGCCTGATTATTTGTATAAAGTGCAACAAGAGCAGTGAATGGCCATGTAGGCTGTTTTAAATTCGGCTTTGTTGGAACTTTTGTATAAAGAATCTAAGATTTGACTTTTAAAAGCTTTGAGTGTAGGAAGCCAACCCAAACATTTGCTACCAGGCTATCTATAACACCTGTGTAATTTGGGTGAATTGCTCTCTTTTCAAGGTCCCAAAATATCTTGGAATTCATAGGACTGTCAAAAAAGGGACATTTTTTACTTAACACAAAGCCAGAAACCTTGTAAGGGAACCATGTAGGCAAAGTATTAGGCCAGTTTTTCCAAAGAGCCTTTTATCAGCTCTATAAAGTAAACCTTAATTCTTCAAAACAGTCTGGTCATATCTTAAAACATTCCTTTCCAATCAGAGCCTTTGTAAAATAACTGGTGAAAAAAGGAAAAGAGATTCTTATTGAACTTATCCAAATTATTATTTTCCCAAGTTACAAGTAATTTTTAAATTTTGGAGAAATCAAATTGAGAGAAAAATAAAGGTTTCAATTTTGCTCACAAATGTAAAAAATATAAAACATGAGAAATATATAATAAATATAAAATATAAAAATATATGAAATATAAAAATAGCATTTTGGGGCTATTCAAGTTATAATTTTTATATTATATTATTTTTAACTTACTTATTTAAGTTATAAATAGCTCCAAAGAAAGACTTTTCTTGACTCTGGAAAATAGAACATAAAAAGAATCAGCAATGTTCTAAACAAAAATGTCGTAAAAATTTAGTCCTCTATTAGTTTCATGTAACTAACTTTCATTTCACTTGATGTTGGATTAGCAATCTGCATGAATACACAAGCTTTCAAATGAGAGTTTTGGAAGATTATACTTAGTCCAATGGTATGATCTCCAAAGTTATCAGAAAAACCTGTACTCAAGAGTACTTGTCAAGGACTTTTCCATAAATTTTCCTTGAAGAAGCAGTGAATTTTGGACTGTAGCTGATTATAAACCACATCTTGAGAGAAATCAAGGTAATCTATGAATGACAAAAGGCTTAGAATAGCCATGATTAAAAATGCAATTGACTAGAAAATTTGATTACTTTTGTGCCATACAGCAGTTTAACATAAATATCACAATTATTGGTAATAACATATACTAAGATATCAGAATTTAGGAACCTCATACACTTTTGAAACACATGTTAATAATGTATTTATACAAATATAACTCAGAGAGTTAAACATATTGAAAGAAAAACGAAGCAACAACAACAGCATCAATACCAAAAAATGTCTCCACAAAAACCCCATCTAAGGGTCAGCAGCCACAAAGGTCAAAACTAGACAAACTCATGAAGATGAGAAGGAATCAATGAAAAAAATGCTGAAAACCCAAAAGGCCAGAGTGCCTCTTCTCCTCCAAATGATTTCAAGGACTCTCTAACAAGGGTGCAGAAGTAGAGAGAGGATGAGATGTATGAATTGACAGAAGTTAACTTCAAAAGATGGGTAATAAAAAATTCCCCTGAATTAAAAAAAAAAAAATGTTCTAACCCAATGCAAAGAAGCTAAGAACATTTATAAAAGATTATAATAGTTGCTAACTATAACTAATATCCAGTTTGGAGAGGAACATAAATGACTTGATGGAGCTAAAAAACATAGAAAGAGAACTTCGTGAAGCATACACAAATATCAATAGCAGAATCGACAAAAGGAAGAAGGGATATCAGAGTTTGAAGACCACCTTGCTGAAAAAAGGCATACAGACAAGAATAGAGAAATAATAATGAAAAGAAATGAACAAAGTCTCTAAGAAACATGAGACTTCATAAACAGACTGAACCTAAGATTGATTGGAGTACCAGAAGGAGATGGGGAAAATGGAAACAAGCATAAAAACACATTTCAGGATATTATCCAGAATTTCCCCAACCTAGAAAGACAGACCAACATTCAAATTCTGGACATACAGATAACACCATTGAGCTAATCCATGAGGAAATCAACCCCAAGACTCATAACCATCAGATTCCCTAAGGTCAAAATGAAGGAAGAATTGTTAGGGTAGCCAGAGAGAAAGGTCAGGTCACCTACAAAGGGAAGATCATTAGACTAACAATGGACCTCTCAGCAGCAACACTATAAGCCAAAAGAGATTGGGGGTCAATATTCAACATTATTAACATTTTTTCAACCTACAATTTCATATCCAGCCAAGCTAAACTTCCTAAATGGAGAAGAAATAAAATTCTTTCCAGACAAGCAAACGCTGAGGGATACCATTACCACCAGGCCTGCCTCACAAGAGCTGCTGCAAGAAGCACTAAATATGGAAAGGAAAATCCAGCAGCAGCCACTGCAAAAACACACCAAAACATAGATAACAATGAAACAACAAAGAAACTGCATCAACTGGTGTGCAAAATAACCAAACAGCAGCATGATGACAGAATCAAATTCACACATAACAATACTAATCTTAAATGTAAATGGGCTAAATGCCCCAACTAAAACACAGAGACTAAAACACAGAGACAAATTGGATAAAGAGTCGAGACCAATCAGTGTGCTGTATTCATGTGCAAAGACACACATGGGTTCAAAATAAAGAGATGAGGACAAATTTACCAAGCAAATAGAAAGCAAAAACAAAAACAAACAAATGAACAAAAGAGCAGGGGTTGCAATTTTAGTCTCTGACAAAACAGACTTTAAACCAACAAAGATCAAAAAAGACAAAGAACAGCATTACATAATAATAAAGAGAACAATTCATCAAGAAGAGCTAACTATTCTGAATATATATGCACCCAATACAGGATGATTCAGATTTACAAAACAAGTTTTTAGAGACCTACAAATAGATTTAGACTCCCACACAATAATAGTGGGAGACTTTAACACCCAACTGTCAGTATTAGACACATCTATAAGACAGGAAATTAACAAGGATATTCAGGAGTTGAACTCAGCTCTGGATCAAGTTGACCTAGTAGACATCTAAAAAACTCTCTACCCAAAATCAACAGAATATACATTCTTCTCAGTGCTATGTGGCACTTATTCTAAAGTCAATCACATAATTGGGAGAAAAATATTCCTCAGCAAATGCAAAAATACTGAAGTAATAACAAACAGTCTCTCAGACCACAGTGCAATCAAATTAAAAATCAGGATTAAGAAACTCACTCAAAACCACACAATTACATGGAAATTGAACAATCTGCTCCTGAATGACTCCTGGGTAAATAATGAAATTAAGACAGAAATGAAGAATTTCTTTGAAACCAAAGAAAACAAGAAGACAATATACCAGAAGACCTGGGACACAGATAAAGCAGTGTGTAGAGGGAAATTTATAGCACTAAATGCCCACATCAGAAAGTTTGAAATACCTCAAAATGACACCCAAACATCACAGTTAAAAGAGCTAGAGGGGCAAGAACAAACTAATTCAAAAGCTAGCAGTAGACAAGAAATAACTAAGATCAGAGCAGAACTGAAGGAGATAGAGACACAAAAAATCCTCCAAAAAATCAGTGAATCCAGGCGCTGGGATTTTGAGAAAATTAAAAAAATAAATAGATGGCTAGCTAGACTATTAAGAAGAAAAGAGAGAAGAGTCAAATAGACACAATAAAAAATGGCAAAAGAGAGATCACCACTGACCCCACAAAAATACAATCTACCATGAGAGAATACTGTAAACACCTTTACACAAATAAACTAGAAAAACTAGAAGAAATGGACAAATTCCTGGATACATACACTCTCCCAAGACTAAACCAGGAAGAAGTCAAATCCCTGAATAGACTAATAACAAGTTCTGAAATTGAGGCAATAATTAATAGCCTACCAACCAAAAAAAAAAAAAAAAAAAAAAAAAGCCCAGGACCAGACAGAGTGACAGCTGAATTCTACCAGAAATACAAAGAGGAACTAGTACCATTTTTTTTCTGAAACAATTCCAAACAATTGAAAAGGAGGGACTCCTCCCTAACTCGTGTTATGAAGTCAGCATGATCCTTATACCAAAAATGGGAAGAGCCACAGCAAACAAAGAAAACTTAAGGCCAATATCCCTGATGAACATCAATGCGAAAATCTTCAATTAAATACTGGTAAACCGAATCCAGCAACACATCAAAAAACTTATCCACCACCATGAAGTCACCCTGGGATGCAAGGCTGGCTCAACATACATGAATCAATAAACATAATCTGTCACATAAACAGAACCAAAGACAAAAACCACATGGTTATCTCAACAAATGCAGAAAAGTCCTTTGATAAAATTCAACATCCCTTCATGTTAAAAAATCTCAATAAATTAGGTATTGATGGAACATATCTCAAAATAATAAGTGCTATTAATGATAAACCCACAGGAATATCATACTGAATGGGTAAAAGCTGGAAGCATTCTTTTTGAGAACTGGTATAAGACAAGGATGCCCTCTCCCACTACTCCTATTCAACATAGTATTGGAAGTTCTGACCGGGGAAATCAGGCCAGAGAAAGAAATAAAGGGTATTCAAATAGGAAAAGAAAAAGCCAAATTTTCTGTTTGCAGATGACATGATTTTATATTTAGAAATCCCTCACACGTCAGCCCCAAACTCATTAAACTGATAAGCAACTTTAACAAATTCTCAGGATACTAAATCAATTGCAAAAATCACAAGCATTCCTTTACATCAATAATACACAAGCACAGAGACAAATCATGAATGAACTCCCATTCAAAATCACTACACAGTGAATAAAATACCTAGTAATACAGCTAACAAGGGATGTGAAGAACCTCTTCAAGAACAACCACAACCCACTGCTCAAGGAAATAAAACAGGACACAAACAAATGGAAAAACATTCAACCCTCATGGATAGGAATAATCAATATTGTGAAAATGGCCATACTGCCCAAAGTAATTTATAGATTCAATACTAATCCCATCAAACTACCACTGATGTTCTTCACAGAATTAGAAAAAAAAATGTTTAAATTTTATATGGAATCAAACAAGACCCTATATAGAAAATACAATCCTAAGTAAAAAGAACAAACTTGGAGGCATCACACTACCAGAGTTTGAACTATACTAAAAGACCACAGTAACCAAAACAGCATAGTACTGGTACCAAAACAGATGTATAAACCAATGGAGTGAAAAGGAGACCTCAGAAATAACATCACGTGTCTACAACCATCTGATCTTTGACAAACCTGACAAAAGCAAGCAATAGGGAAATGATCTCCTATTCAGTAAATGGTGCTGGGAATACTGGCTAGCCATATGCAGAAAATTAAAACTGGACCCCTTCCTTACACCTTATATGAAAATTAACTCAAGATGGATTAAAGATTTAAATGTAAAACCCAAAATCATAAAAATCCCAGAAGAAAAACCTAGGCAATACCATTCAGGACATAGGCACGGGCAAAGACTTCCTGACAAATGCCAAAAGCAATTGCAACAAAAGTCAAATTGACAAATGGGATTTAATTAAACTAAAGAGCTTCTGTACAGCAAAAGAAACTATCATCAGAGTGAACAGGCAACCTACAGAATGGTAGAAAATGTTTGCAATCTACCCATCTGGCAAACGTCTCATATCCAGAATTTACAAGGAACATACAGAAATTTACCAGAAAAAAAAAAAAAAACACCAAAAAGTGGGCAAAGGATATGAACAGACATTTCTCAAAAGAAGACATTTATGTGGCTAAGAAGCATATGAAGGAAAGCTAAACCTCACTGGCCATCAGAGAAATGTAAATCAAAACCACAATGATATGCCATCTCATGCCAGTCAGAATGGCAATTATTAAAAAGTCAGGAAAGAATAGATGCTGGTGAAGCTGGGGAGAAATAGGAACGTGTTTATACTGTTGGTGGGAATGTAAATTAATTCAAACGTTGTGGAGGACAGTATGGCCATTCCTCAAGGATCTAGAACCAGAAATACATTTGACCTATAAATCCCATTACTGGGTATATTCCGAAAGGAATATAAATCATTCTACTATAAAGACACATGCCCACATATTTTTATTGTGGCATTATTTACAATAGCAAAGATATAGAACTAGCCCAAATGTCCATCTATGATAGACTGAATAAGGAAAATGAGGTATATACACAGCATGGAATACTATGGAACAATAAAAAGAAATAAGATAATGTTCTTTGCAGGGACATGTATGAAGCTTGCAGCCGTTATCCTCAGCAAACAAACACAGAACAGTAAAACAAATACCACGTTTTCACTCATAATTAGGAGTTGAACAATGAGAACACATGAACACAGAGAAGGGAACAACACACACCAAGGCCTGTTGGGGTATAGGGGTAAGAAGAGAGAATTTAGAGGATGGACCGATAGGCACATGTATATTTATGTTACAAACATGCACGTTCTGGACATGTATCCTGTGTTTTTAGAAGAAATAAAATATATATAATATATAAAATACAAAATATATTTAATAAATATAATATAAAATATTGCTCTTTGGGACTATTTAAGTTATAAGTTTTTTATGTGTTATATATTATCTTAACTTATTTATTTAAGTTATAAATAGCTCCAAAGAAAGAAAAACTTTTCTTGACTCTGGAAAATATAACGTAAAAAGAATTGGCAATGTTCTAAACAAATATGTCATATAAATTTAATCCTCTATTAGTGTGGTTCCATGTAATTAACTTTTATTCCACTTGTTGAGTTAGTAATCTGCATGAATGCATAAGCTTTTAAATTAGAGTTTTGGAAGATTTTACTTAGTCCAATAGTATGATCTTCAACATAATCAGGAAAACCTGTATTCAAGAGTGCTTGTAAAGGTCATTTTCATGAATTTCCCTTGAGGAAGCAGCAAATTTGGGGCTGTAGGTGATTATAAATCACTTCTTGAGAAGAATCAAGGTAAAATAATAATCTGTGGATAACAAAAGGCTGAGAATAGCCATGATTAAAAATGCAGTTGATGAGGAAATATGATTATTTCTGTGGAATGCAGCAGTTTAACATAAAAATCAAGAGGGGATGGACAACAGAAGCCAAGGTTAGAGTGTGCAGGGCCATGAACCAAGGAATGCAGGCAGCTCTAAAAGCTGGAAAAAAAAAAATTACTGAGGGATCTGGCAAAATGGCTGAATAGGAAAGGCTTGGGTCTATAGGTCCCAGCAAAAGCAACACAGAAGGTGGGTGATTTCTGCATTTTAAACTGACTGGTGCCTGGAACCCCAGTGAGACAGACCTATTCACACCCTTGGAAGGGGTGCTGAAGTCAGGGACCAAAGGGGTCCTCCTTAGTGGGTCCCACTCCCACAGAGCCCAGCAAGCTAAGAACCAGTGGCTTGAAATGCTCCCCGCCAGCACAGCAGTCTGAAGTTGACCTGTGATGATCCAGCTTGGTTGGGGGAGGGGCATCTGCCATTACTGAGGCTTGAGTAAGTGGTTTTCTCCTGACAGTGCTAAGGAGGCCAGGAAGTTCAGAGTGAGCAGATCTCACCACAGTGTGGCAAAGGAGCTGTGGCCAGACTGCCTTTCTAGATTCCTCCTCATTGTGCAGAGTATCTCTAAATGAAAGGCAGTAGCCCCAGTCAGGAGGTTATAAAAAAACAAAAACAAAACAAAACAAAACAAAACCCTCCCATCTCCCTGGGACAGAGCACCTGGGGGAATGGGCAGCTGTGGGCACAGCTTCAGAGGACTTAAGCGTTCCTGCCTGCTGGCTCTGAAGTAAGCAGTGGATTCTGACAAGGTGGTTTCACCCAGCATAGTGCTTGAGCTCTGCTAAGGGACAGACTGCCTCTTCAAGTGGGTCCCTGATCCCTGTGCCTCCTGACTGAGAGAGACCTCCCAGCAGGGTTTTGACAGACACTTCACACAGGAGAGCTCTGTCTGGCATCAGGTGGGTTCTCCTCTGGGATAAAGCTTCCAGAGGAAGGAGCAGGCAGAAATCTCTGCTGTTTTCCAGCCTCCACTGGTGATACTCAGGCAAAGAGGGTCTGGAGTGGACTTCCAGCAAACTCCAGCAGACATACAGAACAGGGGCCTGACTGTTAGAAGAAAAAGTAACAAACAGAGAGCAATAACATCAATTTCAACAAAAAGGATTCCCACGCAAAAAACCCCATCCAAAAGTCGTCAGCCTCAAAGATCAAAGGGAGATAAATCCACGAAGATGAGATAAAACCAGTGCAAAAATGCTGAAAATTTGAAAAACTAGAATGCCTCCTCCTCCAAATGATCACAATTGCTTTCCACCAAAGACACTAAACTGGATGGAGAATGAATTTGATAAATTGACAGAAGCAGGCTTCAGAAGATGGGTAATGACAAACTCCTCTGAGCTAAAGGAGCATGACCTAACCCAATGCAAGGAAGCTGAGAACCTTGATTAAAGGTTACAGGAACTGCTAACTAGAATAAACTGTTTAGAGAAGAACATAAATGAGCTGATGGGTCTAAAAAGAAAACACAGCATGAGAACTTCATGAAGCATACACATGTATCAATAACCAAATCAATCATGTGGAAGAAAGGATATCAGAGATTGAGAACTTACTGAAATAAGGTGCGAAGACAGGATTAGAGAAAAAAGAATGAAAAGGAATGAAAAAAGCCTCCAAGAAATATGGAACTATGTAAAAAGACCAATCTTATAATTGATTGGTGTACCTGAAAGTGATGGGGAGAGTGGAACCAAGTTGGAAAACACACTTCAGGATATTACCCAGGAGAGTTTTCCTAATCTAGCAAGACAGACCAACATTCAAATTCAGAAAATACCAAGAACATCACTAAGATACTCCTTGAAAAGAGAAACCCCAAGATACATAATCATCAGATTCTCCAAGACTAACATCAGATCTGCCTGGAGAAACCCTACAAGCCAGAAAAGAGTGGGGGCCAATATTCAACATTCTTAAAGAAAAGAATTTTCAACCCAGAATTTCATATCCAGCCAAACTAAGCTGCATAAGCAAAGGAGAAATAAAATTCTTTACAGACAAGCAAATGCTGAGGGATTTTCTCACCACCAGGCCTGCCTTACAAGATCTCCTGAAGGTAGCACTAAATATGGAAAGGAAAAAGCAGTACCAGCCACTGCAAAAATACACCAAAATATAAAGACCAATTACACTATACAGAAAAACCGCATCAACTAATGTGAAAAATGACCAGCTAGCATCATGATGACAGGATCAAATTCACACGTAACAATATTAACCTTAAATGTAAATGGAATAAATGCCCAATATTAACCTTAAATGTAAATGCACTAAATGCCCTAATTAAAAGACACAGACTGGCAAATTAGATAAATAAGCAAGAGCCATAGGTGTGCTGTTTTCAGGAGACTCATCTCACATGCAAAGACACACAATGGCTCAAAGTAAAGGAAGGGAGGAATATTTACCAAGCAAAAGGAAAGCAAAGAAAAGCAGGGTTTGCAATACTAGTCTCTGATAAAACCGACTTTAAACCAAGAAAGATTAAAAAGACAAAGTAGGGTATTACAGAAAAGTAAAGGAATCAATGCAGCAAGAAGAGCTAACTATCCTAAATATATATATACATCCAATACAGCAGCACCCAGATTCATAAAACAAGTACTTAGAGACCTACAGAGAGACTTAGGCTCCCGCACAATAATAGTGGGAGACTTAACACCCCACTGTCAATATTAGACAGACCAAAGAGACAGAAAATTAACAAGAATATTTAGTACTTGATTTTATCTCTGGACCAAGTGAACATAACAGACATCTGCAAAACTCTCCACCCCAAATCAGTAGAATATACATCATTCTCAGCACGACATAAAATGTATTCTAAAATTGACCACATAATGTGAAGTAAAACACCCCTCAGCAAATGCAAAAGAATGGAAATCATAACAAACAGTCTCTCAGACCACAACATGATCAAATTAGAACTCAGAATTAGGAAACTCACTCAAACTGCACAACAATGGAAATTAAACAACTTGCTCCTGAATGATTACTGGGTAAATAATGAAATTAAGGCAGTCATAAAGAAGTTTTTGGAAACCAATGACAACAAACAGGCAACATATTAGAATCTCTGAGACACAAAGCAGTGTTAAGAGAGAAATTTATAGCATTAAATGCCCACATCAGAAAGTGGGAAATATCTAACATCAACACCCTAACATCAAAATTTAAAAAAAAAAAAAAAAAAAAAAAAAAAAAAAAAACTAGGGAAGCAAGAGCAAACAAATTCAAAAGCTAGCAGAAGACAAGAAATAACTAAGATCAGAGCATAACTGAAGGAGATATAAACACAGAAAACCTTTAAAAAATCAATAAATAGAGGAGCTGGTTTTTTTAAAAGATTAACAAAATAGATAGACCACTAGTCATATGAGTAAAGAAGAAAATAGAGAAGAATTAAATAGACAGAATAAAAAATGATAAAGGAGATATCACCACTGATCCCCCAAAAATACAAACTAGAGAATATCATAAACACCTGTACACAAATAAACCAGAAAATCTAGAAGAAATGAATATATTCCCGGACACATACACCCTTCCAAGACTGAACCAGGAAGAAGTGCAATCCCAGAATAACAAGGGATTACTCTGAAATTGAGGCAGTAATTAATAGCCTACCAACCAAAAAAAAAAAAAAAAAAAAAAAAAAAAAAAAACTGTCCAGGACCAGATGGATTCACAGCTGAATTTGACCAGAGGTACCAAGAGGAGCTGGTAACATTTCTTCTGAAACTATTCCAAAAAATCAAAAAGGAGGGACTCTTCCCTAACTCATTTTATGAGGCCACCATCAACCTGACACAAAATCCTATCAGAGACACAAAAACAAAACAAGAAAATTTCAGGCCAATAACTCTGTTGAACATCAATGTAATAATCCTTAATAAAACACTGGCAGACCAAATCCAGCAGCACATCAAAAAGCTTCTCCACCATGGTCAAGTCAGCTTCATCTTGATGTAATGCTGGTTCAACATACACAAATCAATAAACATAATCCACCACATAAGCAGAACCAGAGACAAAAACCAAATGATTATCTCAACAGATGCAGAAAAGGCCTTTGATAAAATTCAACTCCCCTTCATGCTAAAAACTCACAATAAACTAGGTATTGATGGAACACACTTCAAAGTAATAAGAGGTATTTATGACAATCCTATAGCCAATATCATATTGAATGGGCAAAAGCTGGAAACATTCCCTTTGAAAACTGGCACAACACAGGGATGCCCTCTCTCACCACTCCTATTCAACATAGTGTTGAAAGTTCTGGCCAGGGCAATCAGGCAGGAGAAAGAAATAAAAGCTATTTAATTAGGAAAAGAGGCAGTCAAATTGTCCCTGTTTGCAGATGACATGATTGTATATTTAGAAAACCCCATCGTCTCTACCCCAAAACTCATTAAACTGATAAGCAACTTCAGCAAAGTCTCAGTATACAAAACCAATGTGCAAAAATCACAAGCATTCCTATATGCCAATAACAGACAAACAGAGAGCGAAATCATGAGTGAACACTCATTCACAATTGCTACAAAGAGAATAAAATATCTAGGAATACAACTTACAAAGGACATGAAGGACCTCCTCAAGGAGAACTACAAATCACGGTTCAAGGAAATAAGAGAAGACACAAACAAATGGAAATAATTTCCATGCTAATGGATAGGAAGAATCAATATCATGAAAATGATTATACTGCCCAAAGTAGTTTACAGATTCAATGCTATTCCCATCAGACTACCATTGATTTTCTTCACAGAATTAGAAAAAACTACTTTAAATTTTATATGGAACCAAAAAAAGAGCCCGTATAGCCAAGACAATCCTAAGCAATAGAACAAAGCTGGAAACATCATGTTATCTGACTTCAAACTATACTATAAGGTTACAGTAACCAAGATACCATGGTTCTGATACCAAAACAGATATATAGACCAAGGGAACAGAAAAGAGGCCTCAGAAATAACATCACACATCTACAATCATCTGATCTTCGACCAACCTGACAAAAACAAGGAATGGGTAAAGAATTCCCTATTTAAAAAATGCTGCTGGGGAAATTGGCTAGCCATATGCAGAAAAGAGGAACTGGACACTTTTCTTACACCTTATATAAAAATTAGCTCAAGATGGATTAAAGACTTAAATATAAAACCTAAAACCCTAAAAACTCTAGAAGAAAACCTAGGCAATACCATTCAGGACATAGGCATGGGCAAAGACTTCATGACTAAAACACCAAAAGCAATGGCAACAAAAGTCAAAATTGACAAATGGGATCTAATTAAACTAAAGAGCTTCTGCACAGCAAAAGAAACTATCATCAGAGTGAACAAGCAACCTGCAGAATGAGAGAGAAGTTTTGCAATTTATCCATCTAACAAAAGGCAAATATCCAGAATCTATAAGGAACTTAAACAAATTTACATGAAAAAAACAAACAACCCCATCAAAAAGTGGGCAAAGGATATGAGCAGACATTTCTCAAAAGAAGACATGTATGTGGCCAACAAATATTTGAAAAAAAGCTCGTAATCATTGGTCATTAGAGAAATGCAAATCAAAACCACAATGTGATACCATCTCACAACAGTTAAAATGGCAATCATTAAAAAGTCAGGAAAAAATAGATGCTGATGAGGCTGTGGAGAAATAGGAAAACTTTTATACTGTTTGTGGGAGTATCAGTTAGTTCAACTATTGTGTAAGACAGTGTGGAAATTTCTCAAGGATCTAGGACCAGAAATACCATTTGACCCAGCAATCCCATTGCTGGGTATATACCTAAAGAATTATAAATCATTCAACTGAAAAGACACATGCACACATATGTTTATTGCAGCACTATTTAAAATAGCAAAGACTTGGAAACAACCCAAATGCCCATCAATGTTAGATTGGATAAAGAAAATGTAACACATATACACTGTGGAATACTATGCAGCCATAAAAAAAGAATGAGTTCATGTCCTTTGCAGGGACATGGATGAAGCTTGAAATCATAATTCTCAGCAAACTAGCACAGGAACAGAAAACCAAACACAGCATGTTCTCACTCATAAGTGGAGGTTGAACAATGAGAACACATGGACACAGGGAGGGGATCATCACACACTGGGGCTTTTTGGGGGGTAGGGGCAATGGGAGCAAGAGCATTTGGACAAATACTTAATGCATGCAAGGCTTATAACCTAGATGATGGGTTGATTGGTGCAGCAAACCATCATGACACATGTATAACTGTGTAACAAACCTGCACGTTCTGCACATATATGTCAGAACTTAAAGTTTAAAAAACTCCATAAAACTCATAATTATTGGTGATAACATACACTAAGCTATCAGAATTTTAGAAACCTTGTAAACTTTTGGAACACATGTTGATAACACATTTATACAGATATAACTCAGAGAGTTAAACAGTGTTTCTTATTTGACAATTCTGCCTACATAATTTTAACATACCAAATAAGCCTAATAAGCCTCTCTTGAACTTTCACAGTTCCAAAGGCTGAATTTTAGAATTTGAAATTTAATTTTGAGAAGCATGTCAAATATGAAAGGTGTAAAATACTTTATTAAAGTAGGATCACAAGTCACTGTAAAATAATAATTTTGCATATAGCCATAGTGATCATTCAAATCTTTCAAAAACCTAATGCCTTCAGCCTAAAGCCTTAAACAAACAAAGTTGATAGTCAGGTAGTGGTCACAGTGGGCCTTGAATGAGACCCAGTGCCTTGCTGGCTTTAGGACTGACTAAGCACAGTACCACAAAACTGCTTGTGTCACTTCATGCTCCAGACAGCTCAGAATAGAGACAGAGACTCTGCTTGAAATAAAGTAGAAAAGAAAAAAAAAAGTCTGATATGGTTTGGCTCTGTGTCCCCACCCAAATTTCATTTTGACTCTTACTCCCATAATTCCCACATGGAGTGGGAGGGACCCAGTGGGAGATAATCGAATCATGGAGGCGGTTTCCCCATACTGTTCTCATAATAGTGAATAAGACTCATGATATCTGATGGTTTTATCAGGGGTTTCTGCTTTTGCATCTTCCTGATTCTCTCTTTGCCTGCTGCCATCCATGTAAGATGGGACTTGCTCCTCTTTGCCTTCTGCCATGATTGTGAGGCTTCCCCAGACATGTGGAACTGTAAGTCAAATTAAGCCTCTTTATTCTGTAAATTGTGCAGTCTTGGTATGTCTTTATCAGCAGTATGAAAATGGGCTAATACACTAAATTAATACCAGTAGAATGGGGTGTTGCTGAAAAGATACAGAAAAATGTGGAAGCAACTTTGGAATTGGGAAACAGGCAGAGACTGGAACAGTTTGGAGGGCTCAGAAGACTGAAAAATTTGGAAAAGTTTGGAACATCCTAGAGACTTGTTGAATAGTTTTGTCCAAAATGCTGATAGCGATATGGACAATAAGGTCCAGAACGAGGTATTCTCAGATAGAGATGAGGAACTTGCGGGGAACTGAGGCAAAGGTAACTCTTGTTATGTTTTAGCAAAGAAACTGGTGGGATTTTGCCCCTGCACTAAAGATTTGTTGAACTTTGAACTTGAGAGAGATGATTTAGGGTATCTGGCAGAAGAAATTTCTAAGCAGCAAAGCGTTAAACAGTTGACTTGGGTGCTGTCAAAAGTATTCAGTTTTTAAAAGGAAACAGCATAAAAGTTTGAAAAATTTGCAGCCTGACAATGTAATAGAAAAGAAAATCCCATTTTTTTGAGGGGAAATTCAAGCCAGCTATAGAAATTTGCATAAGTAACAAAGAGCCAAATGTTAATCCCCAAGACAATAGGTAAAATGTCTCCAGGGCATGTCAGAGGTCTTCATGGCAGCCTCTCCCATCACAGGCCACAATGCCTAGGAGGAAAAAATAGTTTTATGGGCTGAGCCCAGGGTCCCTGAGCTATGCACAGCCTAGGGACTTGTTGCCCTGCCTCCCAGCTGCTCCAGCTGTGGCTGAAAGGGGCCAATGTGGAGCTTGAGCCGTGGCTTCAGATGCTGCAAGCCCCAAGCCTTGGAAACTTCCAAGTGGTGTTTAGTCTGCGCGTCCACAGAAGTCAAGAATTGAAATTTGGTAACCTCTGCCTAGATTTCAGAAGACGTATGGAAACGTCTGGTTTCCCAGGCAGAAGTTTGCAGCAAGGACAGGGCTCTCATGGTGAACTTCTGCTAGGGCAGTACAGAAGGGAAATGTGGGGCCAGAGCTCCCACACATAGTTTTTACTGGGGCACCACCTAGTGGATCTGTCAGAAGAGGCCACCATCCTCCAGACCCCAGGATGGTAGATCCACCAACAGTTTTCACTGTCTGCCTGGAAAAGCCACAGACACGCCACATTAGCCCATGAAAGCAGCAAGAAGGGAGGCTGTACCCTGCAAAGCCACAGAGATGGAGTTGCCACAAGACCATGGGAACCCATCTCTGTAACCTGAATGTGATATTGGAGTAAAAGGAGATAATTTTGGAGCTTTAAGATTTGACTGCCCCGCTGGACTTCAAACTCGTATGGGCCCTGTAGCCCCTTTGTTTTGGCTATTTCTCCCATTTGGAATGGTTTTATTTACTTAATGTCATTGCCCCTGTTGTATCTATGATATAACTTGTTTGCTTTTGATTTTACAGACTCACAGGCGGAAGGGACTTGCCTTGTCTCAGATGATACTTTGGACTGTGGACTTTTGAGCTAATGCTGAAATGAATTAAGACTTTCCGGGACTGTTGGGAAGGTATGATTGCTTTTGAAATGTGAGGACATGAGATTTGCCAGGGGCCTGGGGTGGAATGATATGGTTTGGCTCTGTGTCTCCACATAAATGTCATTTTGAATTGTACTCCCATAATTACCACGTGTTGTGGGCAGGACCCCATTGGAGGTAATTAAATCATGGGGCAGTTTCCCCCATACTGTTCTTGTGGTGGTGAATAAGTCTCATGAGAGCTGATGGTTTTATCAGGGGTTTCTGCTTTTGCATCTTCCTCATTTTCCCTTTGCCTGCTGCCATCCATGTAAGATGGGACTTGCTCTTCCTTGCCTTCTGCCATGATTGTGAGACTTCCCCAGTCACGTGGAACTATAAGTCAAACTAAACCTCTTTCTTTTTTAAATTGCCCAGTCTCAGGTATGTCTTTATCAGGAGTGTGAAAATGGACTAACACAGAGTCTATCCCTGGTAACCCAGAGAATTCTTCCAGATATCATTCAAGACCATCAAATCAGTACCTCTATGAGTATTCAAAAACCAGATCAATACTGGGCTTCAGGTGTTCCTTAATGAAGATACAACTTAGATTTTAAAAATCCAGGTCTTTTTGAATGCCTGGAAACTCTTCACAAGAAGGACATGTACAAACAAGCTCAGACTGCAAAGACCATGATAAATACCTAACTCTTCAATGTCCAGACAAAGACAAACATCCACAACCATTAAGACCATCCAGGAAAATACGATTTCTCAAATGAACTAACTAAGGCAACAGAAACCAATCATGGAGAAATAGATATATGTGATATTTCAGACAGATAAGTCAAAATAGCTGTTTTAAGGGAACTCAAAGAAATTTAAGATAACACAGAAAACAAATTCAGAATTCTATCGGATAAATTTAACAAAGATATTGAAATAAACAGAATCAAAAAGAAATTCTAGATTTGAAAAATATGATTGACATCCTGAAGAATGCATCAGAGTCTCTCAATAGCAGAACTGATCAAGCAGAAAAAAGAATTGAGCTTGAATAAGGGTGATTTGAAAATACACTATCAGAGGAGACAAAAAAAAAGATAATATAACACCATGAAGCACACCCACAAAATCTGGAAAATATTACCAAAAGGACAAATCTAAGAGATATTGATCTTGAAGAGGAGGTCGAAAAAGAGATAGGGGTGAAAAAGTTTATTCAAAAGGAATAATATCAGAGAATTTCTCCTAAACATAGAGAAACCTATCAATATCTAAGTACAACAAGATTGTAGAATCTCAAGCAGATTTAACCCAAAGAAGTCTATCTCAAAGATTTTAATAGCCACACTCCCAAATGTCAAGGATAAAGAAAAAACACTAAAAATAGAAAATAAAAAAATAACATAAAATGGATCTCTAATACATCTGGCAGCAAAGTTTTCACTGGAAATCTTGTAGGCAAGGAGAGAGTGGCATGACATATTTAATGTGTTGAAGAAAAAAAAAAAAACTTTTACCCTGCCAGGTGTGGTGGCTAATGTCTGTAATCCCAACGTTTGGGAGGCTGAAGTGGGCAGATTGCTTGATTTCAGGAGTTCAAGACCACCCTGAGCATGATGATTAAACTCCATCCTTACAGAAATTATTAAAAAGTAGCCAGAGGTGCGGTGGCTCATGCCTGTAATCCCAGCACTTTGGGAGGCCGTGGCGGGTGGATCACGAGGTCAGGAGATCGAGACGATCCTGGCTAACACAGTGAAACCCCATCTCTACTAAAAATACAAAAAATAAGCTGGGCGTGGTGGCAGGCACCTATAGTCCCAGCTACTCAGGAGGCTGAGGCAGGAGAATGGTGTGAACCCAGGAGACGGAGCTTGCAGTGAGCCGAGATCGTGCCACTGCACTGCACTCCAGCCTGGGCAACAGAGCGAGACTCAGCCAAAACAAAAAACAAACAAACAAAAAAAAAGGTAGCCAGGGGTGGTGGCATGCACTTGTAGTTTCACCTACTCAGGTAGCTGAGATGATGAATCACCTGAGCCTGGGAGGTTGAGGCTGTAGTGAGCCATGATTGCACCATTGCACTTCAGCCTGGGAAACTGGAGTGAGACCTTTTTTCAAAACAAACAAACAAACAAAACTTTTACTGTATAATGGTATATCTTACAAAAGAATACCCTTTAAACATGAAGGAGAAATAAAACTTTCCCAGACAAACAAAAGCTGAGGAATTTCATCAATACCAGGCCTGTCCTTAAAAATTGCTGAAGAGAGTACTTCAATCAGAAAGAAACGAACATTAGTGAGCAATAAGGAATCATTTGAAGGTACAAAACTCACTGATAATAGTAAGTATACAGAAAAAACAACTTGTTATAACACTGTATCTGTGGTGTGTAAACTACTCTTTAGTAGAAAGACTAGAAGATGAATCAAACAAAAATAACAACTACAACAACTTTTCAAGACATTGTACAATGAGATGTAAATAAAAACAACAGAAAGTTATACATCAGGGAAATGTAGTTAAAGATGTAGAGTTTTTATTAGTCTTCTTTTTGCTGGTTTATTTTGTTGTTTTTGCAAAACCTGTTAAGTTGATATCAGCTTAAAATAATAGATTATAAATTTTTTTTAAAAAAAGATCATAAGATAGTATCTCTGAGTCTCATGATAATCTCAAATCAAAAGCATAAAACAGATACACAAAAACTAAAAGTAAGAAATTAAATTACACCATCAGAGTAAATTACCATCACTAAAAGGAAGACAGGAAGGAAGGAAAAAATAAAGAGAAACCACAAAACAACAAGAGAAAAGATAACAAAATGGCAGGAGTAAGTCCTTACTTATCAATAAAAACACTGAATATAAATAGAATAAAATTTTCAACCAAAAGACATAGAATTGCTGAATAATTTAAAAAAATAAGACCCAATGATTTGCTGCTCATAAAATATGCACTTCATCTGCAAATAGACACATAGAATAAATATAAAGGGATGGAAAAAGATACTCCATGCCAATGAAAACAAAGCAAAACAAAAAAGCAGGAGTAGCTATACTTATATCAGAAAAAAATAGATTTCAAGACAAAACTATAAGAAGATAAAAAGAAGGTTACTATATAATAACAAAAGGTCTATTTAAAATATACAACAATTTAAGATATGTTTGCACCCAACACTGGAGCACATACTCATATAAAGCAAATACTATTAGATCTAAAGAGAGAGCCAGATCTTAACACAATAATAGTTGGAGGTTTCAACACTGCACTTTCAGCATTGAGCACATCTTCCAGAAAGAAAGTCAACAATGAAACACTGGATTCAGTCTGCACTATAGAACAAATGGACCTAATAGATATTTACAGAACATTTTATTGAAAGACTGCAAAGTACACATTCTTTCCCTCAGTACATGGATCATTCTCAAGGATAGATCATAGGTGAGGTCACAAAACATTTAAAACACAAGTTAGGTCACAAAACATTTAAGTCTTAAAACATCTAAAAAATTTAAATAACATCAAACATCTTCTCTGACCGCAGTGGAATAAAACTAGAAATCAAATATGAGAGAAATTTTGGAAATTGTGTGAATACAAGGAAATTAAACAAGGTACTCCTGAATGACCAGTGAGTCAATGAGAAAATTAAGAAGGAAATTGAAAAATTTTGTGAAATAAATGATAGAAACACAGCATACCCAAATCTATGTGACACAGGAAAAGCATTTCTAAGATGCAAGTTTATGGCTATATATTCCTACATAATAACAAAAACAACAACAAATTCAAATAAACAACATCATGATGCATCTTTAAAAAGTAAAACAGTAAGAACAAACCATACCAAAAATTAGTAGGAGAAAAGAAATAATAAAGATCAGACCAGAATAAATAAAAATTGAAATTTAAAAACTATACAAAAATCAGTAGATTAAAAAGTTGATTTTTTTGAAGAAAATAAAAAATTGACAGAACTTTAACTAGACTAAGAAAAATAGAAAAAGATCAAATAAACCAAATGAGAGATGAAAAAGGAGACATTACAACTGATACTTCAAAGAATCATTAGTGGCTACTATGAGCAAATATATGCCAATAAATTAGAAAATCTGGAAGAAATTTATAAATTCCCAAACACATACAACCCACCAACATTGAACCATGAGGAAGTCCAAAACCTGAACAGACCAATAACAAATAATAAGACTGAAGTCCTAATAAAAAGTCTCCCGGGGAGGGGGGGGAACTAATACTAATTTTACTCAAACTCTGTTAAAAAGAAATACTTCCAAGCTCAATGGGACAATAATACAGAGCAATGGTAACTAACACAGCATGGTATTATCATAAAAACAGACACATAAACAATGGAATAGAATAGAGAATCTAGAAATAAATTCATATATTGGCAGTGAACTCATTTTTGACAATGGTGCCATGAACATACATTGTGGAAAGAACAATCGGTTTAACTGATAGTGTTGAGAAAGCTGGATAGCCATATGCAAAAGAATGAAACTAGACCCCTATCTCTCACCATATACAAAATCAAATAAAAGTGAACTAAGGATTTAAATCCAAGACCTCAAAGTATGAAGCTACTGAAAGAAAACATTGGGGAAACTCTCCAGGACATTGGACTGGGCAAAGATTTCCTGAGTAATACCACACAAGCACAGGTAACCAAAGCAAACATGGACAAATGGATAACATCAAGTTAAAAAGCTGTTACACAGCAAGGAAAACAAAAAACAAAGTGAAGAGACAACCAACAGAATGAAAGAAAACTTTTGAACACTACCTATATGACAAGAGATTAATAGCCTGAATATATAAGAGGTTCAAACGACTGTATAGGAAAAAAATATAATAATCTGATTTAAAAAATAAAAATGGGCCAAACATTTGTACAGACATTGCTCTAAAAAAAGACATGCAAATGTTAAACAAATATGTGAAAAGGTGCTCAACATCATTGATCATCAAATAAATATATATCAAAACTATAATAAGAACTCATGTCACCCCAGTAAAAACATCTTTCATTCAAAAGTCAGGTAATAACAAATGCTGAAAGAATGTGGAGAAAATGGAACCCTTGTACACTGTTGGTGGGAATGTACATTAGTACAGCTACTAGGGAGAAAAACTTGGCAGTTCCTCAAAAAACTAAAACTAGACCTGCCATATGATCTAGCTATCCCCCTCCTGAACGTATACCCAAATGAAAGAAAATTAGTATATTAAAGAGATATCTACTCTTAATGTTTATTACAGCACTATACATTAGCAAAATTTGAAAGCAATCTAAGTGTTCATCAATGGATGAATGGATAAAGAAAATGTACATATACACTTTGGAGTGCTAGCAAGTCATAAAAAAAAATGACATTCTTTCATTTGTGATAACTCAGATGGAAGTGGAAGTCATTATATTCAATGAAATAAACCAGGTACAGAAAGACAAATATCACATATTTTCACTATGGGAGCTAAGTATTAAAATAATTTAACTCATGGAGATAGAGAGCAGAAGGTGGTTAATAGAGGCCGAAAAGGGTAGTGGAGGGATGAGGGGAAACTGGGATGGTTAATGGATTAAAAAAAATAGAAAGATGTTGGTGGTCAAAAATAATTTAATGTACATTTCTAAAATAACTAAAATATAACTGGATTGTTTGTAACACAGAGAATAAATGCTTGAGTGGATGGATACTGCATTTATTCTGATGCAATTAATAAGTATTGCATGCTTGTGTCAAAATATTTCATGTAAACCATAAAAATGTATACCTACTATGTACCCACAACATTTTTTAAAAAAATTATTTTCCTTATTTTGGTAGTTTTAATTACATATTAATTAGAATTTTAACATATGTAGTTTAAAATTTCAGTAACCTTAGTTTTTGTGTAAACCTGGAATGTAAGTAATTTTAAATATTCACCACATACCAACATTTCATGAAACATTTATGCCTAATTTATTTCACTCAATCATGTTTAAACTATTCATAAAATTTTATAAGACATTGAACAAAGCTAGCCATCATCTTTAGTTATTTTCCTGTTAACCATTTGTATTGTATAAATGTTAGGCTGTAGCCACTTAAGCAAGAAGTCAAGGGTACTTAAGTGTTTTGCTGTTCATAAGGCACAGCTGTTTTTATTAAACCAAAAATATTAACTAGTCTTGTCTAGTTAATTACCCAAGTCATGAGAACTTAAAGACATTTGAGTTACTTTCTACTTTTCTGACCAAGTATTTAATTTGGGCATTTAATTTTTCTTTAAGCAATTAAGTAGAGCTCTTTTATATATTTATGCAGTAAAAAAAAGAAAGTCATATTTTAGAGATCAGTACAGTTAGATAGTGGTCTTTTCAACTTAGCTTGCTTCTTGAATAGATTACATATTTCTGGATGGAGGCCTTTAATGAACAGGACAAAGAAAATATTTGCAGTTTTCATGGTCTAATATTTAATTGCTTGAGGAGAAGGTACAACTGGAAAGCAGCAAATTTAGATTTTTAAAAATGAAGGATCCCACTTCTTTGAATCCTGGGTCCCCGAAAGGAAAAAAAGTACCACGAGATTAGGCCAAACTTTCACAGTGCACCTCACTACAAAATGTTTTTCTAAGTTTTTAAACTGTGCCTTTCTTAACTTGTTGGTGAAAAGAGTCAAACTTTGTAAAACATCTAAAGAGGTATATTCTGAGCCAAATATGAGCGACCATGGCCCATGATACAGCCTTAAGTAAACCCTGAGAACATATGCCCAAGGTGGTCAGGCAACAACTTGGTTTTATACATTTTAGGGGGCCGTAAGACATCAGTCAATACATGTAAGGGGTACATTGATTCAGTCTGGCAAGGCAGGACAACTGGAAGTAGGGGTCTCCAGGTTATAGGCAGATTCAAAGATTTTCTGATTGGCAACTGGTTGAAAAAATTTGTCTAAAGTCTTGGAATTAATAGAATGACAAGGTCTGGGTTAAGATAAGGGATGGTGGAGACCAAGGTTCTCGTGCAGATCAAGGCTTCAGGTACCAGGCTTCAGAGAAAATAGATTGTAAATGTTTCTTATCAAACTTAAAAAGGTGTCAGGATCTTAGTTGATTCTTAGATCAGGAAGAAGTACTGATAAAAGGAAAGAGGACTCTCCACAGAATGTAGATTTTTCCCCATGAGAGACAACTTGGCAGGGCTATTTCAAGATATGGAAAATAAACATATTTTGGGTTAATACACATATATATTTATCTATCTATATATTTATCTATCTGTCTATGTATGTATGTATGTATGTATGTATGTATGTATCTATCTATCTATCTATCTATCTATCTATCTATCTATCTATCTGTCTTGTGATGTTATGCCAGTGTCAGGTTGGAAAGTAAGTCATGTTATACAGGGAAAAATAAAAGCTCTCTGATGGGACTTTATGATTTGTATGGCATAACTCCCCACCCCCATTAGATAGAGGAAATTTGGGCAAGAGAAGAAAAGATGTCAAAGTTTAGTCCTCAACCTAACACGTAAAGATAGGAGTAGTCCCCTGTAGTAATAAATATTCGCTATAAACAACTGCTGTAAGCCACCTCCAAAACTGCAACTCTCACCGTCAACTCACCAGCCATAACACGTACAAAGGTCAAGTGTTCTCTCACAGTACAATGTAACCTCCAGTACCACCAAGAGCCAAATATATCATGTAACAGAATACAAAAAAGAGCCGAGTATTAGACCTGTGAGGAACCTTTCCATGACTAAAGCATGAAAGCCTTTTCATACACTAGAGCAACAGGGAGGACTCCAAAAAGTGTGTGAGTAGTGCCTTATTCTGTGTTTTTAAGGGGTCTGAGTAATTAGAAATCCACTCTAGATACTTTTGTTACAAATAATATTGGAGGAGATCTGAGTCATCCCAAGTTACCAGTGGCCTATCCTTACGGGTACATAGCAACTTCAGTCCATGCCTACTCAGAAGAATTCGACTGAGGAACATAAAGCAGAAAATGAGATGGAGGCAAGTTCCAGAGCAGAAATGAAAGTTTATTTAAAAAGACCTTAAAACAAGAAAAAGAGGAAGGTGCACTTGGAAGAAACTCAAATGGGCACGTGAAGGTTAAAGAGAGAAGGTCAAGTGCCTCATTTAACCATGATTCAAGAACTTTAATAAGTTCAACTCTTTCCCAAGATTCTTCCCTTAGGGTGGGCTTTTCACATGCCCAGTGTTTTCCTTAGCCTTTGGAATTTGAGCCTGCACAGTGTGTTTAGGAAGTTATAAGCATCACCAACTGAGGCTTTCTTCCCTTTCCTGATGGAGTGTACCACCAGAAGATAACACTTCATTTTTGTCTCTTAACATGCATGCCCAGGAAGTTGCTTCTCTTGGGGTCTCCATTCAATTAATATTTTGTTGTTAACAGGTGTAGACCCAGGAAATGGTTTCTCCCTGGCACTACCAAATTATCATTTTTTAGGGAGGCAATGCAATAATTGCTGTACCATCACCCAACATTTCTAACGGGTGGGGGAGAGCCCTTTCCTGCACCACTCAGACCTAACTACCTGTATCACTTTTATGTTGTACTGAAGACAGAAAAGAGGAAGGAATAGCTTTAATATCAGCTTTTAATAAAGTTAACTTCTGACCATAAAGCTTTATGGTTTAAAAAAATACATCTTTTGAATTTTTTTATGATTAGATTTTAGCTGTGACAAACAGCTGATATTTCAAAAACTTATTTTTACCAAAGGTACCCTCCCATTATCTTGATTAAGACTTAATCACCAAAACCAGTAATCCTTAATCATGATTATGACTTAACCAAGGATACACAAGGTGTCTCCTGTCAGTCAAGGAAAATGACTGAGGCAAATCTCCATCATTTTAGAAGGTTTATTTACCATAGTTAAGGATGCACATCTGGGACACAGGTCTATACCTTTCTGCCAAGATGATTTTGAGGGCTTAAAATTTAAAGGGGAAAGGGTGGAATATTGAGAAATACACATTTTTTTTTTTTTTTGTGAGGGGAAGATAGTCATTTATGCCTTTGTTTGGCTCAGTGAATCTACCTTTTAACATAAAATAGTGTAGACAATAGGGCAGAGAAAACAGATACAAATTTAAGAGACATGACCTCCTAAAAATAAACACATTTGGCTTTTATAATGGTGCAGGTTCCCTTTTGGGCTTCAGTAAGTATATCTAGGGCCATACAATTTTGCAACACTGCTTTCCTCATGAGTGACACCTCATTGTTTAGCAAAGAGATACTCATGTGGATATCATTTTGTGTATACCTTTTGTGTATAATTTGTTAATGCCGTATATGCCATATAACATCTTCAATATCTATTTGTGGTATGAATATTAAAGCTAAATGATCATAATGATAGATGCAGGAGGCAGATAAGTGGGGCACTGGTGTTTACATGAGTGTTTACATGAGATGCTTTTGTGAAGATAAGGGAAACTGTCCAGGGTCTTGTCTGTGAATGCCCACAACAGACTGGAGATCCACCTGTGCACTGGGACAAAGGGGTAGAGCCACAGAAGTTTGTGCCTTGGCCAAGGGGTTGGATCCTGGCCTCTTCAGCTCATATGTGGTGGCCTGGTATTCAATTAGTGAGGTGGGAGCTCATTGGCAGGACTTCCTCTAGATTTACTGAGTGTTTCTTTTTTTCATTTTCTCCCAATAAATTCTGCTCTCCTCATCCTTCAATGTGTCCATGTGCCTAATTTTTCCCGGTTGTGATAAAAGAACCTGGGTTTAGCTAAACTAAGGAGTAAAAATTCTGCATCATTTTGGTGGCCTGTATGGGGACATGAGAAAGGGTAAGATGTGAACCAAAAAATCCTCTTCCCTCTCATTCTTGAGACTTTTTTTCTTTAGACTTCTTCTGAGGGTAAGGGAAACTGAGTACAACCCCATCTCAACAGCCACAGAAATGTGTGTGGAATGGACAGGCAAATGGCAGCTTCCCACCCCTCTTTTCTCCCAGCTGTGGCACAAGGCCATGTCGGCTGCATGGGTGTGTGGCATCCAATGGCCATGAAGGGTGGGAATGAGCCACTGCCCTGGGCCCCACATGGCAGGCTGGCCAGAGTTCCCCACATGCATACATGGAGTCCTCCCCTCCCCCAGCCAGGGGTCCATCTCCATCTGACAGTAATTAAGTTTCTCTTCCCATTGGAGAAATCTATTTGCATAAGAATAAGAGGTTCTTTCCCCAGGCATCTTTCCAACCCTGCATTTTAAGCTTTTTTTGTCCCTTTTCTCTACCCTGTCAGCAGTTAGCACAGCCCTGCAGTTTAAGCTATTTTTCTTTTCTCCACTAGATCAAGAGTTAACTTTCAAGCAATAGTTTTGTTTTACTTTTAGCAAACATTTTACTAAACCACAACCCCAACTATCACTGTTAATTTTCTCTGTAAAGTTTTATTTATGAAAAAAATATTTCTGAGGTTTGTCTTAAGCTGTAGCCAATCCAGTGTGCTTTGCAAGTCTTTCTGTATGGTCAGTAGCAAACTTTACTAAGGGCTTCCATCTTGTTTTCCATTCTTGGGAGTGTGATCTGTAAGCACATAGCAGTGATTTGTTTTAGCCTCCACCATTTTACAATGGTGGCCCAGGTTGAATCCTGGCATAGGGAGTCCTTTCTGGTTTGAAATCTGTGTGACCTTTGCCATTTGTCGATTCTCTGCCCCTCCATGAACCACCTTGAATATTCCTTTTTCTGAGCTTTTAGTAAAGTTTGAAAGCTAGAAATATTGGCTGCTTGGCACAGCTAAAGTGGGGGTAACAAATGATTTAAATGGATTTTCTTGAAGAACTCTCAGCTTAATTAAAAGTTAATATCCAAGTTATAGGCATAATTAATAGGCCTTGATGTTTTTCTCTTCTTGGATCTTGTTTTTCTGGAAAAACGTTTTTACTCAGTTGACTGAATTATTTTTCTCCATTTTGCCTTGCCACTCTTAATGCAGGCCTGAGAGGGAAAAGACCTCTGTTTTCCTTATGGAACCTCAGGAATCAGAGGTAGCTAAATCCCTTTCAAAATTTGTTTTTGTCTTCCAGCTATACCTGTTTATTATACCATAGAAACCATATGTTTTCCTAGTCTTGCTCTTAAAGGGCTCCACCCAGAGGCCAATAATCCAATTAGGAGTTTGGCAAATGAAAAATATTATAGTTACTGGATTCTTTTCTGCCTCACTGTGTAGTTATATAAGTGTTGTGTGTGTGATGGCTATAAAAAAAATCTCTGATTAATTAACTTCAAGAAGAATAAGCACTTGCATCAAATATTTTTAAAAGAGAAGATAAAAGCTGTTGTACCTTTTAGTTCATGTGACTTTATTCTTTGATAAAGAAAAACAGCCTTAAAAATTACTGGTAAAGTGCAAATGTAGTCAATGTGTAAATTTTTGCCTAGGATTAAAAGATTGTTTTAAATTAGCTAAGATAAAGCTAAAAGTTCAAACAAGTTGTGGAGGGATTGTAAAAGTTATACTTGCAAAAGAAATTCTGTGTATGAACATATTGGCTACATTCAAAAGGGTATTAAGTGGGTTTTTTTTTTTTTTTTTTTTTTGTAAATTGATCACTGAAATAAAAGCACAAGGTACCCTTAAGGCATTAATCTGCTCTTCAGTGATATCTTCAAAAGGTTATACAAGGTTTTTGTTTTTTTAAATGTCTGAGTCATCATTTTCGCAAAATAAATAATTTATGGTAATCTGTAATTCCATTTCATAGCATCAAGTGTTTTAAATCTCTAACATTTAACAGGTTTCCAAAAATCAAACTTCAGTTTAAAAATTGTCTTTCATGATGTCTGGCTTTTGGATGCTACAGAGGGCCCCTGGAGCATCCAGAAGGAAGGTAAACAGGATTAGTTAACATGTCTAGGTATATGGGATTGCCAAAATAATGTTTAATCTTCAGGTTATATTTTAGGGAATAATATTAATATATGCTCCAAAATTGTTTGAAATGTCTAAAGTTCTAATGTCTGAGTATATGCTATCAATCACAATCAAGGTTATGTTAAGTTATTGTAAACCAAGGAGATAATAAAATTTATCTGTCAATCATTTCAGACTGTATTGATAGACAATTGTTGTCTTGTGTTAATCCTTTTCAAAATATGGTTTATAACCAACTATAGAAATTTTGACCAGTTATAGTGGCTCACACCTGTAATCCCAGCACTTTGGGAGGCTGAGTCATCAGATCACTTGATGTCATGTGTTTGAGAACAGCCTGGAAAACATGGTGCAACCCCATCTCTACTAAAGAAATACAAAAATTAGCTGGACATGGTGGTGTGTGCTTGTAGACCCAGATATTAGGGAGGCTGAAGCAGGAGAATCACTTGAACCCAGGATGTGAAAGTTGCAGTGAGCCAAGATTACACCACTGCACTCCAGCCTGGTTGACAGAGTGAGACTCTGTCTCAAAAAACAAACAAACAAACAAAAAACAATCTTTGACAGGTGCTCTCAAATGCAGGTTGCTAAGAACTTTGGAGATCATAACATTGGAATGAAGGAAATATGTACAGGATTCATGAAGAGCTAAAATGTTCAAAAATATCAAGGAAAATAACAGTTAACTCAATGGTCTGAAGTAATAGAAAACTGAAATAATTTTTTGAACTTTTTCTTGGAACATTGTTGATTCTTGTTTTGTTTTTCAGAGTCAAAGAAACCTATTTTTAGCTACTTACAACCTTTAATAATTCAGTAATATATACTTCTGTGAATAAAATTTTAAGTATATTTGTCTCTCTCACTCTTCCTGGCTTCTCTAGAATCTGGAAACTAATTGTGAGTATTCTTAACTTATGGCAATATAGTTGTTTGCCTCCCTGCATTAAGAGTCTGTTTTCGGAGGGCAGAGCAAGATGGCCTAATAGGAACAGCTCCAGTCTCCAACTCCCAGCGCGAGCAAGAGATCACTTGGACTCGGGAAGGGGAACATCACACACCAGGGCCTATCATGGGGGGGGAGGGGGGAGGGATTGCATTGGGAGTTATACCTGATGTAAATGACGAGTTGATGGGTGCTGACGAGTTGATGGGTGCAGCACAGCAACATGGCACAAGTATACATATGTAACAAACCTGCACGTTATGCACATGTACCCTAGAACTTAAAGTATAATAAAAAAAAAAAAAAGAAGACAGGTGATTTCTGCATTTTCAACTGAGGTACTGGGTTCATCTCACTAGGGAGTGTGGGACAGTCGGTGCTGGTCAGCTGCTGCAGCCCGACCAGCGAGAGGTGAAGCAGGGCAAGGCATCCCCTCACCTGGGAAGCGCAAGGGGGAAGGGAATCCTTTTTCCTAGCCAGGGGAACTGAGACACACAACACCTGGAAAATCGGGTAACTCCCACCCCAATACTGCACTCTACCAAGGATCTTAGCAAACGGGCACACCAGGAGATTATATCCCACACCTGGCCCGGAGGGTCTCACGCCCACGGAGCCTCCCTCATTGCTAGCACAGCAGTCTGCCATCTCGCAGCAAGGCACCAGCGAGGCTGGGGGAGGGGCACCCGCCATTGCTGAGGCTTAAGTAGATAAACAAAGCAGCTGGGAAGCTCCAACTGGGCGGAGCTCACAGCAGCTCAAGGAGTCCTGCCTGTCTCTGTAGACTCCACCTCTGGGGACAGAGCACAGCTAAACAACAACAACAACAACAACAAAGCAGCTGAAATGTCTGCAGACACAAACGATTCTGTCTGACAGCTTTGAAGAGAGCAGTGGATCTCCCAACACGGAGGTTGAGATCTGAGAACAGACAGACTGCCTGTTCAAGTGGGTCCCTGACCCCTGAGTAACCTAACTGGGAGACATCCCCCACTAGGGGCAGACCGACATCCCACTCCTCACACGGTGGAGTACACCCCTGAGAGGAAGCTTCCAAAGCAAGAATCAGACAGGTACACTCGCTGTGCAGCAATATTCTATCTCCTGCAGCCTCTGCTGCTGATACCCAGGCAAACAGGGTCTGGAGTGGACCTCAAGCAATCTCCAACAGACCTACAGCTGAGGGTCCTGACTGTTAGAAGGAAAACTAACAAACAGGAAGGACACCCACACCAAAACCCCATCAGTATGTCACCATCATGAAAGACCAGAGGCAGATAAAACCACAAAGATGGGGAAAAAGCGGGGCAGAAAAACTGGAAATTCAAAAAATAAGAGCACATCTCCCCTTCCAAAAGAATGCAGCTCATCACCAGCAACGGATCAAAGATGGATGGAGAATGACTTTGACAAGATGAGAGAAGAAGACTTCTGTCCATCAAACTTCTCAGAGCTAATGGAGGAATTATGTACCCAGTGCAAAGAAACTAAAAATCTTGAAAAAAGAGTGGAAGAATTGATAACCAGAATAATTAATGCAGAGAAGGCCATACACGAGCTGACAGAGATGAAAACCATGACACGAGAAATACGTGACAAATGCACAAGCTTCAGTAACCGACTCGATCAACTGGAAGAAAGAGTATCAGCGACTGAGGATCAAATGAATGAAATGAAGGGAGAGGAGAAATCTAAAGAAAAAAGAAGAAAAAGAAATGAACAAAGCCTGCAAGAAGTATGGGATTACGTAAAAAGACCAAATCTACATCTGATTGGGGTGCCTGAAAGTGAGGGGGAAAATGGAACCAAGTTGGAAAACACTCTTCAGGATATCAACCAGGAGAACGTCCCCAACCTAGTAGGGCAGGCCAACATTCAAATTCAGGAAATACAGAGAAGGCCACAAAGATACTCCTCGAGAAGAGCAACTCCAAGACACATAATTGCCAGATTCACCAAAGTTGAAATGAAGGAAAAAATCTTAAGGGCAGCCAGAGAGAAAGGTCGGGTTACCCACAAAGGGAAGCCCATCAGACTAACAGCAGATCTCTCAGCAGAAACTCTACAAGCCAGAAGAGAGTGGGGGCCAATATTCAACATTCTTAAAGAAAAGAATTTTCAACCCAGAATTTCATATCCAGCCAAACTAAGTTTCATAAGCGAAGGAGAAATAAAATCCTTTACAGATAAGCAAATGCTTAGAGATTTTGTCACTACCAGGACTACCTTACAAGAGACCCTGAAGGAAGCAGTAAACATGGAAAGGAACAACCGGTACCAGCCATTGCAAAACCATGCCAAAATGTAAAGACCATCGAGGCTAGGAAGAAACTGCATCAACTAACGAGCAAAATAACCACTTAATATCATAATGGCAGGATCAAGTTCACACATAACAATATTAACCTTAAATGTAAATGGACTAAATGCTCCAATTAAAAGACACAGACTGGCAAACTGGATAAAGAGTCAAGACCCATCAGTCTGCTGTATTCAGGAGACCCATCTCACACGCAGAGACATACATAGGCTCAAAATAAAGGGATGGAGGAAGATCTACCAAGCAAATGGAGAACAAAAAAAAGCAGGGGTTGCAATCCTAGTCTCTGATAAAACAGACTTTAAACCATCAAAGATCAAAAGTGACAAAGAAGGCCATTACATAATGGTAAAGGGATCAATTCAACAGGAAGAGCTAACTATCCTACATATATATGCACCCAATACAGGAGCACCCAGATTCATAAAGCAAGTCCTTAGAGACTTACAAAGAGACTTAGACTCCCAAAGAATAATAACGGGAGACTTCAACACCCCACTGTCAACATTAGACAGATCAACGAGACAGAAAGTTAACAAGGATATCCAGGAATTGAACTCATCTCTGCAGCAAGCAGACCTAATAGACATCTACAGAACTCTCCACCCCAAATCAACAGAATATACATTCTTCTCAGCACCACATCACACTTATTCCAAAATTGACCACATAATTGGAAGTAAAGCACTCCTCAGAAAATATACAAGAACAGAAATTATAACAAACTGTCTCTCAGACCACAGTGCAATCAAACTAGAACTCAGGACTAAGAAACTCAATCAAAACTGCTCAACTACATGGAAACGGAATAACCTGCTCCTGAATGACTACTGGGTACATAACAAAAGGAAAGCAGAAATAAATATGTTCTTTGAAACCAAGGAGAACAAAGATACAACGTACCAGAATCTCTGGGACACATTTAAAGCAGTGTGTAGAGGGAAATTTATAGCACTAAATGCCCACAAGAGAAAGCAGGAAAGATCTAAAATTGACACTCTAACATCACAATTAAAAGAACTAGAGAAGCAAGAGCAAACACATTCGAAAGCTAGCAGAAGGCAAGAAATAACTAAGATCAGAGCAGAACTGAAGGAGATAGAGACACAAAAAACCCTCCAAAAAATCAATGAATCCAGGAGCTGGTTTTTTGAAAAGATCAACAAAACTGACAGACCGCTAGCAAGACTACTAAAGAAGAAAAGAGAGAAGAATCAAATAGACACAATAAAAAATGATAAAGGGGATATCACCACCAACCCCACAGAAATACAAACTACCATCAGAGAATACTATAAACACCTCTACGCAAATAAACTAGAAACCCTAGAAGAAATGGATAATTTCCAGGACACTTACACTTTCCCAAGACTAAAGCAGGAAGAAGCTGAATTCCTGAATAGTCCAATATCAGGCTCTGATATTGAGGCAGTAATTAATAGCCTACCAACCAAAAAAAGTCCAGGACTAGATGGATTCACAGCTGAATTCTACCAGAGGTACAAGGAGGAGCTGATACCTGTCCTTCTGAAACTATTCCAATCAATAGAAAAAGAGGGAATCCTCCCTAACTCATTTTATGAGGCCAACATCATCCTGATACCAAAGCCTGGCAGAGACACAACAAAAAAAGATAATTTTAGACCAATATCCCTGATGAACATCAATGCAAAAATCCTCAATAAAATACTGGCAAACCGGATTCAGCAGCACATCACAAAGCTTATCCACCACGATCAAGTGGGCTTCATTCCTGGGATGCAAGGCTGGTTCAACATATGCAAATCAATAAACATAATCCAGCATATAAACAGAACCAAAGACAAGAACCACATGATTATCTCAATTGATGCAGAAAAGGCCTTTGAGAAAATTCAACAGCCCTTCATGCTAAAAACGCTCAATAAATTTGGTATTGATGGAACATATCTCAAAATAATAAGAGCTATTTATGACAAACCCACAGCCAATATCATACTGAATGGGCAAAAACTGGAAAAATTCCCTTTGAAAACTGGCACAAGACAGGGATGCCCTCTCTCACCACTCCTATTCAACATAGTGTTGGAAGTTCTGGCTAGGGCAATCAGGCAAGAGAAAGAAATCAAGGGTATTCAGTTAGGAAAAGAAGAAGTCAAATTGTCCCTGTTTGCAGATGACATGATTGTATATTTAGAAAACCCCATTGTCTCAGCCCCAAATCTCCTTAAGCTGATAAGCAACTTCAGCAAAGTCTCAGGATACAAAATTAATGTGCAAAAATCACAAGCATTCTTATACACCAGTAACAGACAAACACAGAGCCAAATCATGAATGAACTTCCATTCACAATTGCTTCAAAGAGAATCAAATACCTAGGAATCCAACTTACAAGGGATGTAAAGGACCTCTTCAAGGAGAACTACAAACCACTGCTCAGTGAAATAAAAGAGGACACAAACAAATGGAAGAACATACCATGCTCATGGATAGGAAGAATCAATATTGTGAAAATGGCCATACTGCCCAAGGTAATCTTTAAATTCAATGCCATCCCCATCAAGCTACCAATGAGTTGCTTCACTGAATTGGAAACAACTGCTTTAAAGTTCATATGGAATCAAAAAAGAGCCCGCATCTCCAAGACAATCCTAAGTCAAAAGAACAAAGCTGTAGGCATCACGCTACCTGACTTCAAACTATACTACAAGGCTACAGTAACCAAACCAGCATGGTACTGGTACCAAAACAGAGATATAGACCAATGGAACAGAACAGAGTCCTCAGAAATAATACCACACATCTACAGCCATCTGATCTTTGACGAACCTGAGAGAAACAAGAAGTGGGGAAAGGATTCCCTATTTCATAAATGGTGCTGGGAAAATTGGCTAGCCATAAGTAGAAAGCTGAAACTGGATCCTTTCCTTACTCCTTATATGAAAATTAATTCAAGATGGATTAGAGACTTAAATGTTAGACCTAATGCCATAAAAACCCTAGAAGAAATCCTAGGTAATACTATTCAGGACATAGACATGGGCAAGGACTTCATGTCTGAAACACCAAAAGCAATGCCAAGAAAAGCCAAAATTGACAAATGGGATCTCATTAAACTAAAGAGCTTCTGCACAGAAAAAGAAACTACCATCAGAGTGAACAGGCAACTTACAGAATGGGAGAAAATTTTTGCAATCTACTCATCTGACAAAGGGCTAATATCCAGAACCTACAAAGAACTCAAACAATTTTACAAGAAAAAAAGAAACAACCCCATCCAAAATGGGCAAAGGATATGAACAGACATTTCTCAAAAGAAGACATTCATACAGCCAACAGACACATGAAAAAATGCTCATCATCACTGGCCATCAGAGAAATGCAAATCAAAACCACAATGAGATACCATCTCACACCAGTTAGACTGGCAATCATTATAAAGTCAGGAAACAACAGGTGCTGGAGAGGATGTGGAGAAATAGAAACACTTTTACACTGTTGGTGGGATTGTAAACTATTTCAACCATTATGGAAAACAGTATGGTGATTCCTCAAGCACCTAGAGCTAGAAGTACCATATGACCCAGCCATCCCATTACTGGGTATATACCCAAAGGATTATAAATCATGCTGCTATAAAGACACATGCACACGTATGTTTATTGCGGCACTATTCAAAATAGCAAAGACTTGGAATCAACCCAAATGTCCATCAGTGACATACTGGATTAAGAAAATGTGGCACATATACACCATGGAATACTATGCAGCCATAAAAAAGGATGAGTTTGTGTCCTTTGTAGGGACATGGATGCAGCTTGAAACCATCATTCTCAGCAAACTATCACAAGAACAGAAAACCAAACACCACATGTTCTCACTCATAGGTGGGAACTGAACAATGAGATCACTTGGACTTGGGAAGGGGAACATCATACACCGGGGCCTACCATGGGGAGAGGGGAGGGATTGCATTGGGAGTTATACCCGATGTAAATGACGAGTTGATACGTGCTGACGAGTTGATGGGTTCAGCACGCCAAGATGGCACAAGTATACATATGTAAGAAACCTGCACATTATGCACATATACCCTGGATCTTAAAGCATAATAAAAAAAAAATTAAAAAAAAAGAGTCTGTTTTCTTTTGCAACAGGATGTAATTGGAGAAACTGGCTGTTTTACCAAGGCTTTGACTGGAAAGGTATGCTTCTCTTTAAGGAATCAAGCTTGACTTGCAGAGCTGACAAAAACCCCTTGGGAAAACTGGCATCTTACCTTGTCTATACTGTCCCTGTGCAGCGTTCCTAATCTGCAGTGAGTAAAGAATGTTATTTTTCTAACAGGCCAAGGAACGTCATGTTCTTGGGGCCTCAAAAACAGAGGAGTTTACCCAACTCACAGGTATTTGAGGGTATAAACCCATGGCTGGGCTGGGCTTTAGAAAGTCCTATCTGAGATTCTGGGTGGAGCAAACTGTTATCAAAGTTAACCTAAATGTCCTACGTAAAAATAATTATTTTTGCTGCACTTTATTCAAATAATCAGGCCAATATAAGACTAAACTCTATTTTGCAATCAACTTAGTCCTATCACGATTTGTTTTTAATGAAAATGAGGACTGGGGAAAGAGAATTTATGTTTCAAAATTTATCACACATTTGTCATTAAAGGCTAGACTCATTAGAGGTTTTTAAATTTTTTCCTACATTTTAGGCTAACCTTGCTTATTTCTGTAAACCAACCAGCAATCTCTGGCTACAGCTCAAAAGGAACACAAAAGGATGGGTAATGTAAAAATATGCATTAATATTCTAGTTCTGAGCAATTATCTGCAGATCCTGCCAGGTGATGGAAATAAATAAGATGCCTATCACCTGGAGGTTTCCTTATTGGGAAAGTAAAGCCAAGGGAGCTAACCAAAGCCAAGCACCATGAACCCAAATCTTGGCAAGCGTAACTATAGCCACAAGTTATCTGGTCATGCCACAAGACATTATTTTCTCTTTCTAATTGGAGGAGGAGTTGATTCTGCAGCTTCACCTTAGTATGTGGCTTGTAATAAGGAGCCCATGAAAGCCCCCATGAGACACACTTTTTTGTCATAAACTGAATTCTAAGCTTCATGTTGAAGTCTTAGAAAAGAAAGCTGGATCTGATGAATCCAGAGGCAGACAATAACGGAAGTTAAAAGGCACAGTGCAGGTGAGCATGACTGATTCCTGCTGATTAACCCAAGTTTCTTGTTTCATGGATAAAAGTCATGGTAGTATCCATGGCATAAATGAGGTCTAGCAAATTTGAAGGCAACTGACAGCAGGGTATATAGGGCGTACATGGGTAGGGAACCTGGGATATTTTACTTCCCTCTTTCTAAATGAGTAGCCATTCATCTTTATTCTGTACCACTTTCAGATGCATCCTGAACCCCTGGGGCACCTTTGAAATATGCCTTCTTTCTTTTTTTTTTTTTTTTCTTCTCTGTCCTCTCTTTACTGATACATAAGTGTGTCTCTGTACTGTGGGACACTCCCCTTGGATACATCCTTCAAGCTGGGAAAAGTTAATTTTCCAGACCTTAAACTGGTTGGCTTAGGATTGGGCTCAGGAGAAGGGAAACCAGAAACCTGACATGTCAGCAAAAGGGTAAAAAATTTTTTACCAGTTGGGCTTTTGCCCTCCCTCTCTCTGTGCAAACCAGTAAAAGGTCTCAGGATTTTTGAGCTGTCCTTACCACCCCCTCCCCCAACTTAAAAGTTTCATTTTAATACATGTTTTCTAATAACCTGGTTTGTCTCTTCTCACCTTCAGGCCATCAAACTCCAAATGGTCATGCAACTGGAGCCTCAAATTATGACCCCTTTTTGCCAGAGACCCTTAGATAGGCCTTGGAGGCAGATATGACTGCTGTTTTTCAAAAGCAGCACACCCTGCTAGCAGAAAGCAGTTAAGATTGGTTTTTGTACTCATCATTATCCTTATTCTAATGGTACTTAGATGTACTTCTTTAGAGAGGGAATAATAGATACAAGAGGCAGATAAGGGAGATCACTGGAGAATCTTCAATCCACCCCACAAGTGTTTATGTCATACACTTTTGTGCAAATGAGGGAACCTGCCCAGAGTTTTGTGTATGCATGCCCTCAATGGACTGGGGACCCATCTGTGCACTGGGAGGATAGGGTAGAATCATGGGAAGTTCATGCTTTGTACAGTGGGGAGCAGCCTGAACTCTTTAGCTCATGTGTGGTGGTCTGGTATTAAATATGTGAAGTGGGAGCATACTGGCAGGACTTTCCCTCACTTTCCTAAGAGTTTTTCTTTTTTTTTTTTTTCTTTTTGCCCAAGAAATTCTGCTCTCCTCATCCTTCAATGTGTCAATGTGACTAATTTTTCCTCATCATGATAAAAGAACCTGGATTTAGCTGAACTAAGCAGCAAAAGCTCTGTATCAACACCATTGAAATACAGATTGTGTCCAGTGAGATTGTAAATGAAAAAGGTTTGTTGGTTTTGGCAGCGTCCGAATTACTTGTACTTGTGACCAAGCATAAACTAGAGAACATTGTCTGAACCATCTTGGCAATAATCACAGCCACAAGTTAGTGTCACATAGCCAAAATGTCCCATTTGGAAATAACTAATAAATACCTGGCTGCTGTACCCAATCAGCGGCATGCCAGTCAGTGTATTATAATATGATAATGAGATAACAAAGTTCTCCAGGTATTCACCCCATATCTCTTGAACTGTTTTGGCAACTGGTCTTTGGTGTAGTTTCCTTGTTCCCCAGCATAAAGAAGCATTTTGGCTGAGTTGGCCAAATGAAGGGGTGAGCCAGATGAACCAATTCCAAAGTTGCATTATGCCATTTTGAAAGTGGGCCATTGTTTGAGGTGGGGCGTGGTTATTTCCTTCTCTTTTTGGTATGAGTGTTGCTAAAGTTAGAGCTAGTGAGCTTGTCCTTTCTGTTGAGAAACTTTTTCCATGGGCCTTGCTCTTAAGAATGTTTTGAATGAGCAATTATATACACCATCTTTTCTTATATTAGACACTAAGTATACCAGACCATTTCTGTGTAATAATAACTTTATGGTATTTTATCCAGTCCTCACTTTGAAAAGGAGATGCCCACCATAGCAGGCTAGATCTAGTGGAAAGAGTCACAAGTCCACATATCCAGCAGGCATCCTTTTGTAATCTGTCTGCATAATCCTGATCCGATTGTAGAAACACGTTTCTTTTATGGGCAACAGTGGGTGGCAATGACAAGAATACATAGAAAGATAAGATAAATAGAAGCAAGGTTTTGAAATTCTTTTTAACTACAAAAGGATATTAAATAAGAAAAGGCAAGTGCCCTGTTTTGCATAAGATAGCAATTGCCAGTATCTCTTGGACAATAATTGTAGTGCCTATTATACTATAACCACAGGTGTTCTTTGGTATATAGGCCTAGTCCTGTGTCTTGGATTTAAGCAGTCTACAACATGTGTCATTTCATTCTCATCCTGGATAGAATATCAGTGTTTAGTAAACTGGAGTTGAAGATCTTTGCTGAAAGTTACAGTCCACTCAGGAGATGACAGCAGTGATTCCATGAGCCTATACCCACTATTTTTGTGGCACATGGATTAGTCAATAGTGCCTGGTATGGGCTCTTCCATTGCGGTTGAAGGGAGTCCTTTATTAAATGTTTCTTCTAAAAGCCAAAGTGTCCAGGCTACAGACTATGACCAGGTACCCTGTCTTCAGGTAGTCAACTGTGAAAGGAATTTACAAGTTCAAATTAGCCAAATCTTGGCTTTTTTAAAAACAATGATGAATGACTCCCTTACAACATTGTGATATACCTCCATTTAAAAAAGTTGGGTTGGTTATTTTGCTTTCCATACACAAAGGCCTTCCCATTATAATTTCATAAGAGGATCATTGATGTTTTCTAAAAGGGGTGGATTGGAATGTAAGCAGCACCAGGGGGAGTGCTTTGGGCCAGGGGAGGTGAAATGCCTGTATGAACTTAGCCAATTGTGTTTTAATTATTCCATTGGCCCTTTCCACCAGTCATGAAGAATGGAATAATAGGCACAAAGAAAATATTAAAGTATGGATCAAATTTTACAAATATTTTGAATAACCTTGCCAGTAAAACTTCACAGTAACACTGTGAAGTTTACAGAGGACTCCCGATAATGGAATAACTTTTTTCTAATAGAATTTTTCTAACTGCCATTATTGTTGCTTGCCTGCAGGGAAAAGCTTCAACCCAATGGGAAAACACACAGACCATTACTAAAACATATCTGTAACCCTGAGATGATATCAGCTGAGTAAAATCAAGCTGCCATACTTCAAAAGGTCAGCTGGAAGAGGAAAATGACCCTGGGCCCCATGGAGGAAATTCCATGGGTTATATTTGAGCCAAATAATCCATTGGGAGTAAACAGTTTGTGCCATCATGGAGGATGGTTTTCAGTAACATTGTTTACACCAGGATATCATTTTATATGGATTCCAAAGGGTCAGATTATGAGTATATTTCATAAGGGGCACTTGACATCCCATAATGTGGTTATTGTTAGGTCTATACCATATTTCAGTTTCAGTTTCAGTTTTCAGTAATATTGTTTACATCAGAATATCATTTTATATGGATTCCAAGGATCAGATTATGAACATATTCCTTAAGGGGCACTTGACATCCCATTGGAATAATGGGATTATTACTAGGTCTACACCATATTTCAGTTTCAGGAGTTAGGCTTCCTTCTGTTTCCAAGTAGATATCTCTTTAGTTGGGGCAATGCTTTGCGTTTCCTTCAACATGCTCTTAACTGCTTTGGATTTTTTGTCCATTTCCCAGATTGAGGCCGGTGGCTCGAATGCTGCTCTTTAAGCTTAGCATCAGTAAATTGGTTACCCCAACTTTCAGTGATGTTCAATTTAGAGTGACCTGGGATTTTTATAATTGCCAAAAGGTCTGGGTTTAGAATAGTTCCTAAGAGCTTTGATACTGATACTTGTTTTCTGTTTTTTGGTTTTTTTTTTTAAATGGATTTTCTTTAGGTTAAATATTCTCTCTTCTTCCATAGCATCCGAATGTCATGAGCAACCCCAAATGCACAGTGACAGTCAGTGGATATGTTCACAGCCTTGTCTTTTGCCAATTGACAAGCTCAAGTCAGGGCAGTCAATTCGGTAATTTGAGCTTAGGAAAGATGACTGGTTTGAATGACCTCTAGTAAGAAAACCATAGCATATCTTGCCCTAAAATTTCCATGCTCTTCTCTTAAATAAAACCCATGTATGTACCAACCTATCACAGCATTATCCAGTAGTATCTCTTGTATGTCTGTCTTTGGGGTGAGAAGTTGGACAATCATGAGAACACAGTCATGAGAAGTTTTGTCAAAAGGGCCCAGAAAGAGAGTGCTCAGATTAAGATTATTACAGAAGGAAATGGTAATATTTGGAGATGATAAAAGTGAAACTTTATAAGAGGTCAGCTAGTTGGCAGACAGGTTTTGAATATGATGAAATTTTAGAAGGGTTTTCTTTAATCGTTGTACAGTTGATTGTCCCTCTGGAGTCCACATGATGGAGTCAGATTGTTCATTTTTATAGGTATGCATACGGAGGTTGAGCCATAAGAGAGAAATTCAGAATCCAATTCCTGCAGTAGCCAGCCAGTTCCAAAGATTCTCTAAGTTGTTTTTCAGTAATAGGCATTGGAAAAGGTTAAATTCCTTTCACTCTATCAGGTTTAATACTAAGTCCTTTCACTGAGATAATATGCCCCCAAATACTTAACTTGTGGCAGGCATAGCTGAAGTCTATGTTTAGACACTTTGTATCTCTTGGTGGCTTTTTGAGTACATCTAGGTATCTTCCTGAAAAGTAGATACGTGTCTGAACAAGTGAGAAGGTCATCCACATACTGGATGACTGTTGCATCCTGGGGAAAAAATAAATCCTCTAAATCAACCTTTAACATTTGAGAAAAATAAGTGGTATTTTCTGCATACCCTTGGGGCATTACAGTCCATGTACATTGTCATTCTTTCCAGGTAAAGGCAAGCAATATTGGCTCTCTGGATCTACAGGAATTCTAAAGGAGGCACTGAAGGGATCCATAACTGAGGAATGTTGGCTGATAGTCGGTATAGCTGATAGAAGGGTATGAGGGTTGGGGACTACTGGGTGTCTGGGTATTATGACATTGTTTACTGCCCTCAAGTCCTGTAAAAATTATCATCCTCTCCCACTTGTTTTGTTTTTGTTTTACAGAGAATATAGGACTTTTTCAGGGACAAGTACAAAGAATAATGAGCTCCTTTTTGAGTTAATGTATGATGAGGCAATTCCATCTATGGCTTTCTGTCATAGAGGATATTGTTTACAGTTGGGTAGTGGTTTCTTTGAGTGTATCTCAACCTTTTATTGATATGCCTGAAAATATTTTCTTTATGTTTGTATTTGACTGGGACCTTAAGTTGGAGGGAATACTCTTAAGCAAATGCTCTGCTTCTGGAGTTAACAGAAATATTTGGGAGGTTAAAAAAAAAGTTTACCATTCTCTGCCCTTTATTCCAGTGTTCTCTCTTCTTTTGTAATATTTTATTTTCTGTCTCTATTGCATATTCCCAGTCACAAGGTAGTGTTTTAACATCATTAGTACTAAATCCTGGTACATTGTCTGAATGGTTTTTAATTTGGAATTTTTTGTCTCCTGTCTCAAATTCTTAAAAAATGTTTACCATTTGATGAAAAAGAGATATGGGCATTATGGATGTTGAGGATATCACAGTCCAGAAAATTGATGAAGGCCCCACAGTTTATTAGAAACACATGGGACCAACTAAGTGTGTCACATTTAGAGCCCTCAAGGGGAAAGTTCAATCCAATTAAAGTATAAGTTATAGATATGGATTTAAGACATGAGATAGTTTGATTAGACACATCAACCATGTTAACCCTTTTATCACTCTGAGGAATGGGGTTTCTAAATAAGGTAGGATTTATAAAAGTTATAATATTTGCTCCTGTGTCAATTAAGGCAGATGAGCACTCATGGTTTATTATTATGTTAATCTCTCTCAATTTTTTTAGGATAGAATATTTGCAAAGATGAAACCCTTTAACTTTCTCAGAGCACCCCTAGTCTTCCTCAGTTGTACCTTCCTGCTGTTGCTTCCATTTCAGTCTCAGGCAGTCCCTTCTGAGGTACAGTAGTAACAGACTGAAAAGGAAGAGTCCTCAGATTAAGAGGGCTTAATATATTTTTGAGGCTGAGAGGTTTGAGAAGTTAATTGCTTTAACTGTAACTGCATGATTCAAAGAGTCTTTTGGTTTTCCTTTTTTATCATAGTGTGAGATAATTGGTCAACTAAGTTAACTACCTCATTAGTTCTGGTTGTGCCCCAGTTTGACCTATGGCATTTTACAAGGCCAGCTAAATTGTATTCTAATCTGTTTAAGAAACTTGTGTTTAATAATGTATCATTCTTATTATTTTCAAAGCAATCAGCTGACATTCCACAATATTGTCTCAAAGTTTTACTAAAATGTGTACAGTAAACTAAAGCTGATTCACTTGGGTTCTGGCAACATTACTGAATTTTATTCCAACCCACAACTCTTTAGAATAATGATAGAATGATATTTAACAGAGCAGTCACTCATTTCCATGTATCTTTGTGCTTGTCTTCTGGATGTTTGGGGGCTGGTTATTGTGGCACTACTGGGCTTTCAGGGATTAAGTGAGCTATAGGGCCTGACTGGTGTGCTTTTTCTATCTGTTCCTTAGTGTTAATTCTGAGACCAAAATGCAGAACAGTTGCTAAAGGTCTGAATGACCTAGGTCATAGGTTCTGGTAATGAGCTCAAATTCTTAGGCAACCCAATTGGATATTTATGGGGATCAGAAAATTCTTGAACTATTCCCCACAACTCAGCCTTTGACCAGGGTTGATAGACAATCAATGGGGTTTCCTTACCTGCACCAGTTGTTCCTGAAAAAGAATAATCATATAAGATGTTCTTGCAGGGTCCCCGTTTCCTTCATCTTCCAGATGAGAAGTTGCCACCAGGGATATCAGGGAATCAGCAGGAGGTAGAGTCGTGGAAGATAGGCTCTCTTCTGACTTCTCTTGAGTGAGTGGCAGACAAAGAGGGAAAGATGGTAGATTGGAACAAGCAGGAGAAAGAGAAAACGGATCTGGTCAAGGAAGTTCAGAAAGATCAGAGTAAAGTGAGAGTGGAGGTGGAGGTGTGGGGGGCACCAAATGGGAAGTAAGAAATTCTGAGAAATTTCAAATAAACACAATAAAACATAATAAAAAAGATATCCCCACAGACCTCACAGAAATACAAACAACCATCAGAAAATACTATAAACACCTCTATGCAAATAAATTAGAAAATCTAGAAGAAATGGATAAATTCCTGGACAAATACACCCCCCTCCCCAAGACTGAACCAGAAAGAATTTGAATCCCTGAATAGACCAGTAACAAGTTCTAAAATGGAGGCAGTAATGAGTAGCCTACCAACCAAAAAAAAAAAAAAAAAAAAAAAGAAAGAAACAAAGCCCAGGACCAGACAAATTTACAACTGAATTCTACCAGAGGTACAAAGAGCAACTGGTATCATTTCCTCTAAAACTATTTCAAACAACTGAAAAGGAGGGACTCATTCCTAACTCATTTTATGAGGTCAGCATTATCCTGATACCAGAACCTGGCAGAGCTATAACAAACAAAGGACACTTCAGGCCAATATGCATGATGGACATTGATTCAAAAATCCTCAGTAAAATGCAGGCAGACCAAATCCAGCAGCACATCAAAAAGCTTATCCACCACAATCCAGTTGGCTTCTTCTGTGGGATGTAAGCTGGTTCAACATACACAAATAAATAAATGTAATTCATTACATAAACAGAACTGAATACTAAAATTACATGATTATCAATAGATGTAGAAAAAGCATTTGATAAAAAAATTCAACATACCTTCATGTTAAAAATTCTCAATAAACTAAGTATTGATGGAACATATTTCAAAATAAAAAGAGCCATTTATGACAAACCAACAGCCAGTATCATGCTGAATGTGCAAAAGCTGGAAGCATTGCCTTTGAAAACTAGCACAAGATAAGGATCCCTTCTCTCACCACTTACATTTAAAATGGTATTGGAAATTCTGGTCAGGGCATTCAGGCAAGAGAAGGAAATAAATGGTATTCAAATAGGATGAAAGAAAGTAAAATTGTCTCTTTTTGCAGATGACATAATCCTATATCTAGAAAATCCCATCAATTCAGCCCAAAATCTTCTTAAACTAATAAGGAACTTCAGCGAAGTCTCAGGATAGAAAATCAATGTGCAAAAATTACAAATATACCTGTATACAAACAATAGACAAGCAGAGAGCTATATAATGAATCAAGTCCCATTCAGAATTGCCACAAAGAAAATAAAATACAAATACAGCTAGCAAGGAAAGTGAAAAAACTCTTCAAGGAGAACTACAAACCACTACTCAAGGAAATCAGAGAGGACACAAACCAAACATTTTATGCTCATGGATAGGAAGAATCAATATCATGAAAATGGATATACTGTCCAAAACTAATTAAAGTTTATAGATTCAATGGTAATCCCATTAAACTACCACTGACATTCTTCACAGAATCAGAAACAAACTAATTTAAAATTTATATGGAACCAAAAGAGACCCTGTATAGCCAAAACAATCTTAAGCAAAAAGAAAAAAGCTGGAGGCATCATGCTACTTGACTTCAAACTATACTACCAGGTTAGAGTAACCAAAACAGCAGGGTACTGGTACAAAATGAGAAACATAGGCCAATGGAACAGAATAGAGATCTCAGAAACAAGACCACACATCTACAACCGTCTGAGCTTCAACAAACCTGACAGAAACAAACAACGAGAAAATGATTTCCTAGTTAATAAATAGGGATTGGAAAACTGGTTACCCATATGCGGAAAACTGAAACTGGACCCCTTCCTCACATCTTATACAAAAATTTACTCAAGATGAATCAAAGATTTAAATTTATAAACCAAAACTATAAAAACCCTAGAAGAAAATCTAGGCAATACCATTCAGGACATAGGTACAGTCACATATTTTATGACAAAAATGTCAAAAACAATTGCAACAAAAGCAAAAACTGACAAATGGGATCTAATTAAACTAAAGAGTTTCTGCACAGCAAAAGGAACTATCATCAGAGCAAAAAGAAAGCCTACAGAATAGGAGAAAATTTTTGCAATCTATCCATCTGGCAAGGGTCTAATATTCAGAGTCTACAAGAAATCTAAACAAATTTACCAGAAAAACACAACCCCATTAAAGAGGAGGCAAAGGTTACGAACAGACCCTTCTCAAAACAACACATTTATGCATCCAAGAAACATATTACATAAAGCTCAACCCCACTGATCATTAGAGAAATGCAAATCAAAACCATGATGAGATACCATCTCATGCCAGACAGAATGGCCATTGTTAAAAAGTCAAAAAACAACAGATGCTGGTAAGGCTGTGGAGATATAGAAATGCTTTTACCCGGTTGGTGGGAATGTAAATTAATTCAGCCAGTGTGGCAGATAGTGTCGTGCTTTCTTAAAGACCTAAAACCAGAAATACCATTTAACCCAGCAATCCTATTACTGGATATATACCCAAAGGAATATAAATCATTCTATTGGGAAAATACATGCACATGTATGTTCATTGCAACACTATTCACAATAGCAAAGACATGGAATCAACACAAATGCCCACCAATAGATGGGTAAAAAAATGTGGTACATATGCAGATGCAGATGACCTAATCCTATATCTAGAAAGTTCCATAAACTCAGCCCAAAAGCTTCTTAAACTAATAAGCGCCTTCAGCAAAGTCTCAAGATCAAAATCAATGTGCAAAAATTACAAGTATTCCTACCCACCAACAATTAGACAAGCAGAGAGCCAAATCATGAATGAACTCCCATTCATATATACACCATGGAATACTATGGAATACTATGGAATATTGTGCAGCCATAAAAAGGAACAGGATCATATCCTTTGCAGAAACATGCATGGAGCTGGAATCCATTATCTTCAGCAAACTAACACAGGAGCAGAAAACCAAATATTGCATGTTCTCACTTATAAGTGGGAGCTGAACATTGGGAACACATGGACACAGGGAAGGGAATGACACACACTAGCACCTGCTGGGAGGGTGGGGAAGGCAGAACATCAGAATAAATAGCTAATGCATGCTGTGTTTAATATCTAGGTGATGGGTTGATAGGTGCACCAAATCACCATGACACAAATTTACCTGTGTAACAAACATGCAAATCCTGCACATGTATCCTGGAACTTAAAAAAAATTAAATTAGAAAAAAGGAAATTATGAAGATTTATTTGAAAGAGATAAAACATTTGAGAGTTATTGGTTAGCATTTCTAAGTTGTTTGTTGGCCTCCTTGATGATGAGGTGGTCTTTCTCCCCTGTTTTTTGCTACTCTCTAGGTACCATTGAAAGTAGCTCTCACATTTTGTTTGTTTAGCTTTTGTGTCAGCATTTTCCATTCTAATTCTCAGGTACATTTAACCGGGCGTCTCAAAAAAATCCTCATCTACGCCATTGTAACTTAGGATCTGCTTTGGTTATAATTGTCTACTTAATTAAATATTTACATGACAATTCACCAGAAGTATTTTGCATATGTCTTACCAGAGTTTCGAAGGGTAGAACTTTACATTCCCAAGATGCAGGGGTTTTAGCCAACTTAGAGGCCTAGTTCTCCGTAATTTAGAGTTCTCTTTCAGATTTGACCAAGTGAGGGAGTGTGTTGGGCCCAAAGTGTGCCACTTGCAGACCTAGTTTTTCCAGCCATTACTCCCTGAACCTGTTGGTCCACCCATGTCACAGCTACCTGGCACAGTGTATCAGTGATATGAACAGGAGGCAGAGAAATTCTGGGCAGAAAAGAACAGATCCCTGTCAAGGGCCCAACGTTTAAGCTGAATAGCCTGAAACCAGGGCCTAAAGTGAAAACTTAACATGCCTGTTTTTCTGCTTGAATGTTGCCTTTTCCAAAACCATGCATGGCCCACCTCACCTCCCATTTTCTGCTTATAAAAACCTCAGGATCAGCCAGCAGAGAAATGAGAAGCAGCTGGACATCAGAGACTATGGCTGGACATCAGAGAGAAGCAGCTTGACTTCAGAGGGACAGCTTAATGGCATAACTTCGGAGAAGAATTTGGCCAGAGATGGCTAGACTTCAGGGGAATATTACCTTCTCACTCTGTCCCCTTTTCAGCTCCTTTTTAAAATGCTACCTAGAGGCTTTATCTACATGATAAAACTGTGGTCTCCACAATCACTTATAACAACCCAGAATTTTTTTTTCTGTTGATCCCAGGTATTTGGATAAACTCAAAGAGTTGTCAGCCAGAAAACTTTTAAATCTACCTATAACCTGGAAGCACCCCTCCTTCCATTTTGAGGTGTCCCACATTTCTGGACTAAATCGAAGTGTTTTTTTTTTCATGTATTTGACCACATTAGGCACATGTTTCCAGGACCTCCTGAGGGTCATGGTCACTCATATATGGTTCAGAAATAATATCTTTAAATATTTTACAGAGTTTAACTATTTCCATCAACAGAAGCAAGCAGAAACTCTCAGGAAAACATAATTTTTTTTTGGCAGAAAATTAAACATCAGTCCCCAAACTAAAAAATTTCAAAAGTTCAGGGATCTTGTGAGAAAGGAGGTCCCAGACCTCAGCAAATTGTTTTATCATTTTGAGCTATAAAGAGCCCAAAGCCAGTATCAAGCACCAATAATGTTACTGATGGAGGACGTTCAGCTTCTTGCTGTTTTGAACAAAGAATTAAACAAAGCACACAAACAAAGCAAGGAAAGAATGAGGCAAAAAAAAAGCAGAGATTTATTGAAAATGAAAGCACACTCCACAGAGTGGGAGTGAGCCTGAACAAGTGCCATAAGGGTCCAGTTACAGAACTTTAGGGAGTTTAAATATCCTCTAAAGGTTTCCCACTGGTTATTTGATGCATTCTCTATGTAAATGAAGAGGCTGAAGTGAATTTACAAAGTTATTCACTTTGTGTACGCTCTATGAAAATGACAAGGATGAAGTAAGGTTACAAAGTTATTTACTTGATGCACATCCTATGCAAATGAAGAGGATGTTTCCTTTCATATCTGAAGTAGAGTCACAAAGTTATATACTTGGTCTTATAAAGTTGGGGGTTTTCCATTTGATTTAGTTCTAGGAAGTCCTTAGGTTCCCTGCTTTGAGACCCTAATTTCTGCCTCATCTTCTCCCTGGAAAGACGTGATGCCTACAATTATGGGAGGCAGAGGGACCAGTGGTCTTTCTTCTGGAACTGCTTCATGCTGGCTTGGAGCATAGTCTTTACCTATTGGGGATCATGGAACTCTTGTCCTGATCTTTCTAGTGAAGATAGGGTAGCTTCTTGATAACCAAGGGTGATATCTTTACTTGGAACTGGCTGTAACTCTCGTCACATGATCATCTGAAGCTTGATGGTCTCTAGGCGAGAGGAAATGAATTTGGTTAAAATATTTAAGGGGAACTTCAGAGGGTGGATACGTATGCTGTCAGGAATGTTTCTTATAGAGATTTGCAGGAGAAAAATCCTGGTCTGTTCTGGGATGTACGTGTTTCCTTAATGTCTTAGCATGAGCGACTCTATTTCAGTTCGGTTTGATCTGTTGGGGCCTAGCACATGAGCTCAGTCCAAAACAATGTCCTCCCATATTTTTTTTTAAAAAAATTCTCCCTTTTTGGTCAGGTTCTCACTTCTGTATGAAAGCTCTTGCATGAGAAAGCTTTTATACAACCAGAAAACATGCAGTGAAAATGAAAATTGAGATGTTCAAATGGCCCATCAGGTAGTCAAATGTACCCAAAGCTTTGATCGTCTACCCAGAAATATGGATTTGACAAGCTACACATTGATTATAAACTGTTTTAGGAATTCATCAGTAAGCACACCAAAATATATTTAATTGGGATCATTTTATCTTTTCCATGGTGAATAATGGAACGCGTTACCTTTAATAACAAAAGCTTTTAAGACTCAGAAAAGACAAAGATGCCATCCTGATTCCCCATGAGTCCATGCTTAACATTAGACTTATGTCCTCTTGAATACTAGTGGTTTCTCCAATTTAGGTACATAGCACTGATAACTAATGAGTTAGCATAAGTAATTTGACTTAGAACAAGGAGTTTATTCAGATTATATATCCAAAAATTTTAGTATCAGTTGATTTAAATGAAAACCTGACAAAGTATTTTATTGGTATTCAATATTAATATCATTCACAAAAATATAACCTGAAGAAGATTAAACATTATTTTTTATTTTAACAATGTTTCCACATAACTAAACATGTCAAATAATCTTGTTTACCTCCTTTTTCATGCTTCAGGGGACCTCCATAGCATCTCAATGTTAGAGGTCAGAAAAGACAATTTCAAAGCTGAAATTTGATTTTGGGAAGACTATCAAATATATTAAACGTTTAAAACACTTGATATTATGAAATAGAATTTCATATTATAATAAGCCATTCATTTAGCCAAAATGATGACTCAAAAATTTTAAAAGGCAAAAACGTTTACTAACTGATAGAAGGAAATCTTAGTTTTCCAAACAATCTGTCTCTTATCTTCCCCCCACCCTACCTCCACTTTTTTTTTTTTTTTGGTAGTTTATTCAAAAGGCAAAGAAAAATCTTTCATTATCTTTTAATTTTGGTGAAAAACCTGGTAAGTCATTAAATATGTACGAGGTGCCTATAAGTTCTGGCTATTTCCATCATAGCTAGGGGCATGACCAAGTTCACATGTCTCCAGTCCTTATGTACCTGTAAAGCAGGCAAGTCAAACAATTTTTAAAAGCCCAAAGAAGCAGTTTATGTGACCTTAAAGCATTTAGCAAACTTAATATTCGACCAGCCTACTTTCGATCAAATGTCTTTATTTTACCAATAAGCTTTAAAACTGTTTTTAATTCCCAAAGATTACTAAAGTCATGTGAACTAAAAGGCATTACAGCTTTTATTTTTCTTTCAAAATTTTGATCTAAGTGCTTACTTTTCTTTAAGCCAATTACTTAGAGCTCTTTTATATAAACATTACACACAAAACACATATATAACTACATAGACAGGAGATCTAACAATTGTAAGATTTTTCATTTGCCTGTTTTTTAATTGGATTACTGGCCTCAGGGTAGAGCCCTTCAAAAAACAGGGCTAGGAAAACATGTAGTTTCTAGGGTTTAATAAGCAGGCACAGCTGGATGTAAAATACAGATCCCCAAAATTAAGGGTCCCATTTTTATACCAGACACTGGATCATAAAAAGAAGCAATCAGCCATCTCCCCTGGGAGTCTTATCTCTCAGAGGGGAGTGGAGAAATTTCCATAACTTCTAGGTGGTCAAGAGCATGCTTCTCTAATCCAAATGTGCAAAGAGCTGAGTATCACCCAGATAACTGCCATTAGCCATCCTCAAAAGTGTATTTCCTACGTAATTATTACACAGCAAAGCTCTCTCATAATGAGAAGTAATTTCGGATACTCCCCAACAAACTCAAAATCATGTGATAACACAATGCATAACAGAACAGAGCCTTAGATTTTGAGAGGGATCTATCCACTTTTAATTACTAGGGTTTCATGAGGAAAACAGAAAAAACAGAGGTTTTTCCAAAATGGGGTCTTATGGCACCTCATCTGTTTTTCTCAAGGAGTCCCAGGCTACCAGAAGTTATCTTAGGGCCTCAAATGTGTGCATTAAGAGTGACAAGATAAAATGAAAGAAAGTAATTCAGTTGACTGAGAAAAAAAATTTCCCAAAAAAACAAGATTCAAGAAGGGAAAAAACTTTTTTCAAATATACCTGTAGCTTGGATATCCACTTTTAATTAAGCTGACTTTAACCATAGCACTCAAAAAAAAAAAAAAAAAAAACAAAACAAAAAAAAAAACTCTTTTAAGTCTCTTATTACCCAACTTTAGCCACACTAAGTGGCCAATATTTCTGTCTTTTGAATATTACCTAAGGTAATGTCCAAGGTGCTCAGAGAAAGACAATTTCAAGACAGTTCATGGGGGGAAAGAGAAACAACAAACGGTAAAAGTCACACATCTGTGACCAGAAAGGACTCATTCCCGAAGCCAGGATTGAACCTGGGCCACCACTGTAAAATGACAAAGCCCCAGCTTCTGAGCCACAACCCTGGGCATTTTCCACTGTCCCTCAGAGAAGGAGTCTAGAGTAGTTCATTATAAGCTTGTAAAGGCTTCCAACTACTGAAGACAATTTTTAGAGCTAACTATGACATGAACCCCAGAATTCTTCTTCTGGATGGCAGAGACTAAGAGAAAGTACTGCCACATGGTTACAAGGTCAACCTCCTGGGAACACAAAACAAGATGGAGACCTCATCCAGGTATTTTTGTTTCAGTGACCTGCAGCAAAGTTTGTTACTGACTAGCTTGCTGGGTCATATTGAGCAGTGAGCTTATGGGGTCCTAAGACCATATTCTTTCCTAAGGTACTCCTCTTTGTGACAGAACAACACAGAAAGACAAATTTATAGCACAAAATATACCAAATTTGCTGCAGCTTAAGACTAGCCTCAGAATTTCTTTTCACATTAATCAAAATTTTACAGACGAGATGAAACAGTAATTTTTACCATTCATTCAACCAGTTTGCACAGAGACAGGGAGAGGCCAGAAGTCCAACTGGTAAGAAATTCTTATCTCTTTGCCAGCATGTCAGGTTTCTGGGTTGTCCTTCCTTGAGCACCCCTAATCATCCTGCTTGACACTATGCCAACAAACACATTGCCATGTATTAAGAACATTCACAAGTACTAAAATTTTGGAGAAATTAAGCACAGAGAGAGAAATATGACTCAAATTCTCTTTGTGAAAATATACTCAATACACTTAAAGTATCAGGGAGCCTAGTATCTAACGAGTTACTTTAAGGTTAAAAAGCTGACGTGCTCCAATTCCTGCAGGCATGACAAAGGTAGCCTAGGAATTCCAGATAAATGGAAGGAATGGCGACTTGCTAGAAATGCATAAGAAATAAAATAACTATTCACAGAACCAAACAGAAGACTTCCACTAGAAATAAAAAACAAAACAAAACAAAAAATCCATTGTTTTATATATATATGGATACACAAGCAAAACCCAGAGGAGAATAAGCAGCAAACAAATAAAAGTTAGAAGCAAAAACAAATAAACAGGAAACCAATCCTAATTTTTTTTTTTTTTACTCAATCTACCCTGGGGCTTACACTGTTACCCAAGGATCCTCAAACCCACATAATGAGTATTTTATTCCTGATACACAATTCAATATTCTTTTTTTTTTTTTTTTTTTTTTTTTGAGACGGAGTCTCGCTCTGTCGCCCAGGCTGGAGTGCAGTGGCCGGATCTCAGCTCACTGCAAGCTCCGCCTCCCGGGTTTACACCATTCTCCTGCTTCAGCCTCCCGAGTAGCTGGGACTACAGGCGCCCGCCACCTCGCCCGGCTAGTTTTTTGTATTTTTAGTAGAGACGGGGTTTCACCATGTTAGCCAGGATGGTCTCGATCTCCTGACCTTGTGATCCGCCCGTCTCGGCCTCCCAAAGTGCTGGGATTACAGGCTTGAGCCACCGCGCCCGGCCTACAATTCAATATTCTTAAGTCAACCAATATCACCATACATCCTGTGAAATCAAGAAATTCACTCTAGGCATGTGACCAATAAGTACTCCAGGGTTATCAATATCTGTGCAAAACAGTGAACATAGGCTGGGCGCATTGGCTCACGCCTGTAATCCCAGCACTTTGGCAGGCAGATCACGAGGTCAGGAGATTGAGACCATCCTGGCTAACATGGTGAAACCCCATCTCTACTAAAAATACAAAAAAAATAGCCAGACATGGTGGCGTGTGCCTGTAGTCCCAGTTGCTGGGGAGGCTGAGCCAGGAGAATGGTGTGAACCTGGGAAGCAGAGTTTGCAGTGAGCTGAGATTGCTTCACTGCACTCCAGCATGGGTGACAGAGCAAGACTCCATCTCAAAAACAAAACAAAACAAAAACAAAACAAAACAACAACAAAAAAGCAGTGAACACAGTGTGAAAGAATACAAGTATGTATGTGATATTTGACTCCACATTATATCAGGCTTTATGCTTAACTATATTAAAAAACTGCTGATACATTTCTTTACAATATTTTTATTTGACTTTAATCAAGACTAAAAGCTACAACTATGAAAATGTTAATTAGCCAAATTTCTCCAACTATATCAGATTTTAAGAATATTTTATTATCTAAACTTTTTTCACATCTTTCTCTCTTACTGGTTCCTTACTACATTGTTTCATAAATAACCTTTTCAAATCTGTAATTTGAACAAACTTTTAGATAATTTCTGAATTAGAAAAAATATTCTTTTTCTCACTAATAACACAACTCTTTATGGCACGTTTTGCATACAGAATTATGTGTTAACTAGAATTCTTTTTTTTCTTATTATTATACTTTAAGTTCTAAGGTACATGTGCATAACGTGCAGGTTTGTTACATATGTATACATGTGCCATGTTGCTGTGCTGCAACCATCAACTCGTCAGCACCCATCAACTCGTCATTTACATCAGGTATAACTCCCAATGCAATCCCTCCCCCTCCCCCCTCCCCATGATAGGCCCCGGTGTCTGATGTTCCCCTTCCCAAGTCCAAGTGATCTCATTGTTCAGTTCCCACCTATGAGTGAGAACATGCGGTGTTTGATTTTCTGTTCTTGTGATAGTTTGCTGAGAATGATGGTTTCCAGCTTCATCCATGTCCCTACAAAGGACACAAACTCATCCTTCTTTATGGCTGCATAGTATTCCATGGTGTATATGTGCCACATTTTCTTAATCCAGTCTGTCACTGATGGACATTGGGGTTGATTCCAAGTCTTTGCTATTGTGAATAGTGCTGCAATAAACATACGTGTGCATGTGTCTTTATAGCAGCATGATTTGTAATCCTTTGGGTATATACCCAGAAATGGGATGGCTGGGTCATATGGTACTTGTAGTTCTAGATCCTTGAGGAATCGCCATACTGTTTTCCATAATGGTTGAACTAGTTTACAATCCCACCAACAGTGTAAAAGTGTTCCTATTTCTCCACATCCTCTCCAGCACCTGTTGTTTCCTGACTTTTTGATGATTGCCATTCTAACTGGTGTGAGATGGTATCTTATCATTAGTAACCTAAAACTTTAGTGAAACCCTAAAAAGCAATAAATCCTGAAGTATTAGATATGAGCATTTATATATAAGAACAATTTTACAATTTTAGAAGCATTGTTCCTCATGTCAGAGCCCTTTCTTAATTGGAAATTATCCAGATAATAAATGAGCATCAAAAATAATTTTAAGATTTTGATTTACAGAAAAAGCTTACCTAAAACTTTTATCCCATTCACCATACTCAATTATTTTAATTTGAACAGTTTATCTAGATTATTTCTGTAAACTGAGATATTAGACACTATCATTTAAAGTTACTTTCTTGTTAACCATGTTATGAATAGCCAATGAACATCAGATGCTCACCTAAACCTAACTAAGAGCCTCAAAGTTAAATTCATAGGCATTTTTGCCAATAACTCAGAAGATTTAGCTAAAAACATTAAATTACTCTCATTTGTCAAAAAAAAAAATGAAGGCATGCAAACCAAGATCATTTTGTTTTGGCTAGATTTATAGTTTTATAAACTTTTATGCTAAACCCTAACACCTCAAAATATCTGGCAAAGACCAATATAAAATACAGAAAAAAATTTATGCTGTCATTTCTGAAGGCATTTCTATTTTAATTTAACCAATAATGATCAATAATTTTAAAACCAGTTCATTTAGTAAAGTTATACTTAAGTCACATGAACTTGAAAATTGCTTGGACTTATTTGATTTATGAGCTCTCTTTTACTTATAAACCAATTTGGTAGACACAATATATAACAATAAGTATACACACAAATAAACACATCTAGACATGTATACGCACACAGAAATGAAGATCTAATAGCTTTTACCTTGTAACTCTAGCCATGAGATAGTAAGACAAACTCACTGCTTTTACTTTGTTTGCCCCAATAGATAATCCAATAAAGGCTGTGAACCAAAGTTTTGGGTAAAGCAGTCTTCACGGCAGTTTCAATTTTAAAGGCCAAACCTCCTCAGACTCTAAAGAACACGGGGGCCAATCCTTTGCTTAGAAGAGCAGCACAAAAGCCTAGATACATGCAACTTCATCCCACTTTTCCACTCAACAGCAAACTCCAGATTCCAAACAATATTGGTGCCAAACAGCATCACCAAAGTTGCCATTGTGATCTGTGAGAGAAAATTTTAGAAAGGGCTTAGTACTGGACCTCAGAACCTCTACCTAGGGCATCCCCTTTGGAGAGGTGAAGGTCTGGAGTTGGATCCCCCAGGGGCATCCCCTTTTGGGGTCCAGTCTTAAAGTGTCAGAAATCTCTGACCTTATGTGGGCACCGGTACCACATTTTTTGTTTTCCCTTCAGAGGCAATTACTTTCTATGAGCTTTCCTTTGGTTCCTGGGTATAATCTCTGACTTTTAGCATCCTTATACTTTGATAAGGCCATGCTTTCCCATGCTTCCTGTTTTACTACAGTGATAGCCATGAACTGTAATGATAGGAACTGGAGGCTGAGTGGGTTTCTTTTTTTTTTCTTAGCTATTGGGGGAACCATCCCCCAATATTTCAACATAGGTTCTTTCTGTTTTCAGTAAGTGTCAGCCAGCTGAGAAATAAAGAGAGACAGTACAAAGAGGAATTTTACAGCTGGGCTGCTGGGGATGACATCACATATCAGTAGGACCATGATGCCCACCTGAGTCTCAGACCAGCAGGTTTTTATTAAGGGTTTCAAAAGGGGAAGGCTTGTAAGAACAGGGAGTAGGTACAAAGATCACATGCTTCAAAGGGAAAAAAACAGAACCACTAAGGGTTTAACAAAGATCACATGCTTCTTATGGAACAGGACAAAGGTCAAAAGCAGAACCACTGATAAGGGTCTATGTTCTGTGGTACACGTATTGTCTTGATAAACATCTAAAACAACAGAAAACAAGGTTCAAGAGCAGAGAACTGGTCTGACCACAAATTTACCAGGGCAGAGTTTTTCCCCACCCTAGTAAGCCTGAGGGCTCTGCAGGAAACCAGGGTGTATCTTAGCCCTTATCTCAATTGAACAAGACAGACATTCCCAGGGCGGCCGTTTATAGATCTCCCCCCAGGAATGCATTCCTTTCCCAGGGTATTAATATTAATATTCCTTGCTAGGAAAAGAATTTAGTGATATCTTTCCTACTTGAACATTCATTTATAGGCTCTCTGCAAGAAGAAAAATATGGCTCTTTTTGCCTGACCCCGCAGGCAGTCAGACCTTATGGTTGTCTTTCCCCGTTCCATAAAAATCGCTGTTATTCTGTTCTTTTTCAAGGTGCGCTGATTTCATATTGTTCAAACACACATGTTTTACAGTCAATTTGTACAGTTAACACAATTATCACTGTGGTCCTGACGTGATGCACATCCTCAGCTTACGAAGATAACAGGATTAAGACATTAAAGTAAAGACAGGCATAAGAAATTATAGAAGTATTATTTGAGAACGGATAAATGTCCATATTAAGATGAAATCTTTACAATTTATGTTCCTCCACCACGGCTCCAGTCGGTCCCTCCATTCGGGGTCCCTGACTTCCCGCAACACTTAGTCAAGTAGAGGAAGAGAAGAATTCAGCATAACAAACGAGGATTTAAATGACCTGAAATGGATGCAGGTTCACCCGGAGGAGCTGTGCCACATGTAGAGATCAGGAACCACAAACAGAAAAGATAGAAAAGAGTCCTTCCCCTTTCTGGGCAGAGCAACTTCTCCATTCACTCCTCAGCCTTCAGGCAACACAGGAACGTGGCCCTGGTCAGAAACCTGCAGTTACATCTGTGTTTAGGTGCTGCCCACCAAGGGTCCTGAGTTGGAAAGGAAAAGAGAGACAGAGATCCCCCTGTATGGAGGAGAAAGTAAAAGGAGAAAAATGAATCCCAAACTTTGGGCTTACTGCCTGGCTGGCTCACCAAAATATGTTACCTGTGGAGGGTGTCCAGGTTCTTGGTGCTTTGAACAAAGAATTGGACAAAATGCACAAACAAAACTAGGAAAAAATGAAGAAACAGAAGAAGAAATTTATTGAAAACCAAAGAACACTTTACAGGATGGGAGTGGCCTGAGCAAGCAGCTCAAGGACCCAATTACAGAATTTTCTGGGGTTTAAATATCCCCTAGAGGTTTCCCATTTGTTACTTGGTATACACCCTACGTAAATGAAGAGGCTGCAGTGAAGTTTCAAAGTTATTTGCTTGGTGTACACCCTATACAAACTAAGAGGATAAAGTGAGGTTATAAAGTTGTATACTTGATGTAGACCCAATGCAAATGAAGCGGATGTTTTCTGCCATAGCTGAAGTAGAGCTACAAAGTTATTTACTTGGTCTTAGAAAGTTGGGGTTTTTCCATCTGATTTAGTTCTGGGAAGTCCTTAGGTTCCCTGTCTCCAGCCCCTATTCTCCTGCCTCAATAGGAGAGCTGCTTCAGGTCTTGGCAACCTTCACTCAGGATCCCTCTGTGGTTACCAGACATCAATCAAAGACAATGACAGAGGCAAACCTCCATTATTTTAAGAAGTTTATTTGCCAAAGTTAAGTATGTATGCCTGGAACACTGGTGTATGCCTGTCTTCCAAGATGATTATGAGGGCTTCAAATTTAAAGGAGAAAGGGTGCAATATTTGAGAAACACACAATTTTCATGTGAAAAGGTAGGATGGGAAAATAGTCATTTATATATTTGTCTGGCTCAGTGAATCTGCCTTTTGACATAAGATAACATAGACAATAGAACAGAGAAAACAATCAGATATGTGTTTGTCTTAGGTGGGTAGAGGGATGACTTTTAGTTCTGTCCTATGTCCTCTATACCTGTGAAGATAAGTTATCAATTTACATTGCCATGGTGAACTTTAACAGAAATGCTTTACAGTAAAGATCTTGGGGCTCACAAAAAAATGTCCTTGTGGGCAAAATGTGAAGGAAGTATGTAGCTTTTCATCTTTGTATCCATCTCATCTAGGAACAAAAGTGGGAGGCATGTTTGCATGACCCAGTTCCCTGCTTGACGTTTTCCTTTGGCTTAGTGAGTTTGGGGCTTCAAAATTTATTTTCCTTTCACACTCCAAAGAAGTGCAAAGCAGCCTTCACAAGACTCAGAACCACTGATAAGATAGCTCAAAAAAGGGAAGTTTCACCAGCTCTAAGTGGATTACAACTCACATTTCCATCTGGTCATATTTTCTAGCACCTATGCTTCTCAGTGAGCACTCAAGTATGAAGGTCCAAACTCTCCATATGCCCCATAGATGAAAAAAGACAGGAAATCAAAAAGGATCAATGGAAGGGAAAATAATCAATAACAAATGAGTACCCCAAAAGGTCAAAAATTATACAAATGGGATTGGTTTTCTGACCGGAAATGGAATCTGGGTGTTGGCAATGAAAGTCTGGAATTCTTGCCAAAAGATGGAGTAGTTTTTTTTTTTTTTTTTTTTTTTTTTTTTTTTTTTTTGTGAATGCTCTCACCTTTATTTCTCTCAATATACCCATGATACATATATTTCATACATAACAAGGTTAAGGACATGCGCACATTCTAGGTAAAACAGAGGCAGAACCATGGTTAAAACATCTAGCCCGGCAATCAACTCATTATCCCTGAGAAGTGGGGGTGGGGGAGGGGAGGAGCCACAGGTGGTTCATCAACACCTGGAAAATCCATGACTTCATTGAGAATGAATGACTCTAGGTGGATTCAGATAATGAAGTAATGAGAAGGAAGCTTCCCCCTCCCCACCCCAGCAGGGATCATGTTTATCAGTATCAACAGGCAGTTGTGGGTTGTTTTCTTCTATTTCTTCCAGCAGCTTATCAAGTTCATCATTAAAGTCATCTATTTTCAACCTGAGTGTCTTCAGGGTGCAATTTGGATGTGTTAAGGTTTCAAACAGCAAAGATTCCACTAGACTCCAAGGGATTCTGGCTCAGTCCAGAGTGACGAGGCTCTGGTTGCAGCTGAGCACAGAGCAGAGGTCCTCACAACTGAATGGAGGGATAGAACACCACCACAATCACAGACATCTCAAGTTACACAGTGGTTTCTTCAAAGCCTCACATAGGAGCTTCACTCCAGTAACTCCTATGTGATTCAGTCCCAGATCCAAGCACGTTAGGCTTGATTTTTCTTGGAGAACCACTGCGAGATAACAGCAGCTATTGCAGTTATATTGCAGTTCCACAGCACCAGGGTCTGGAGTTTACACTCGGGGTAACTCAAGCCCTTACACAGAAATGTCACCCCTGTATCCCCAAGGGGGGGTTCTTGGCCAAGAACAGGTGTGTCAGCTCCTGGCTGACAACCAAAACAGCAGCAAAGTTCTTGCAATTGGCTTCTGTAAAGTGACAGTTTTCCAACAACAGCCTCTGCAGGAAGCATTTTGGGTGTCTCAAAGTTGTGTACAGCAACTTGGCACCCTCATCCAAGAGCTCATTGTGGGAGAGGTTTACACATGTCAGGAACTGGTTGACTTCAAGGGCCAAGGAGCGTTCAGCCCATTGCTTAGTGGTGGCAGAACAAGACACCAACCGGAGATATTGCAGGTTACATTTTGAGTGTCTGAAGACCTCACACAATGCAGGAAGCACATCATTCTGGTCATTGCCTTGAAGGGCCAGATATGTTACAGTTTTGTGACCTCAAAGAGCTAGGAAGAGGTTCCGATAAGCATCAGCTGGGGAAATGTTTTTGAACACCACTCTCCAGAGACGACAGGTGTCAGATGCTATTTGTTCACACAGGTTTCTTACTAGTGAGGCACTAAGAAAGCTATTATTGATTTCTACAACGATCAGATCCTTATTTGAGCCAAATATGGAACAAAGGTCGGTCCAGAAAGGAAGCATGTGTTGATCATCCTGGGATCTCTCAACTTCAGCATCTGATTCAGACACAGTGACATTCTCCGAGAGCTTTGCCTTTATTACCTGCAGTGGCATTTTCTGCAAGTTTCGACAATGCTTGAGGCAGAATGAAAACAGCATAATGTCTACTGCATTTAAGTGCAGGGATATTTCTTTGAACGGCGCCGTCAACCCCTTCACCAGCTCCTCCTCCTGAGACTCGTACAGACAGCACAACAGCTCCTTCAGGTTCGTCATTGCTGAGTGTTCATCCTTTTCACAATTTATGTCTCATCACAGTAATTCCTGTTTGATCTCCGGTGACATCAGGCAGCCAAAAGTGGTCTCCAAATCCTTGGCTCTCTTCTCGTTGGCGAAGCCGAATAAGAAGTGTCCTGCTTGGATCAGGTCGGGGTTCTTGAGTCTTTCTTCTCTGGAAAGCAGCTTCTGCACGTCCCCAATGTCTCAGGCGTGGCCGTCCTTGTCCTCCTCCTCCTCCTTCTCCAGGGTGCAGAACAGCGCAGTGAAAAACTGCTGGAAGCTGAGGTGGATGGAGGAGTCGCAGCCTTTAGAGACTCTGTCCTGGCGGAGGATGCCTCTGTCCAGGGACGGGCCGATGTCGGACTCCTGCATCCCGAGCCTTGCCAAGTCCTCTCCACGGAACACGGACATCTGCGCCCATTTGGCCTCAGCAGCCAGGAGGCTCAGCGCCCGCAGCGCGCCGCAGAGCTGTGTGCACTGCGGAACCGCGGCAAGGAAGTGCAGGAACAGCCCCGTGCGGGTGGGGCGAGTTGGGGGGGGTGGTCTTCCCCTCCTACCTCTGCAGCTTCAGACTCGTGCACATGATCCAGCACACCGTGGGCACCGAGACAGGCTGGAACAGGACCGCGTTTCTTCTCGTCAGCTCAAAGGCATGCATGGCTTGGTCCTCGTCTCTAAAGTGTCTCAGGAAATATGCCCTCCTGTCCTCCTCCAGGAACCCCTCCACCCTTACCAGGAGCCGGAGGTCTCTCATGGCTCCCAGGCCACGTGGTGACCAGCAGGGCGGCCTTGGATAACATCTTCCTCTTCAGCAACTTCCCCAGGAAGACCGGCACCGGCTTCTGCTTCTCCCAGTCCCCGCAGATGTCCTGGATCAGCGCCCCAGGTGGGACTCCCAGCTCATCAAAGCCTTCGACCACGAACAGGATTTTCTGTGCTTGGGCCAGGATGTTTGGAATGTCATCCTGCAATTCAGGCCAGTCCCTGAAGACCAGCTCTGCAAAACTGCATGGGCCCAGGCAGACGAGCTCCTTGCAGGTGAGGTAGAAAGCCTATCTGAATTTCTGGCTGAGGTTGTCCTCTGTCCAGTCCAGCATTAATTTCTTGGCCAGCGTGGTTTTCCCAAGGCCCGCAGGACCATGCAGCACACGTGTGTGGGCAGGGCGCAGGAAGCACCCTGGAGTTGCTGAACGGGATCAGCATCTTGTATCTCTGAGCCACAATATGGACCACTTTGCTGTCTCCAGGCCAGGTTTTCCACATTTCCCGGAACTTTGTTTTCAATATACTTCTGTACCTATCCTCTTTACCTGGCTTTTCTCCTTTCAATGCTTGTTTAGCTTCTCTCAGGCTGGTGTCATCTTCCTTTGTTTCTAAAAACTCTAGTGCTTCTGCTTCGAAACGTTCCGGCATTTCTTTCAGGTCTACAGGTTTTGGCTCTTCTTTCCGTGTTTTCCCTAATGATGCAGGTTTGATTTCAAAGCGGCTTCTCTGAGTTCATCCTTTACTTTCTCAGACAGATCTGCTTGGTGCATTTTTTCAAAGACCTGGATGGTCTCCATCTCCATCCAGTAGCTGTGGCAATGGCTAGTGAGGATTTCTTCCAGTTGCTTCCCATCAGCCTTGTCTACCTATGTCTGGGGGAATCTTTTGTAACTCATTTCCCAGGGATACGGTCCTGATCAGAGACTTGAACTTGCTCAACTCATCCTGGCTGAGCTGTTCCAGAAGAGCCTGCAGGTTGAAGTCCAGCTGCGCAGAAGACACCGTCTCGTCCCACTTGGGAACTCTGATGAGAATTAAGGGAGGAATGGAAAGGGATGGTGCCTCAGCATTCCTGTCTCAACCCAGTCCCCTCTATGCCATGAACAAGGATACTCTCACCATCTACCCTGCTTCTTCAAGAACAAATTCCCAGCCTGGGTAACATAGTGAGACCTCTGTCTCCACAAAAAATAAGTTAGCAGGGGGTGTTGGTGTGCGCCCACAGTCCCAGTCACCCAAGAGGCTGAGATGGGAGGATCGCTTGAGCCTGGGAGGTTGAAGCTTCAGTGAGCCTTGATTGTGCCACTGCACTCCCATCTGGGCAACAGGGCAAGACTTATCTCATTTTATCCTTATTTACTTATTTATTTTTGAGACAGTTTCACTCTGCTGTCCAGACTGGAGTGCAGTGGTGTGATCTCTGCTCACTGTAACCTCCGCCTCCCAGGTCCAAGCAATTCTCCCGCCTCAGCCTCCTGAGCATCTGGGACCATGGGCGCCCGCCACCACGCCTGGCTAATTTTTGTATTTTTAGTAGAGATAGGGTTTCACCACACTGGCCAGGCTGGTCTCAAATTCCTGACTTGAAGTGATCTGCCTGCCTTGACATCCCAAAGTGCTAGGATTACAGGCATGTGCCACCATGCTCAGCCTTTATAATTAACAGATAACATAATTGCACCAAAAAATAAAGAATAGCTCAGCAAATACACATGGCAGTGACAATGGACAAAAAGTTAACACCTGACTCTACACAGATTGGGTTACAAATAATATAGGTTTTTATTGTTTGTTTGTTTGTTTTAATACAGAGTCTCACTCTGTCGCCCAGGCTGGAGTGCTGTAGCACAATCTCAGCTCACTGCAACCTCTGCCTCCCGGGTTCAAGCGATTTTCCTGCCTCAGCCTCCCCAGTAGCTGGGATTACAGGTGCACGCCACAATGCCTGGCTAACTTTTATGTTTTTAATAGAGATGGGGTTTCACCATATTGGCCAGGCTGGTCTCAAACTCCTGACCTCAAGTGATCTGCCCGTTTGTTGTTGCTGCTGTTGTTGTTTTTAATCCTGCAGGACATCCAAAGCAGGTCTTTTGAGCATTTGACATATTTTAACTTGTTTCAGATCTTATTTCAAATGGAATGCGGCTTAGTTAATTCCCTGGATGTTAGCATTTCAAATACATTAAAAGACTTACATCTCCAAAGGAGTGCGGGGCATTTAAAGGGTATTGTCTGATAAACAGTCAATAAATCATCAATTCCATTCATTACCTCTGGTTTAGAAAATAATTTGTTGGATCTGTATTTTTGTAATCTCAGTAGTGTTATTCTCATTCTATAGTTTTTTCATTTGTTTACTTTATTCCAAATTTAAATGCATTTTCTTCTCTCTAAAAGAAGAAAATGTGTGCATTGTGGAATTCCAAAGGAAAAAAAAATCTGCCTAAGATATATATGGGAGCCAAAGGAGCAAGCAGAAAGGAATGAGTTCAGATCACAAGGATAGAAGGAGAAGGAGCAGTTGAAGGCAATAAGAAAAAAGTCTTGAAAATATTTTTAAATACTTTCAAATATCCTTTTACTTATGCCTTGAATGTAATTTTTTTTCTCTCAAGATTTCTTTTACAAGTTTTTAAGTGCCATTAGAAGTAACTCTCCTATTCAAACTATCTTTTTCCAGTTGTGCAAGTAAATAAATTGTTAATCATTTCAAAAGATCATAATTCTGGTCATTGTTGCTTATGACTATTCTGGGTTAGGTGAGTCCACTCTTCTAGATATTTACAAGGAGTTGTCCCATAAGTGTCATACATAAATCTAGCTGGTGTTTCTAATGGTGGTTGTTTTGTAAAAGACTGCTTGAATTTTGAAGCTTGATTTTTTTTATAATCTAGGAGCTTTTCAAAAGTGGCCAAAGTCAGGAATATGTGTGGGTAAAAAGTGTGCTGCTTATGAGTGTCACTCCTCTAGGTTTTACCCAAGTATCATAAATCACTTGCATATGTGTCTTGGACTGCCTCTAAGTGCCAAGTGACAGCAGAGTGCTCATATTATGGGGAGTTGTGGGTCAGTTCCTCATACCCATCTGGAGGAACAGAAGAGTCATCCCTTAAAAATGTTCTTCCAGTGGTAAGGTCCCTATGAGACTGTGTCACGTCATGGGTAATGACTCAGACACGTCTGCAAAGTCTCCAGTCACTTGGAGCACTCAAATGGATCAGAGTGAGCAAATCACCTCTTTTCTTTGGGAAAAGAGAACTCACCCTGTTTTCTTTGGGGCAAGAGAACTCACCATATTTCAATTAAGAACTAATAGGAATTAGTCACAAATAAAAAAACTAAGTCTAAATTTTTAAGCAATAGGAAACAGTTGCAATGTTAAAAGCATGCTGTGTGAAACAAAACCAACATTGCCTAAGTACCAATCCTTTGACCTCAGCCTCCTGCTGTGAGACAGAGGGAGAAAAAGGCAGTTCTCTGCAGATCTCCTTACCCAAATCTTTTGTTCAAAGACAAAGACAGAAGTTTTCACTCTTGAGGGTGGAAAAAAGGGAGTTGGAAAATATCCCAAATAAAGCCTAGACCTTCAATCACGGAGTGGGAGATCTAAATTCAGGAGCACTCACTTGAAACACTTAATAGGACTTCTGAAGATGGAGAGAATGCAATGTGTTTATGCTGATACTGAGCATCACTTTCAGAGAGAAACACTCGGTGGTCGGGAGAAGTTACTCTGAATCCTGCTCACAGGGCCAGAAATGTAAACCTAAAAGGAAGAGACTGAGGCCTAAAGTATTATTTAGAGTTTACTTAGGCCAAAGTAAGAAGAGCAGCCCAGAAGACTCAGACTCAAAGAAACTTAGGTATGAGTTACTTCTATATCTTCCTTGGGAAAATGTTTTTTAGATCCTATGTTCATTTTTTCACTGGGTTAACTTTATTGTTATTGAATTGTATGTGTTCCTTATATATTTTGGATATTCACTTCTTATCATACATATGCTTTAAAAATATATTATCCCAAATGTAGATTGTCTTTTTTATTTGTTGATTGTTTCTTTTTATGTGCAGAAGCCTTTTAGTTTAATGTAGTCCCACTTGTATTTTGCTTTTGTCTTCTTTGCTTTTGGGGTCGTACTAAAAAATATCATTGACCGATGTCCCAGGCTTCCCCCTGGATTTTGTCAGTTTTAGGTTTTATATTTAAGTCTTTGGTTCATTAGAGGTGATTTTACATATGGTATAAGATAATATTCTAATTCCATTATGTTGTTTGTGGAGATCCAGTTTTCCCAACAATTTGTTGAGAGAGTTTCTTTCCCCATTGTGTATTCTTGGTACCCTTGTCAGAATTAGTGACCTGTATATGTGTCAGTTTATTTCTGGTTTTTCTATTCTTTTTCATTTGTCTATTTCTCTGTTTTTGTGGTGGCACTTTCAGATTGCAGAAGCTTTGTTACATATTATGAGACCAGGAAGTGTAATGCCTTCAAGAATTCTTCTTTTTCTCAAGAATTATTTGGCTACTCACGGTATTTTGAAGTTTTATACTAAATTTAGAATTGTGTCTTCTATTTCTGTGAAATAGTCTATTGGAATTTTTATAGGTATTGCATTCAATTTTTATAGGTATTGCATTCAATTTGTATATAACTTTTTGTAGCATGGACATTTTAAGAATAATAATCTTTTTTGATTTATTTGCATCTCCTTCAATGTCTTTCATCAATGTTTATAGTTTTCAGTATAAAGGTCTTGTACCTCCTCGATGTAATTTGCTTCTAAGTATTTTTTTTTTATTTTTGAAAATGGGATTAAAAAATTTGTTTTGGATAGTTCACTCTTACTGAATACAAAAACAAATAATTTTTGTGTGCATTCCTCAGTTTCTATTACCCAGTAAATAATGTACAACATTCAACCAAAACATTACAAGGCATGCAAAAATGTAAGAACAATTAAAGTCTGAAGGAAAATGCAAACTTCAGAAATAGACTCTAAAAACTCTACAAATAAATATTATTTATATCGTAAAAGAAGATAAACAAAGGAGTCATAAAAATGTTCAATTAAACCAGTAAAGGAAAAAAAATGGGAGGGAAGAAAACAAGTGCAAAGAGTAGAAAATAGTAACAAACATAGTTAATATCAATCCAACTATAACAATAGTCTTTCTATATGTGAATGTTCAAAATACACAAATTAAAAGAATAAAATTGTCTTAGTGGATTAACAAAAACAAACTCAGCAATATGCAATCTATGAAAATTCCACATTAATATGAATATTTAGAGAGATTAAAAGTAAAACAATAGAGAAATATGCATTATGCTAACACTATTTTTTAAAAAGCCAGAGTAGATATATTAATTTCAAACAAAGCATATGTCACAATAAGGAAAAATATTGGGAATAAAAAGCAACACAACCTAATGATAACATGATCAATTATCTGATAAGACATAATAATTCAACTATTTGTATCCTTTACAGAGGATCAAAAGATATGAGACCTTTTATTTATTTCTCTTACCTAATTGCTCTGGCTAGGATTTTCAGTACTATGTCAAAAAGTGGTGAGAGTGGACATCCTTGTCTTGTTTGTGATCTTAGAGAAAAAGCTTTCAACTTTTCACTTTTGAGATAGATGTTCAATATGGGTTTGTCATATATGGCCTTTATTGTGTTAAGGTAAATTTTTTCTATACCAAATTTGTTGAGGGTTTTTTTTTTTATCATGAAAGGATACTGAACTTTGTCAAATGCTTTTTCTGTATCTATGGAGATGATCATAAAATGTTTGTCCTTCATTCTGTTAATGTGGTGTGTACTACATTTATTGATTTGCCTATGCTGAACTATCCCTGCATTCCAGAGAAAAAAATTCCTACTTGATCACGTTGCATAACCCTTTTAACGTGTTGTAGAATTTGGTGTGTGAATATTTTGTTGAGGATTTTTGCAACTATGTCTATCAGAGATATTATCCTGTAATTTTATCTTCTTTTAGCATCCTTGTCTGGCTTTAGTATCAGGGTAATTCTGGCCTCATAAACCAAGTTTGGGAGGGTTCTTTCTACTTTAATTTTTTTGGAAGAGTTTGAGAAGAATTGATATTAGTTCTTCTTTAAATGTTTTATAGAATTTCCACCAAACAAATAAACAAACAAACAAAAAAGGCCAGGTGTGTGGCTCACGCCTGTAATCCCAGAACTTTGGGAGGCCAAGGCAGGTGGACCACTTGAGTTCAGGAGTTTGAGACCAGCCTGGCCAACATGGTGAAACCCCATCTCTGCAAAAAATACAAAAACTATCCGAGTGTGGTGGTGCATCCCAGCTACTCAGGAGGCTGAGGCAGGAGGATCTTATGAACCCTAGGAGATGGAAGTTGCAGTGAGCTGAGATCATGCCAGTTCACTCCAGCCTGCGTGACAGAGTGAGACTCTATCTCAAAAAAAAAAAAAAAAAAAAAGAAAGAAAGAAAGAAAGAAAGAAAGAAAGAAAGAAAGAAAACCCAAATACATGTTTTATAGAATTCAACCAGTCCTAGGCTTTTCTTTGATGAAACTAATTCAATTATTTTACTCAGTATTGATCTGTTTAGAGTTTCTATTTGTTCATGGTTTAGTCTTGGTAGGTTTTATGTTTTTAGAAATATATCAATTTTTTCTAGGTTATACAATTTATTGACACATAATTGCTTATAGTAGTTTCTTATGGTCATTTGTATTTCTGTGTTATCAGAAATAAAATTTATTGTAATAAAATATAAAGAAGCAAAATTGTCTCTATTTTCTGTCAACATGATCTTATACAAAGAATACCATAAAGACTCAACAAAAAAAAAAACCTGTTTGAATTGATAAGAGAATTGAGTAAAGTTGCACAGTACAAATTCAGCGTATAAACATCAGTGTCATTTCTATATAGTAATCATGAATCATCCAAAAAGGAAATTAAGAAAACAAACAAATTTACAATACTGACAAGAAATACATACCTAGGTGTAAATATACCAAGAGTATAAAAGACACATATACTGAAAACTATAAAATAAGGATGAAAGAAATTGAAGAAAATACAAGTAAATAAAAATATATCACATGTTAATGAATTGGAAGAATGAATATTGTTAAAGTGTCCATACTAACCAATTAACCTACAGATTCAATGCAATCAGTATCAAAGTTCTAATGTCACTTTTTCACAGAAAGAGCAAAAATAATTATTCTGTTTATATGGAACTCACCAAAGAGCCAGAGTAGCCAAAACAACCTTGAGCAAAGGGAGCAAAGATGAAGGTTTCACACTTCCTGATTTCAAGACATATTTTAAATCAGTTGTATTCAAAAAACCATGATACTGGCATTAAAAACAAACACGCTGATCATAGAAAGAGAAGAGAGAGCCCAGGAACAAACCCACATATTTACAGTCAGTAAATTTTTAATGAAGCTGCCAATATCACACAATGGAGAAAATAGTGTCTTCAATAAATTGTGTTGGAAAAACTGGACGTCCACATGCAGAAGTATAAAACTGGAAACTTGTCTCACATCATATACAAAAACCAACTCAAAATGGAGTAAATACTTAAATATAATATTTGAAATAGTAAAAAACTACTAGGAGAAAACAAAGAAAAAAAACCCCATGATGTTGGTCTAGGTAATAGCTTTTTTGTATGACCCCAAAAGCATAGACAACAAAAGCAAAAATAGACACATAGAATTATGTCACTATACAAAGCTTCTGCACAGCAAAGGAAACAATGAACAAAGTGAAAAGACAACTCAGAGAATGAGAAAACATATTTGCAAACTATACATCCAACAATGAGTTAGTATCCAAAATGCATACAAAAACTCTCAATAGCAAGAAAATAATTAACTAAATCATAGACAAAAGACTTGAATACATCTTTTTTAAAAGACATGCAAATATCCAACAGCCATATTAATAAATGCTCAGAATTACTAATTACTGGAGAAATGTAAACCAAAATGACAATGAGATATAACTACATACTTGTTAGTGGTTGATATTGAGGGTGTTGAGAGAGTGCATGGGGGTGACAATAATAGGGGGCTTTTGAACCAAGGGTACAAAGATTCAGATAAGTGGAAAAGTTTTGAGACGCATTACATATCATTATGACTATAATAAAAGATAATGTATTGTGTATTTTAAAATTACTAAGAGAGTACATTTCAAATGCCTCACCATAAAACAAAAATGATAGGTAAGTGAGGTGATTATGCTAATTAACTTGATTTTGTTATTCTACATTGTATACATATAACATCACATTGTACCACAAATATGTATACAATTACGATTTATCAATCAAAAAATAATATTTTAAAAGGGCCATGTTTATATATTGAAAGATTCAATATTGCTAATTGCTAACTTTTCCCACTTTATTTTACATTGAACAAAATTTCAATCAAAATTCAGCAAGGTATTTTGTAGATGTTATTAGACTATTCTAAAGTTTATATGGAAACATCAAAGATCTAGACAGTCAACAAAATACTAAAGGAAGCCTAATTTAGAAGACTCAAGCTTCTCAACTTCTAGACTTACTATAAAACTGAAGTAATTAACAAAGTGTTGTATTGGTGAAAGAGTAAACACATAGATCCATGGAACAGAATACAGAGCTCAGATATACATGTAACTCACACAAACATAGTAAACTGATCTATGACAGAAAAGAAAAGAAAACTTAATAAAAAAAGAATAGTTTTTCCAACAAGTGGTTTTGAAAGAACTGGACATTCAAGTTACAAAAAAAATGAATTTCAGCGGATACATTACAATGTTCACACAAATTAAGTTAAAATAAATCATATACCTAAATGTTAAATGCAAAATTATAAAACTACAGAATACAAACAAGCAAAAATGTGATTGGTCATAGGTTTGGTGATGAGTTTTATATACATCACTAAAGTACATTTCAAGAAAGAAAAAAATTAATAAGTTGGACTTTACTGAAGTTAAAAACATCAGCCCTGTGGAAGTCATTGTTAGCAGGATGAAAAGACAAGGCACAGACTAGGAGAAAATATTTATAAAAGACTTACCAGATAGAGGACTTGTATCCAAAATATACAAATAACTCTTAAAACTCAACAATAAGAAAATAAACAATGCAAATAATAACTTGGCAAAAGACCCAAATAGACACCTCACCAAGAAAGGTATACAGATTTCAAATAAGCATAAATGAAATTCAATATTATTTGTCTTTAAATAATTGTAACTTAAAACAACCAAGTACCGCTAAACTCCTATTAAAATTATTAAAATTTTAAAAGCTGACAATCTCAAAGGCTGGTGAGAATGCAGAGAAACAGGAACACTCATCCATTGCTGGTGGAAATGCAAAATAGTACAGCTACTTTAGAAGTGAGTTTTTCAGTTTCTTACAAATCTAATCATAGTCTTACCATACAATTCATCATTCTCCTGAGTTTTTACTAATCGATTTGAAAACTATGTCCATGCAAAAACCTATATGTTAATGTTTTATGTCCACTTTATTATTAGTTACCAAAAACTGGAAGCAACCAAGGTGTCTTCCAGTAGGTGAATAAATAAACAAAATATGTTATAATTATACATTTGAATTTTTTTTGATAAAAAGAGAAATCCTGAGCTATGAAATCATGAAAAAATGTGTAGGCCTTAAATTCATATTGCTAAGTGAGAAAAACAGTCTGGAAGCCTACACACTGCATGATTCAAATTATATGCCATTCTAGAAAAGGCAAAACTAGTAACCAAAAAAAATCCGTGGCTGTCAGGAGTTCAAGAGGAGGAATAACAGGTTAAATAGATGAGGCAAAATAAACATTTTGGGGTGTTAAAACTATTCTGTATATGATACTGTAATGGTGGATATTATTATGTCATTATGCATCTGTCAAAATCCATAGAACTTGATATCACAAAGGATATTTATTAATGCATGCAAATTTTAAGTAATCATCTAGTTATTTGGAGGATCTCAGTAAGAAATGCAGTCTGTGATAAGAAACATTAACTCATATATATCTATAATTGAAAGAGGTGGAGGATAAAAAGTTGCAAACCTAAGCGACATTGGAAATAAGTGAAGACTATAGGATTAAAGATAAGAAGAGCCACACATAAAAATTACATTGTAGTTGACAAAATCTTTTCCCACAGAAGGAATGGGTTAACAATTCTGACACCACTATACTTTTATATTGGGATTGAACAATTTATTAAATTAATGGCAAATGACAGAACCCATGTTTCTCACTCTTGGCATAAAAATTATAGGTAAGCCACAGAAGGAAGCTAGAATTATGTATGTTGTAATGGAATAAATTTTGAGACATCAATATTAACACATGTTTAGATCAATATATTATATGGTTGCAGATGGTTACAAATAAAATATTTAAATATTTTTGTATATACACAAATTAGTATGCACAAATCACCTTCTGTTTTCTGTCAGCTGTAAGGTCCTAAAAGCAACAACACTACAGTGGTAATGAGTACACCAACACTTAGATCTTGCTTTCTAATACAATTCCCCAATAAAAGGAACCTTAAAAGAAATGGCTGATTCCATGGACCAGAGCAAGCAATATTCAAGATGAGCCTGGAGAAACTTACAATGCCAGAAAGTAAGGAAATGCTCAACAACAACATCAACAAGACACTCATTGGTTGGTTGTATATCAAGGGGACAGAGGAACCAACTAAAAGAGCTACCTTTGGCCAAACTCGGGATAATTTATGCAACAAAATAAAGTAGCAATGGCTTGTAATAAAAAATATAAAATAAATATCCATGAGTCAATAGTGATATAATAAATAAATAAGGGAGAAGAGTCAAATCTCCCAAGCAGAAGAATTTCAAATAATTTACATGGATATTGAGCCCAATATGGCTGAGTATGGAAAAGAGGAGTAAAAAAGAGTACCTCAGCCAGGGGATCAAGATTGACCTCAACATTCATAAGTCAAGTAGATAGTATGCACACTTGATATAAAGTTTGAAAATAACAGTTTACATATGTGTTCTTCCTCCTCAAAACTCATTAGCCCAGCATAATCGTAAGGAAAACATCGTCTTTTTTTTTTTTTTTTTATTATACTTTAAGTTCTAGGGTACATGTGGATAACGTGCAGGTTTGTTACATATGTATACCTGTGACATGTTGGCGTGCTGCACCCATCAACTCATCAGCACCCATCAACTCGTCATTTACATCAGGAATAACTCCCAATGCAATCCCTCCCCCCTCCCCCCTTCCCGTGAGAGGCCCCGGAGTGTGATGTTCCCCTTCCCGAGTCCAAGTGATCTCATTGTTCAGTTCCCACCTATGAGTGAGAACATGCGGTGTTTGGTTTTCTGTTCTTGTGGTAGTTTGCTGAGAATGATGGTTTCCAGCTGCATCCATGTCCCTACAAAGGACACAAACTCATCCTTTTTGATGGCTGCATAGTATTCCATGGTGTATATGTGCCACATTTTCTTAATCAAGTCTGTCACTGATGGACATTTGGGTTGATTCTAAGTCTTTGCTATTGTGAATAGTGCCACAATAAACATACGTGTGCATGTGTCTTTATAGCAGCATGATTTATAATCCTTTGGGTATATACCCAGTAATGGGATGGCTGGGTCATATGGTGCTTCTAGTTCTAGATCCTTGAGGAATCGCCATACTGTTTTCCATAATGGTTGAACTAGTTTACAATCCCACCAACAGTGTAAAAGTGTTCCTATTTCTCCACATCCTCTCCAGCACCTGTTGTTTCCTGACTTTTGATTGATTGCCATTCTAACTGGTGTGAGATGGTATCTCATTGTGGTTTTGAATTGCATTTCTCTGATGGCCAGTGATGATGAGCATTTCTTCCTGTGTCTGTTGGCTGTATGAATGTCTTCTCTTAAGAACTGTCTGTTCATATCCTTTGCCCACTTTTTGATGGGGTTGTTTGTTTTTTTCTTGTAAATTTGTTTCAGTTCTTTGAAGGTTCTGGATATTAGCCCTTTGTCAGATGAGTAGATTGCAAAAATTTTCTCCCATTCTGTAGGTTGCCTGTTCACTCTGATGGTAGTTTCTTTTGCTGTGCAGAAGCTCTTTAGTATACTTAGATCCCATTTGTCAACTTGGGCTTTTGTTGCCATTGCTTTTGGTGTTTTAGACATGAAGTCCTTGCCCATGCCTATGTCCTGAATGGTATTACCTAGGTTTTCTTCTAGGGTTTTTATGGTATTAGGTCTAACATTTAAGTCTCTAATCCATCTTGAATTAATTTTCGTATAAGGAGTAAGGAAAGGATCCAGTTTCAGCTTTCTACTTATGGCTAGCCAATTTTCCCAGCACCATTTATTAAATAGGGAATCCTTTCCCCATTTCTTGTTTTTCTGAGGTTTGTCAAAGATCAGATGACTGTAGATGTGAGGTATTATTTCTGAGAACTCTGTTCTGTTCCATTGGTCTATATCTCTGTTTTGGTACGAGTACCATGCTGTTTTGTATACCATAGCCTTGTAGTATAGTTTGAAGTCAGGTAGCGTGATGCCTGGACACAAAGCTGGAAGCTTTGTTCTTTTGACTTAGGATTGTCTTGGCAATGGAGGCTCTTTTTTGGTTCCATATGAACTTTAAAGCAGTTGTTTCCAATTCTGTGAAGAAACTCATTGGTAGCTTGATGGGGATGGCATTGAATCTATAAATTACCTTGGGCAGTATGGCCATTTTCAAGATATTGATTCTTCCTATCCATGAGCATGGTATGTTCTTCCATTTGTTTGTGTCCTTTTTTATTTCACTGAGCAGTGGTTTCTAGTTCTCCTTGAAGAGGTCCTTTACATCCCTTGTAAGTTGGATTCCTAGGTATTTGATTCTCTTTGAAGCAATTGTGAATGGAAGTTCATTCATGATTTGGCTCTGTGTTTGTCTGTTACTGGTGTATAAGAATGCTTGTGATTTTTACACATTAATTTTATATCCTGAGACTTTGCTGAAGTTTCTTATCAGCTTAAGGAGATTTTGGTCTGAGACAATGGGGTTTTCTAAATATACAATCATGTCATCTGCAAACAGGGACAATTTGACTTCTTCTTTTCCTAACTGAATACCCTTGATTTCTTTCTCTTGCCTGATTGCCCTAGCCAGAACTTCCAACACTATGTTGAATAGGAGTGATGAGAGAGGACATCCCTGTCTTGTGCCAGTTTTCAAAGGGAATTTTTCCAGTTTTTGCCCATTCAGTATGATATTGGCTGTGGGTTTGTCATAAATAGCTCTTATTATTTTGAGGTACGTTCCATCAATACTGAATTTGTTGAGCGTTTTTAGCATGAAGGGCTGTTGAATTTTGTCAAAAGCCTTTTCTGCATCTATTGAGATAATCATGTGGTTTTTGTCTTTGGTTCTGTTTATATGCTGGATTATGTTTATTGATTTGCGAATGTTGAACCAGCCTTGCATCCCAGGGATGAAGCCCACTTGATCATGGTGGATAAGCTTTGTGATGTGCTGCTGAATCCGGTTTGCCAGTATTTTATCGAGGATTTTTGCATCGATGTTCATCAGGGATATTGGTCTAAAATTCTCTTTTTTTGTTGTGTCTCTGCCAGGCTTTGGTATCAGGATGATGTTGGCCTCATAAAATGAGTTAGGGAGGATTCCCTCTTTTTCTATTGATTGGAATAGTTTCAGAAGGAATGGTATCAACTCCTCCTTGTATCTCTGGTAGAATTCAGCTGTGAATCCATCTGGTTCTGGACTTTTTTTCATTGGTAGGCTATTAATTATTGCCTCAATTTCTGAGCCTGCTATTGGTCTATTCAGGAATTCAGCTTCTTCCTGGTTTAGTCTTGGGAGAGGGTAAGTGTCCAGGAAATTATCCATTTCTTCTAGATTTTCTAGTTTATTTGCATAGAGGTGTTTATAGTATTCTCTGATGGTAGTTTGTATTTCTGTGGGGTCGGTGGTGATATCCCCTTTATCATTTTTTATTGTGTCTATTTGATTCTTCTCTCTTTTCTTCTTTATTAGTCTTGCTAGTGGTCTATCAATTTTGTTGATGTTTTCAAAAAACCAACTCCTGGATTTGTTGATTTTTTGGAGGGTTTTTTGTCTCTATCTCCTTCAGTTCTGCTCTGATCTCAGTTACTTCTTGCCTTCTGCTAGCTTTTGAATGTGTTTGCTCTTGCTTCTCTAGTTCTTTTAATTGTGATGTGAGAGTGTCAATTTTAGGTCTTTCCTGCTTTCTCTTGTGGGCATTTAGTGCTATAAATTTCCCTCTACACACTGCTTTAAATGTGTCCCAGAGATTCTGGTACGTTGTATCTTTGTTCTCATTGGTTTCAAAGAACATCTTTATTTCTGCCTTCATTTCGTTATGTACCCAGTAGTCATTCAGGAGCAGGTTATTCCGTTTCCATGTAGTTGAGCGGTTTTGATTGAGTTTCTTAGTCCTGAGTTCTAGTTTGATTGCAGTGTGGTCTGAGAGACAGTTTGTTATAATTTCTGTTCTTGTACATTTGCTGAGGAGTGCTTTACTTAAAATTATGTGGTCAATTTTGGAATAAGTGTGATGTGGTGCTGAGAAGAATGTATATTCTGTTGATTTGGGGTGGAGAGTTCTGTAGATGTCGATTAGGTCTGCTTGCTGCAGAGATGAGTTCAATTCCTGGATATCCTTGTTAACTTTCTGTCTCGTTGATCTGTCTAATGCTGACAGTGGGGTGTTGAAGTCTCCCATTATTATTGTATAGGAATCTAAGTCTCTTTGTAAGTCTTTAAGGACTTGCTTTATCAATCTGTGTGCTCCTGTATTGGGTTCATATATCTTTAGGATAGTTAGCTCTTCCTGTTGAATTGATCCCTTTACCATTATGTAATGGCCTTCTTGTCTCTTTTGATCTTTGATGGTTTAAAGTCTGTTTTATCAGTGACTGGTATTGCAACCCCTGCTTTTTTTGTTCTCTATTTGCTTGGTAGACCTTCCTCCATCCCTTTATTTTGTGTCTATGTATGTCTCTGCATGTGAGATGGGTCTCCTGAATACAGCAAAATGATGGGTCTTGACTCTTTATCCAGTTTGCCAGTCTGTGTCTTTTAATTGGAGCATTTAGTCCATTTACATTTAAGGTTAATATTGTTATGTGTGAACTTGATCCTGCCGTTATGATATTAACTGGTTATTTTGCTCGTTAGTTGATGCAGTTTCTTCCTAGCCTCGATGGTCTTTACATTTTGGCATATTTTTGCAATGGCTGGTACCAGTTGTTCCTTTCCATGTTGAGTGCTTCCCTCAGGGTCTCTTGTAAGGCAGGCCTGGTGGTGACAAAATCTCTAAGCATTTGCTTATCTGTAAAGGATTTTATTTCTCCTTCACTTATGAAACTTAGTTTGGCTGAATATGAAATTCTGGTTTTAAAATTCTTCTCTTTAAGAATGTTGAATATTGGTCCCCACTCTCTTCTGGCTTGTAGAGTTTCTGCTGAGAGATCTGCTGTTAGTCTGATGGGCTTCCCTTTGTGTGTAACCCGACCTTTCTGTCTGGCTGCCTTAAGATTTTTTCCTTCATTTCAACTTTGGTGTATCTGGCAATTATGTATCTTGGAGTTGCTCTTCTCGAGGAGTATCTTTGTGGTGTTCTCTGTATTTCCTGAATTTGAATGTCGGCCTGCCCTACTAGGTTGGGTAAGTTCTCCTGGATGATATCCTGAAGAGTGTTTTCCAACTTGGTTCCATTTTCCCCCTCACTTTCAGGCACCCCAATCAGACGTAGATTTGGTCTTTTTACATAATCCCATACTTCTTGCAAGCTTTGTTCATTTCTTTTTCTTCTTTTTTTTCTTTAGGTTTCTCTTCTCCCTTCATTTCATTCATTAAATCCTCAATCACTGATAGTCTTTCTTCCAGTTGATCGAGTCGGTTACTGAAGCTTGTGCATTTGTCACGTATTTCTCGTGTCATGGTTTTCATCTCTGTCCGTTCGTTTATGGCCTTCTCTGCATTTATTTTTCTAGTTATCAATTCTTCCACTCTTTTTTTTTCAAGGTTTTTAGTTTCTTTGCACTGAGTACGTAATTCCTCCTTTAGCTCTGAGAAGTTTGATGGACTGAAGCCTTCTTCTCTCATCTCGTCAAAGTCATTCTCCATCCAGCTTTGATCCGTTGCTGGCAATGAGCTGCGTTCCTTTGCACGGGGCGATGTGCTCTTATTTTTTGAATTTCCAGCTTTTCTGCCCTGCTTTTTCCCCATCTTTGTGGTTTTATCTGCGTCAGGTCTTTGATAATGGTGATGTACTGATGGGGTTTTGGTGTGGCTGTCCTTCCTGCTTGTTAGTTTTCCTTCTAACAGTCAGGACCCTCAGCTATATGTCTGTTGGAGATTGCTTGAGGTCCACCCCAGACCCTGTTTGCCTGGGTATCAGCAGCAGAGGCTGTAGAAGATAGAATATTGCTGAACAGCGAGTGTATCTGTTGATTTTTGCTTTGGAAGCTTCCTCTCAGGGGTGTACTCCACCATGTGAGGTGTGGGGTGTCGGTCTGCCCCTAGTTGGGGATGTCTCCCATTTAGGCTACTCAGGGGTTAGGGACCCACTTGAGCAAGCAGTCTGTCTGTTCTCAGATCTCAACCTCCGTGTTGGGAGATCCATTGCTCTCTTCAAAGCTGTCAGACAGAGTCATTTGCGTCTGCAGAGTTTTCACCTGCTTTTTGTTGTTGTTGTTGTTGTTGTTTAGCTGTGCCCTGTCCCCAGAGGTGGAGTCTACAGAGACAGGCAGGACTCCTTGAGCTGCTGTGAGCTCCGCCCAGTTGGAGCTTCCCAGCCGCTTTGTTTATCTACTTAAGCCTCAGCAATGGCTGACGCCTCTCCCCTAGCCTCTCTGCTGTCTTGCTGCAAGATCTCAGACTGCTGAGTTAGCGATGAGGGAGGCTCCGTGGGCATGGGACCCTCCTGACCAGGTGTGGGATATAGTCTCCTGGTGTGCCCGTTTGCTAAGATCGTTGGTAGAGCGCAGTATTCGGGTTGGAAGTTACCCGATTTTCCAGGTGTTGTGTGTCTCAGTTCCTCTGGTAGGAAAAGGGATTCCCTTCCCCCTTGCGCTTCCCAGGTGAGGGGATGCCTCGCCCTGCTTCAGCTCTCGCTGGTCGTGCTGCAGCGGCTGACCAGCACTGATTGTCAGGCACTCCCTAGTGAGATAAACCCAGTACCTCAGTTGAAAATGCAGAAATCACCTGTCTTCTGTGTCGCTCGCGCTGGGAGTAGGAGATTGGAGCTGTTCCTATTCGGCCATCTTGCTCCACCCCCCTCTCAGCTCTCACTTATAAGTGAGAACATGTGATATTTGGTTTTCTGTTTCTGCCTCAGTTTCCCAAGGATAATGGCCTCAAGCTCTATTCGTGTTCCTGCAAAGTATGTAACCTCATTCTTTTTCTATGGCTGCATAATATTCCATGGTAACATTCAGTGATGTTGAGCTTTGTTTTATATTTTTATTGGCCACATCATTTTTTTTTGAGAAGTATCTTTTTATGTCCTTTGTGCGCTTTTTAAGGAGGTTGTTTTATTTATTGTAAATTTAAGTTTCTTGTACATGCTAGATATTAGACATTTGTCAGATGCATAGATTGCAGAAATTTTCTCCTATGCTTACTCTGTTGATAGTTTCTTTTGCTGTGCAGAAGCTCTTTAGTTTAATCATATCCCATTTGTCAATCTTTGCTTTTGATGAAATTGCTGTAGATGTCTTTGTCATGAAATCTTTGCCCATGCCTATGTCCTGAATTGTATTGCCTAGGTTTTCTTCTAGGGTTTTTATAGTTTTGGGTTTTATATTTAAATCTTTAATCCATCTTGATATAGTTCTTGTATAAGTTGTAAGTAAGGGGTCCTGTTTCAATTTTCTGCATATGGCTAGACAGTTTTCCCAGCACCATTTATTAACTATGGCATCCTTTCCTCATTGCTTGTTTTTATCAGGTTTGTTGAAGATCAGATGTTTGTAGGTATGCAGTCTTAAATCTCAGTTCTCTATTCTGTTCCATTGGACTATGTGTTTGTTCTTGTACCAGTACCACGCTGTTTTGGTTACTATAGCTGTTAATATAGTTTGAAATCGGGTATCAACAAAGTGATGCCTCCAGCTTTCTTCATTTTGTTTATAATTGCCTTGGCAATTTAGGCTCTTTTTTCCCCATATAAATTTTAAAATAGGTTTTGCTAATTCTGTGAAGAATGTCAATGGAAGTTTAATGGGAATAGCACTGAATCTGTAAATGGGGTAGTATAGCCATTGTAACAATATTGCATACTTTTATCCATGAATATGAAATGCTGTTCTATTTGTTTTTGTCATCCCTGATTCCATTCAGCAGTAATTTGTAGTCCTCCTTGAAGAGGTCCTTCACTTCCCTTGTTAGCAGTATTTCTAGGTATTTTATTCTTATTGTGGCAATTGTGAATGGGACTTTATCTTCATTTGGCTCTTAGTTTGCCTGTTGTTGATGTGTAGAAATGCTAGTGATTTTTGCATATTGATTTTGAATCCTGAGACTCTGCTCAAGTTGCTTATCAGCTAAAGCTTTTGGGTTGAGACAGTGGCATTTCTAAATATAGGACTATGTCATCTGAAAACAAAGATTGTTTGACTTCCTCTCTTCCTACTTGGATACCCTTTATTTCTTTATCTTGCCTCATTTCCCTGGCCAGAAATTTTACTACTATGTTGGATAGAAATGTTTAGAGAGGGCAACTTTGTCTTGTGCCAGTTTTCAAGGATAATGCTTCCAGCTTTTGTCCATTCAGTATGATATTGACTGCAGGTTTGTTATATACAGATATTATTATTTTGAGTTATGTTCCTTTAATACCTAGTTTTTCAAAAGTTTTTAAACTAAAGTGTTGTTGAATTTTATCAAAGGCCTTTTCTGCATCTATTGAGATAATCACGTGGCTTTTGTCTTTAGTTCTGTTCATGTGATGAATCATATTTATTGATTTGTGGATATTGCACCAACCTTGCATCCCAGGGATGAAGCCTAGTTGTTCACAGTGAATACATTTTTTGATGCGCTGCTGAATTTGATTTGTCTGTATTTTTTGATAATTTTTGCATTGATGTTAATAAAGGATATTGCCCTGAAGTTTTCTTTTATTGTTGTATCTCTGCTAGGTTTTAGTATCAGGATAATGTTGACCTCATACAATGAGTTAGGGAGGAGTACCTCCTTTTCAATTTTTCGAAATAGTTTCAGTAGAAATGGTACTAGCTCTTCTTTGTATGTCTGGTGGAATTCAGCTGTGAATCCATCTAGTTCTTGGCTTTATTTGGTGTGCAGGCTATTTATCACTGACAATTTCAGAACTCATTATTCATCTATCCAGGGATTTATTTTCTTCTTGGTTCAGTCTTGGGAGAGTGTATGTACCCAGGAATTTATTCATTTATTTTAGATTTTCTGGTTTATGTGCATAGAGTTGTTTGTAGTATTCTCTGATGGTTGTTTGTATTTCTGTTGTGTCGGTTGTAATATATCCCTTATTATTTCTGATTTTGTTTATTTGAATCTTCTCTCCTTTTCTGTATTATCTTAAAAATCACTGAGTTTTCTTAAAATGGCTGTTTTTGAATACTTAGAGCTCACAAATTGTCATCTCATTAGGGTCAGTCACTGGTTTCTTGCTTTGTCCATTTGGGGAGGTAATGATTCTCTGTTTGCTGTTGTTTGTTTTGAATATACATCTACACCTTTGCATTGGACAATTATTTATACCACTCTTCTGCTTGACTTGTTCTGTTTTTTTGGCATGTTTGCTAAAAGGTTCTTTGTAATTTATCTGTTGAATGTATTTTTCTTCCACTAGGTCGGTGCCTCCTTTTCTGCTCAAGATGGCACCTTAAAGGTCAGGTTTGCTTCAGCTCTAGCAAACTTTGAAGTGTTGCCTGTCTCAGGTGGGGCATCTCCCAAAAGGAATATCCAGACAGTGTAGACAGGCTGGCTAGGGCTTTGTGTGCATGAAGCATAACTTCTATAGTGTGGTAGGACTGAATAGCTACTCTGATTTGTCATCTCCTTTAGCCAAGATACATGGCAGAGTTTCCTGGTCTGGGAATGCTAGTCCTTCTCCACCATCATCCCCTGCTTTGTTTCTGGCTGTCATCAGAATTTTGTCTTCCTACATGCCCTGTGATGCTTCCCATGGTTTGAATAGGAGCAGGTCTTTTTTTTTAGGAAATCCAAAATGGTGGGAAAGTTGGTTATCCACTTTGATCTCACTTTTTTCAGTGTATTAACCATGAGTTTGGGGAAAATTGTATTCATGCTTGGTGCCTAGCAGATTGAAGAAAGGCTGTCATGGATGTAAAAGTCCAATTCTCTTAAGATCTGCATAGAGTATTTTCACTCTTTGTGTCCCCAGGAACTGTCTCATCTTTATTTGAGTTCTGGGATATTGTTGGTGATAATCTTGGCACTGTATATTTGGTTTTGGTTTCCTGCATGGAGTGGAGTGAAGCTAAAGAAAAAGAGTGAATTCCATATGATTCCTTTTATATAAAATTCTAGAATATGCAAACCAAGGTATTATGATAGAAGGCAGATTGATAGTTGTTTTCAGCAACACCTCAGAAACCCAGTATAGTAGACCAAATGAAAGTTTAAATTTATTCTTCTGGAATTACCAACCAGTTCATGGGCCTGAATTCTTTTTCAGAAATATCAAGACAGAAGGGGAATTTATCTCCTTAATGAAAATTCAAAACAGTGACGCATTTCACAGAAATATGTTCCTGATTTCACTTTGAAGGTCTACTCAATCCCATCAGAAAGTCCAATTTTTAATGGAACCTTGTCCCTTTCAAATGCACCACCAGAGAGTGAACATTTTCTTCTACTTGGTGCAGATATTGCTTTTTATAAAAATTTCCAGGTTCAAGTGAAATATGTCATAATTTTTATTTACTCCTACTCAAATAACTCCATGAAGTGATTGGTGCATTCATCAATGTCATCATCAAGACCAAAAAATTACCTCATAAAATAATGCCATGTGTTCTCATTTATAATTGAGCTAAACAATGGATAAACATGGACATAAAGGTAGAAATAGTAGACGCTGGAGACTTCAAAAAAGGAGAGGGTGAGAGGAGGGTGAAGATTGATAAATTATCTATTGAGTATAGTGTTTACTTTTTGGGTGATGCATACACTGGAAGCCTAAAACACATCGTTATGCATTACAGCCATGTAACAAACCTGCACATGTACTCCTGAATCTAAAAATAAAGGAAAATAAATACCTGAATCAAAAATAAAAATTAAAAGGCATCATTACCTTCAAATTGACTATTTTTTTAAAGAACATCTTACCTTTATATATGCCTATTACAAGTTTTTATACAGGTAATTATCCTGAAAATATTTCCTAGAATTTACAGACATGCTCTACTAATATATGTACACCTCAAAATAGAGATGCCATAAAATTCAAAGTATTTTTTAAAAAAATTATAGACTTTCAAAATTAACGACAACATTACATGATACCTTCCAGCAGCCAATGCCTTAATATGTCATTTTAATTAAGAATGTGGATCTTGAGCAATACTCTTGAATAGTAACAGCTCCAGCCTTCAGCTCCCAGCACGAGTGACACAGAAGATGGGAGATTTCTGCATTTTCTACTGAAGTACCGGGTTCATCTAACTGGGGAGTGCTGGACAATGGGGGCTGGTCAGCAGGTGCAGCCCGACCAGCAAGAGCTGAAGCAGGGCGAGGCATTACCACACCTGGGAAGCAAACCCGAACAGACCTACAAGTGAGGGTCCTGACTGTTAGAAGGAAAACTAACAAACAGAAGGGACACCCACAAAGAACCCCATCAGTACATCACCATCATCAAAGACCAAAGGCAGATAAATCCACAAAGATGGGGAAAAAGCAGGGCAGAAAAGCTGGAAATTCAAAAAATCACAACGCTTCTCCCCCACCAAAGGAACGCAGCTCATCGCCAGCAACAGAAAAAAACTGGATGGAGGATGACTTTGACGACTTGAGAGAAGAATACTTCAGTCGATCAAACTTCTCAGAGCTAAAGGAGGAACTACGTAACCAGCGCAAAGAAACTAAAAACCTTGAAAAAAGAATGGATGAATACATAACTAGAATAATCAATGCAGAGAAGACCTTAAAAGAACTGATAGAGATGAAAACCATAACACAAGAACTACGTGAAAAATGCAAAAGCTTCAGTAACTGACTCGATCAACTGGAAGAAAGAGTATCAAGGATTGAAGATCAAATGAATGAAATGAAGCAAGGAAAGAAGTGTAGAGAAAAGAGAGTAAAAAGAAATGAACAAAGCCTCCAAGAAATATGGGATTATGTGAAAACACCAAATCTACGTCTGATTGGTGTGCCTGAAAGTGACGGGGAAAATGGAACCAAGTTGGAAAACACTCTTCAGGATATCACCCAGGAGAACTTACCCAACCTAGTAAGGCAAGCCAACATTCAACTTAGGAAATACGCAAATGCCACAAAGATGCTCCTCGAGAAGAGCAACTCCAAGACACATAACTGTCAGATTCACCAAAGTTGATATGAAGGAAAAAATGTTAAGGGCAGCCAGAGAGAAGGTCAGGTTACCCACAAAGGAAAGCCCATCAGACTAACAGCAGATCTCTCGGCAGAAACTCTACAAGCCAGAAGAGAGTGGGGGCCAATATTCAACAATTTTAAAGAAAAGAATTTTCAACCCAGAATTTCATATCCAGCCAAACTAAGTTTCATAAGGGAAGAAGAAATAAAATCCTTTAAGACAAGCAAATGCTTAGAGATTTTGTCACCACCAGGCCTGCCCTACAAGAGATCCTGAAGGAAGCACTAAACATGGAAAGGAACAACAGGTAATAGCCATTGCAAAAACATGCCAAAATGTAAAGTCCATCGATGCTAGGAAGAAACTGCATCAACTAACGAGCAAAATAACCAGTTAATATCATAACGACAGGATCAAGTTCACACATAACAATATTAACCTTAAATGTAAATGGACTCAACGGTCCCATTAAAAGACATAAACTGGGAAATTGGATAAAGATGTAAGACCCATCAGTTTGCTGTACTCAGGAGACCCATCTCACATGCAGAGACACACATAGGCTCAAAATAAAGGGATGGAGGAAGACCTACCAAGCAAATGGAAAACAAAAAGAAGCAGGGATTGCAATCGTAGTCTCTGATAAAACAGACTTTAACCCATCAAAGATCAAAAGAGACAAAGAAGGCCATTACATAATGGTAAAGGGATCAATTCAACAGGAAGAGCTAACTATCCTAAAGATATATGAACCCAATACAGGAGCACACAGATTCATAAAGCAAGTCCTTAAAGACTTACAAAGAGACTTAGATTCCCATACAATAATAATAGGAGGCTTTAACACCACACTGTCAGCATTAGACAGATCAACAAGACAGAAAGTTAACAAGGATATCCAGGAATTGAACTCAACTCTGCGCCAAGCGGACCTAATCGACATCTACAGAACTCTCCACCCCAAATCAACAGAATATACATTCTTCTCAGCACCACATCACACTTATTCCAAAATTGACCACATAGTTGGAAGAAAAGCACTCCTCAACAAATGTAAAAGAACAGAAATGATAACAAACTGTCTCTCAGACCACACTGCAATCAAACTAGAACTCAGGACTAAGAAATTCACTCAAAACTGCTCAACTACATGGAAACAGAACAACCTACTCCTGAATGACTGTTGGGTACATAACGAAATGAGGGCAGAAATAAAGATGTTCTTTGAAACCAATGAGAACAAAAATACAACATACCAGAATCTCTGGGATACGTTTAAAGTAGTGTGTAGAGGGAAATTTACAGTGCTAAATGCCAACAAGACAAAGTAGGAAAGATCTAAAATTGACACTTTAACATCACAATTAAAAGAACTAGAGAAGCAAGAGCAAACACATTCAAAAGCTAGCAGAAGGCAAGAAGTAACTGAGATCAGAGCACAACTGAAGGAGATAGAGACACAAAAAACCCTCCAAAAAACCAATGAATCCAGGAGCTGTTTTTTAAAAATATCAACAATATTTATAGACCACTAGTAAGAATAATAAAGAAGAAAAGAGAGAAAATCAAATAGACGTAATAAAAAATGATAAAGGAGATATCACCACCGACCCCACAGAAATACAAACTACCATCAGAGAATACTATAAACACCTCTATGCAAATAAACTAGAAACCCTAGAAGAAATGGGTAATTTCCTGGACACTTACACTCTTCAAAGACTAAACCAGGAAGAAGTTGAATCCCTGAATAGACCAATAGCAGGCTCAGAAATTGAGGCAATAATTAATAGCCTACCAACCAAAAAAAGTCCAGGACCAGATGGATTCACATCCGAATTCTACCAGAGGTGCAAGGAGGAACTGGTACCATCCTTCTGAAACTATTCCAACCAATAGAAAAAGAGGGAATCCTCCCTAGCTCATTTTATGAGGCCAACATCATCCTGATACCAAAGCCTGGCAGAGACACCCACGAAAAAGAGAATTTTAGACCGATATCCCTGATGAACATCGATGCAAAAATCCTCGATAAAATACTGGCAAACCGAATCCAGCAGCACATCAAAGAGCTTATCCACCATGATCAAGTGGGCTTCATCCCTGGGATGCAAGGCTGGTTCAACATACACAAATCAACAAATGTAAACCAGCACATAAACAGAACCAAAGACAAAAACCACATGACTTTCTCAGTAGATGTAGAAAAGGCCTTTGACAAAATTCAACAGCCCCTCATGCTAAAAACGCTCAATAAATTCAGTATTGATGGAACTTATCTCAAAATAATAAGAGCTATTTATGACAAACCCACAGCCAATATCATACTGAATGGGCAGAAACTCGAAGCATTCCCTTTGAAAACTGGCACAAGACAGGGATGCCCTCTCTCACCACTCCTATTCAACATAGTGTTGGAAGTTCTGGCTAGGACAACCAGGCAAGAGAAAGAAATAAAGAATATTCAGTTAGGAAAAGAAGTCAAATTGTCCCTGTTTGCATATGACATGATTGTGTATTTAGAAAACCCCATTGTCTCAGGCCAAATAATCCTTAAGCTGATAAGCAACTTCAGCAAAGTCTCAGGATACGAAATCAATGTGCAAAAATCACAAGCATTCTTATACACTAGTAACAGACAAACAGTGAGCCAAATCATGAATGAACTCCCATTCACAATAGCGTCAAAGAGAATAAAATACCTAGGAATTCAACTTACAATGGATATAAAGGACCTCTTCAATGAGAACTAGAAACCACCGCTCAGTGAAATGAAGGAGGACACAAACAAATGGAAGAACATACCATGGTCATGGGTAGGAAGAATGAGTATCGTGCAAATGGCCATACTGCCCAAGGCAATTTATAGATTCAATGCCATCCCCATTAAGTTACCAATGACTTTCTTCACAGAATTGGAAAAAACTGCTTTAAAGTTCGTATGGAACCAAAAAAGACCCTGCATTGCCAAGACAATCCTAAGCCAAAAGAACAAAGCTGGAGGCATCACGCTACCTGTCTTCAAACTATACTACAAGGCTACAGTAACCAAAACAGCATGGCACTGGCACCAAAACAGAGATATAGACCAATGGAACAGAACAGAGGCCTCAGAAATAATACCACACATCTACAGCCATCTGATCTTTGACAAACCTCAGAAAAACAAGAAATGGGGAAAGGACTCCCTATTTAATAAATGGTGCAGGGAAAAGTGACTAGCCATAAGTAGAAAGCTGAAACTGGATCCTTTCCTTACTCCTTATAAGAAAATTAATTCAACATGGTTTGGAGACTTAAATGTTAGACCTAATACCAGAAAAACCCTAGAAGAAAACCTAGGTAATACCATTCAGGACGTAGGCATGGGCAAGGACTTCATGTCTAAAACACCAAAAGCAATGGCAACAAAAGACAAAATTGACAGATGGGATTTAATTAAACTAAGGAGCTTCTGCACAGCAAAAGATACTGCCATCAGAGTGAACAGGTAACCTACAGAATGGGATAAAGTTTTGCAATCTACTCATCTGACAAAGGGCTAATATCCAGAACCTTCAAAGAACTCAAACAAATTTACAAGAAAAAAAACAAACAACCCCATCAAAAAGTGGGCAAAGGATATGAAGAGACATTTGTCAAAAGAAGACATTCTTACAGCCAACAGACACATGAAAAAATGCTCATCATCACTGGCCATCAGTGAAATGCAAATCAAAACCACAATGAGATACCATCTCACACCAGTTAGAATGGCGATCATTAAAATGTCAGGAAATAACAGCTGCTGGAAAGGATGTGGAGAAATAGGAACACTTTAACACTGTTGGTGGGATTTTAAACTAGTTCAACCATTGTGGAAAACAGTATGGCGACTCCTCAAGGATCCAGAACTAGAAGTACCATATGACCCAGCCATCCCATTACTGGGTATATACCCAAAGCATTATAAATCATGCTGCTATAAAGACACATGCACACGTATGTTTATTGCGGCACTATTCACAAGAGCAAAGACTTGGAATCAACCCAAATGTCCATCAGTGACAGACTTGATTAAGAAAATGTGGTACATATACACGATGGAATACTATGCAGCCATAAAAAAGGATGAGTTTGTGTCCTTTGTAGGGACATGGATGCAGCTGGAAACCATCATTCTCAGCAAAGTACCTCAAGAACAGGAAAGCAAACACTGCATGTTCTCACTCTTAGGTCGAATTGAACACTGAGATCCCTTGGACATGGGACGGGGAACATCACACACTGGGGCCTATTGTGGAGAGAGGGGAGGTGGGAGGGATGGCACTGAGAGTTATACCTGGTGTAAATGACGAGTTGATGGGTGCTGACGAGTTGATGGGGGCAGCCCACCAACATGGCACATGTATACATGTGTAGCAAACCTGCACATTGTGCACATGTACCCTGGAACTTAAAGTGCAATAAAAAAAAATTTAAAAAAGAATGTGTACTTTTCTCTTAAAGGGGATGTTATGCTTTAATAAATCATAATTTGTATGAACTATTATTCATTATAAATGACATGTAAAAGAAATCTCTTGCAACTTACAGTCCGAGTAAGAACTCCATATATTTGCAGCATTTTGTTTAAATGTTTTCCACACAAGAGGTTCTCTGCATAAAATGAAATTCTGAAACCTTAACAGGAGCTTACTTCTGTGTGGTACGACTTCAGTCTCATTTTTCATAGACTTGGAGAATTTGAATTTTTTTTGACTACAGTGCGTTACTTTCTCTCGTCAGAAACACTAAAGCTCTAACTAATCTTTATTATATTTACTGATCCATCTCTACCACAGTGAAGTCCATTTTAATCTATAACACATACATTATTTGAAAAAATTTTATATCCAATCACAGAAAATAAATTCCATGTGGAAAACACTGCATCATTACATTTCTACAATATTTTCAATTTCACCAGTCTTGGTGAGGATAATACACCATGACATAATTCAGATATGTTCTGTTGCAGTGTTACAAACACTGCTATCAGGCCTTTGGCTCTCCTGATATTAAACATACTTGACCTCCTAATACATACCTCATTTTCCAAAATGTTTTACACAGGGCTCCCAGGATGTTAAGATTTTACGCTTTTCTCTCTTACCTCAGTGATAGCTCCTTGTCAGTCTCATTTGCTGTTTCCTCCTCATCAACACAAACTTTAATGATAGTTGGATTCAGGGCTCTGTCCTTGATCCTTTTACCTTAGTGTTGTACACATGCTTAGTAACCTCATTTACTTTCATGGCTTTAAATCACAGCTAATGACTTCCACAATTATATCTAGACCCAGATTTATCACTTGAGACCAAATCTTGCATATCCTACTTAATGTCTATATCTGGATGTCAATTAGGTATCTTAGGCTCAACATTTCCTAAGCATAATACCTAATCTCCTTTTCCCTCAAAATTTGATCCACCTTCCGCATTTCCCTTTACAACTGATGGAAACTCCAGGCTTTCAGATGTGCAGATCTAAAACCTTGGAAAAATTTTTTACTTCTCTCTGATCTTAATCTTTCATATCTAACAAGGTTTATTTTTTTTAATCTTGTAATTATCACCAGTATCTAATCACCTTTCCCATCTCCACTGACAAAAGCATCCTGCTCTGAGATATTTTCTTTCTTATCCAGATTATGGGAGGCAGCCTTGAATTGGCCTACTGTTTCTACTTTTGTTCCCCAAAGTATATTCTAAAAGCAACGCATTAGTAAATTTTAAAATTAAAATTTTTAAAAATTGTTGAAGGAATAAGAAAAAATATTTCAAAAATGCTTTCTGAATGAAAAAAATGAATGAATAAGTCAAGAAATACCTGAACTTTAACTTAAGATTTTTATCTTCCATGAGCAACCATTACATAATTCAAAAGCTGTGTTTATTATTATGCACTTATTTCTATTATAATAAAATTACTAGTGTCATGTTACATTTTCAACTCTTTAAAATTATTGAGCATATATTAACTCATTAGGCTAAATTTTATCTCTGTCAATGCTAATGCACATTTCTTGTCAATTACCTAAACCCTACAGTGTTTGTTTCCTGTTTCATGCACCAAAGATGCAAACTTGTCCCATAGACATCTCAGACTCAAGTCCAAAAATGAAAATGCCATTTTCTAGCATGTGTCTACCCATTTTTCTTATTCATTTCTTCCTGTCTCAGTGAATGACATCAGCATGTATACCAAGTTTACCAAACCAGGAAGCTGAGCATTACCATTGTTTCCTTCATCTTCCTCTCTCCCACAAACATTTTTATCTACTCCTTTTTATCCCATCTGCTTATTTCCAAGTTCTATCCACCATGAAATTGCATCTCATAATCGATATCATCAGATATTTAGATCAGTGATTTCAAAGTTGACTGTGTATTGAAATTACCCAGAGTTGTTAAATTACGTATTTTTTGGCTCTTACCTGCAAATTGTGATTCCGATGTTCAGGATTGAAGTCTAAGAATCTAAATTTTTTGGAAATTCTTTCAAGATTAGCATGACCTCATACCATAATTTGAAAACCACTAGTAAGTTCACAACAGCCCTAGTGCAAGCAACATAAATTAACAGAAAATGGGGGGATATAAAATAGAATTTTAAGTCTTGAGGTTGGCAAGAGTTTACTTGGTTACTGAATGAATATGGAGTTAAAAGAGAAAGCTCTGTCAAAAACAGGCCCAAGGTCTCAAAACTATGTCCCAGTTTTAAGAGAAAAGAACTAATAAAGAGAAAGGAGTCTTTCTAAGAGCAAGGTAAATTCAATTTGTGGCATATTACATTTGAAATAACACTGGAGCAGCCAAAAGGATATACTAAGTAGTTGATTATGCTATACAGAAGATTGAAGTGGCTGGTAATGATTACATAGTTAGATGTAGAGTTAACCAGTTAGAAGTGGAAGATGAAACTTTTGAAAAGATGAGCATGTTGAAAAAATATCAGGATCAACCTGTTAGGAGCTACTCCTAATCTCTTGTCCATTTATGTCACATCTCAATCTAGTTTCAGCCCTCAATCTCAGTTCCAGTCAAAACCGAGTGGTCACTAGTCCCTGACACACAAGAGTTATGCAACTGACAGGAACTGCAGTGATTGTATCTCCTTGACAATGACATGTTCCTCTGCTGAATACTGCTTTGTTCCCTCCTTCCATTTACTGGTCTTGATGCTAAGATTGGTGCTTGCCTTGTCTTTTGCCTATTTCTGATTCCCAACTTCCCAAATCACAACAGACCTTGACTTCTGTATTGTTTCACAATTGCAGTGGAGTGTTGAAGTCTCCCATTATTATTGTATGGGAGTCTAAGTCTCTTTGTAAGTCTCTAAGGACTTGCTTTATGAATCTGGGTGCTCCTGTATTGGGTGCATATATATTTAAGATAGTTAGCTCTTCCTGTTGAATTGATCCCTTTACCATTATGTAATGGCCTTCTTTGTCTCTTTTGATCTTTGATGGTTTAAAGTCTGTTTTATCAGAGACTAGTATTGCAACCCCTGCTTTCTTTTGTTCTCCATTTGCTTGGTAAATCTTCCTCCATCCCTTTATTTTGAGCCTATGTATGTCTCTGCGTGTGAGATGGGTCTCCTGAATACAGCAGACTGATGGGTCTTGACTCTTTATCCAGTTTGCCAGTCTGTGTCTTTTAATTGGAGCATTTAGTCCATTTACATTTAAGGTTAAGATTGTTATGTGTGAACTTGATCCTGCCATTATGATATTAAGTGGTTATTTTGCTCGTTAGTTGATGCAGTTTCTTCCTAGCCTCGATGGTCTTTACATTTTGGCATGTTTTAGCAATGGCTGTTACCTGTTGTTCCTTTCCATGTTTAGTGCTTCCTTCAGGGTCTTTTGTAAGGCAGGCCTAGTGGTGACAAAATCTCTAAGCATTTGCTTATCTGTAAAGGATTTTATTTCTCCTTCACTTATGAAACTTAGTTTGGCTGGATAGGAAATTCTGGGTTGAAAATTCTTTTCTTTAAGAATGTTGAATATTGGCCCCCACTCTCTTCTGGCTTGTAGAGTTTCTGCCGAGAGATCTGCTGTTAGTCTGATGGGCTTCCCTTTGTGTGTAACCCGACCTTTCTCTCTGGCTGCCCTTAAGATTTTTTCCTTCATTTCAACTTTGGTGAATCTGGCAATTATGTGTCTTGGAGTTGCTCTTCTCGAGGAGTATCTTTGTGGCATTCTCTGTATTTCTTGGATTTCAATGTTGGCCTGCCCTACTAGGTTGGGGAAGTTCTCATTTGCTTGATTACCTGACTCTGTATCACATTATCCCAAACAGTGCAATCAGCAGGGTTGTTTAGCTATCATTTTAATGTGAATCATTTCATTATTTAATATGAACCTTTTTCCTGTTACAAGAAGGACAGATTTTTATTGAACCTTTGTAATAATTATATTGCCACAAAAAGAACACTCAATAAGAGTTCCTGAGTTCTTGAAGGATCAGGTAGAAAGAAAAAAAGAAATGTTTTATTTCTGTTTATGAAAACAAAAGCTACTAAACTGTTATGAGTTATAGATGGCAAAAGAGAAAAGAGAAAATAGTTCCTTATATTCAGAACATTGAGCATTAAAACATCAGCAATATTCCAAACACAATGTATATCTTTTTATCAGTTTATTTAGTCTCATGTAATTAATTATTGTTCTGCTTGATCTCAGGTTGGCAGTTCAATGAAATCATCAGCTTGCCCACTAAAGTTCTAGCAATTGTGACTCAGTTCAGTAGTATGCTGTCTAAGCAATACCATCAGAAGCATATACCCCAGAATACTTCAATCTCTTTTTGGCTGTAACTGTTTGCAAGGGCTTTTAGGGAAGCGTCAGATTGAAACAGCAATTAGCTCTGGGTGATGAAAGGCTTAAAATGGCCGTAGTTAAAGATCTGATGGAAATTTGTTTGATAAAAAATTGGTTGTTTTTATGGCATACATTTAAAAAATAATGAATTATGACTAATAAATTTATAGCATTATGATATTGTCTAATATTAGGCAAGGCAACAATAGAAATATTATGAGCAGCTGGACATTGGCAAATTTCTAAGAACATACAATTTCTTATTTTTAAAATTTTATTTTTAATTGAAACTTAATAATTGCATATATTTGTGGTCTATAATGCAATGTTTTAAATTGGAAGATATTTTACGTACTTATGGTATACAACATGATGTTTTGATATATGTGTATACTGTAGAAAGACTAAATCAAGCTAATTAATATGTACATTACTTCTTATACTTATCTTTTTTGTGGTTAGAACACTTAAAGTTTACTCTCTAAACAATTTTCAAGTATACAATATATTGTGATTAACTGTAGTCAAAATAATGTAAAATAAATCTCTTAAATTTATTCATTTTGTCTAACTGAATTTTTATGTTTTTTGTCTAGTATCTCCTCATTCCCCTGGCAATCCTCAGCCTATGGGAACTACCATTCTACTCTCTGTTTGTATGAGTTCCATTTTTTTTTTAAATTTCACATTCAAGTGAGATTATGTGCTTCTTGTTTTTCTGTATCTGGCTTATTTTACTTAAGGCAATCACCTGCATGTTCATCCACATTGTTTTAAATAATAGAATTTCCCTTTTAAAAAGTATTTTAAGGAGAGGCCAGAGCAAGATGATGGAATAGAAGCTTACCACCATTCATACTACCTACTGGAAATCAAAATTTTAACAACAACCAGCCCACAGAAAAACACCATCAAAAGAAACAAAAATCAGGTGAGCAACCACAGTATCTGGTTTTAACTTCATATCACTGAAAGAGGGATTGAGGATGGCAGGAGATACAGTCTTGAATCGCTGAAGCAACTCCTGCCCCATTCCCTGGCAGTGACCATGCAGCAAAAGAGAGAGTCTGTGCATTTTGAGGAGGGAGAATTTAGTGACTGGGGGATATTACAATGAACTCGGTGCTACCCTGTCACTGCAGAGAATAAAGCTGTGCTAGGTTCAAACAGCACACATCCATGGAGGGAGCATTTAGACCAGGCTAACCAGAAGGGAATCACCTATTCCAGCAGTCAGAACTTGAGTTTCTTGGCAAGCCTTGCCACCGCAGGCTGAAGTGCTCTAGAGTCCTAGGTAAACTTAAAAGGCAGTCTAGGACACAAGGACTACAATTCTTAGGCAACTCCAAGTGCTAGTTTGGGTTTAGTATCAGTGAACTAACGTGGCACATGACACCAGCTGACAAGGCTGAAGGGGTCCTTGGGCCATCCCTTCCTCAATTCCAGACTGTGCAGCTCCCAACAATGAAAGTGACTCCTTCTTACTATTTGAGGAGATGAGAACAAATATTAAAGAGGATTTAGTTTTGCAACTTGACTATCAGATCAACTACAGTAGGATGGAGTACCAAGCAGAGTAATGAGGCTCTAGCTCTCAGATGACATTTCTAGACACACTTTGGGCCAAAAGGGAATCTGCTGCATTAAAGGGAAGCACCCAGTCCTGGCAGGATTCATCACTTGATGACTAAAGACCCTTTGTGCCCTAAAAAACCAACAGCAATACACAAGTGGTACACCACGGGCCTTGGGCTCTGAGACATCCTGGCTTCAAGGGAAACCCAGCACATTCCCAGCTGCGGTAGCTGTAGTGAAAGACTCTCTTTCTCTTTGAGAAAAGAAGAGGAAATAGTAAAACTGACTTTGTATTGCACCTTAGGTACCAGCTTGTTCAAAGTGAGGTAGAGCAACAAGCGGATACTTGGAGTTCCCAAGTTCAGACCTAGCCTCTTGGACAGAATTTCTGGACCTACCCTGGGCCAGAGGAGAGACCACTGCTCTGAATGGTGTATCCCAGGCCTGAAAGCATTCACCACAAGCTGGTGGAAGAGCCCTTGGTTTTTAAGTGGACGTCAGTGGTGACCAGGCAGAACCCCTCCCATAGACTGGTGGTGTTGGTGGCCACAGGGAGAGGCTTCTCTGCCTGTAGAAAGAGGAGAAGGCTGAGTGTGGTGGCCCACAGCTGTAATCCCAGCACTTTGGGAGGCCAAGGAGGACAGATCATGAGGTCAGGAGTTCAAGACCAGCCTGACCAATATGGTGAAACCCCGTGTCTACTGAAAATACAAAAATTAGCTGGCCATGTTGGCACACACCTGTAGTCCCAGCTACGTGGGAGGCTAAGGCAGAAGAATTGCTTGAATCCAGGAGGTGGAGGTTGCCGTGAGCCAAGATCATGCCACTTCACTTCAGCCTGGGTGACAGAGCCAGACTCTGTTAAAAAAAGAAAAAAAAAAAAAAAGGAAAGGAAAGAGGAGAAGAGAGCAGGAAAGATTTATTTTGTATTGTGGTTTTAGGGCCAGATTACTTGCAGCAGATATTAAGCAAACTGCTAATGATTTTGACTCAAACGGCTGGCCCCCAGACAGTATTGCTGAACATGCCTGGGCCTGAGGGAACTTGCTATCATGAAAGAAAGGACCTTGGTCAAGATTCAGTGTAGTGCTGGCTTCAGGTGTGTCCTGTGCTGTCCTAGTCATGGTGGCCACAAAACTTGCAGCACCATTTCTCCAGTTCCAGGTGGTTCAGCACAGAGAGGGAGATTCCATTTTTTTTTGTAAAAAAAGTAAGTAAAAAGTACAAGAATCTTTGCCTGGCAATCCAGAAAATTCTTCCAAGTTTTATCCAAAACCACCAAGGCAGTACCTCTATGAGTCTGCAAAAACTAAAGCATTACTAAGCTTTGTGCCTAAGTCCCTTCAAATATTTTGAAAGCCTTCCCAGAAGGGAAAGGCATGAACAAACCCAGATTGTGTAGACTACAATAAATACCTACAAAAAATACCCAATAAAAATTCTTCAATGTTCAGACACCAGGAAATATCTGCAAACATCAACATCATCCAGGAAAACATGACCTCACCAAATGAAATAAGGCACCAGAGATCAGTCCTGGAGGAACAGAGATATGTGACTTTTCAGACAGAGAATTCAAAATACCTGTGTTGAGGAAACTCAAAGAAATCAGGATAAACACAGAAAAGAAATTCAGAATTTTATCAGATAAATTTTAAAAAGAGATTGAAGTAATTTAAAAAATCAAGCAGAAAATCTAGAGTAGAAAATGCAATTGACATGCTAAAGAATAAATCAGTGTCTCTTAGTAGCAGAATTGATAAAACAGAAGAAAGAATTAGTGAGCTGGAAGACAGGTTATTTGAAAACACATAGTCAGAGGAGACAAAAGAAAAAGTGCATGGCCACAAGGTATGTAATAGAAAACAAACCTCAAAAGGTTAAATCTAAGAGTTGCTGACCTTGAAGAGGAGACAAGTAAGAGTTAGGGGTAGAAAGTTTATTCAAAGGGATGGTATTAGAGAACTTCCCAAATTCAGAGAAAGCTATCAACATTTTTTTTTATTATTATTATACTTTGAGTTCAAGGGTACATGTGCATAACATGCAGGTTTGTTACATATGTATACTTGGGCCATGTTGGTGTGCTGCAACCATCAACTCGTCAGCACCCATCAACTCGTCATTTACATCAGGTATAACTCCCAATGCAATCCCTCCCCCCGCCCCCCTCCCCATGATAGGCCCTGGTGTGTGATGTTCCCCTTCCCGAGTCCAAGTGATCTCATTGTTCAGTTCCCACCTATGAGTGAGAACATGCGGTGTTCGGTTTTCTGTTCTTGTGATAGTTTGCTAAGAATGATGGTTTCCAGCTGCATCCATGTCCCTACAAAGGACACAAACTCATCCTTTTTGATGGCTGCATAGTATTCCATGGTGTATATGTGCCACATTTTCTTAATCCAGTCTGTCACTGATGGACATTTGGGTTGATTCCAAGTCTTTGCTATTGTGAATAGTGCCGCAATAAACATACGTGTGCATGTGTCTTTATAGCAGCATGATTTATAAGCCTTTGGGTATATACCAAGTAATGGGATGGCTGGGTCAAAAGAAGACATTCATACAGCCAACAGACACATGAAAAAATGCTCATCATCACTGGCCATCAGAGAAATGCAAATCAAAACCGCAATGAGATACCATCTCACACCAGTTAGAATGGCGATCATTAAAAAGTCAGGAAACAACAGGTGCTGGAAAGGATGTGGAGAAATACGAACACTTTTACACTGTTGATGGTATTGTAAACTAGTTCAACCATTATGGAAAACAGTATAGCGATTCCTCAAGGATCTAGAACTAGAAAGTTATCAACATTTAAGTACAAGAATGTTACAGAACACCAAGCAGACCAGGATGACCATGTGATCCCTTTAATTGGAACCAAAGTTCCAATAGTAATGGACACGTCTGGTTTTGAAAATGGGCAAATAACTCAAACAGATATTTCTCAAAAGAAGATATACAATTGGCCAACAGGTATATTTAAAACATCACTAATAATCATCATCACTAATAAAGAAGTGCAAATTAAAGCCCCTATGAGATATTACCTCATATTATTAAAATTACTACCATAAAACTGGGTTATTTGTTTCCTTGCTATTGAGTTGTTTTAGTTTTTTATATATATTTTGGATATTAACCTCTTTTCAGATATGTGATTTGCAAATATTTTCTCCCAAACCATGGGTTATGTCCTCACTTTGTTAATTGTTTCCTTTACTATGTAGAGCTTTTTAGCTCGAGGCAACGCCATTCTTCTATTTTTTGCTTGTGCCTTTGGGATAATATAAAAAAAAAAAAAATTTGTCCAGACCATTGTTATGGAACATTTCCCCTCTGTTTTCTTCTAGAAGTTCTACAGTTTCGTGTCTTATGTTTAAATATTTTATCCACTTTGAGTTGATTTTTGTGTATTGTGTGAGATAATGGTCCTATTTCATTCTTCTCTATTCTTCCTTGTGAAGAATCAGCTCATCATAAATGCATGAGTTTATTTCTGGATTTCTATTCTGTTCAATTTGTTGACAAGTCTATTTTTATACCAGTACTGTATTGTTCTGATTATTATAGATTTGTTTTATATTTTGAAATCAGGAACTGCAAGGCCTCCAGTTTTGTAATTTTTGTTAAAGATTGCTCTGGCTATTCAGAGTCCTTTATAGTTTCAGACAAATTTTATAATTTGTTTTCTATTTCTGTGAAAACTGTTAGAATATTGATAGAGATTATTCATGAGCATTTAAATCATATTAAATTTTCTAATCCATATATGGAAGATATATTTCAATTTCTTTGAATATTCCCCTATTTGTTTTATTAACATTTTTCTTTTTTAAAATTCAGAACTGAGCAGATTATTAATATTTTGTTGTTTTCAATGTATAGATTATTCACATCCTTGGTTAAATTTATCCCTGAATATTTTACTCTTTTTGACACTGTTGTAAATGGAGTGTTGTTAGTGTATAGAAATGCTACTAACCTACAAAGTTAATTTTGTATCCTGAAGTTTTAATGAATTCGTTTATTAGGTGCAATAGTTTTTTGATGTAGTTTATAGGATTTTCTATATCATCTCATCTTCAAACATAAACAATTTTAATTTTTTATTTCCTATTTGGATGTCTTTTATTTATTATTGTTATTATTATTTGCCTATCCACTTTGTGTAGGAATTCTTGTACTATGATAAATGAAGGTGGAGAGAATAGGTATCATTGTCTTCTTCCTGATCTTAAAGAATGAGCTTTCATGTTTTCATTGTTGAGTGTAATGTTAGTTGTGGACATGCCATAGTGTTTATTGTGCTGAGGTGCACTTATTTTGTACTTTATTTATTGAGAATTTTTAGCACAGAAGAGTGTTAAATTTGTCAAATGCTATATCATCTACTGGGATAATTATGTTTTTTGTCATTCATTATATTAATGTGATTTATCACAATTATTAATTTGCATATGTTGACACATTCTTGCATCCCCAGAACAAATCCCACTTGGTCATAGTTTGTGCTTCTTTTAATGGTACATTTAATTTGATTTTCCAGTATTTTATTGAGGATTTTTGCATTTATGTTTATCAGGGATATTGGCCTGTTATTATCTTTTTTTGTAGTGTAACTTTTTGGCTTTGGTATTAGTGCCGGCTTTATAAAATAATTTTTTTAATGTTGCTTTTTTCTTCAACTTTGGAAGGTGTTGGAAGTTGATTTGTATTGCTTCCTGGAATGTTTAATCAAATTAAGCCAAGAAGTCACCTGATTCTGCACTTAAGTTTATGGGAGACTTTCTTATTTTTTTATTCATTGCTCTGATTATACTTCTCTCTTTCTTTTTTTTTTCTGATTCACTCTTGATAGGTGTTATGCTTATAGGAATTCATACATTTTTTCTTATAAGCCCACTAGGGCTGGTCTGAAGGCAGGGTGCTCAGGTATTGTGTTGGAGGCTAAATCTAAAAGACTGGCCTAAATCTTGCAGCCTTGTGATCAGTCTTGGAGCCTGGGATCATGGGGATTACCCAGTACAACATATACTGTGACTAGCTTAGATCCTGTGTCTGTTGAAGCATAGGATTGCAGGAGCCAGCCTGGAGGTTAGGGCCACAGGGATTGGCTTCACACTGGCCAGGCCTAAAGCCTGTGTGCTGACCTGGCATTAGGATGAGTCTGAGGCCTGGGGCTATGTGTGCCAATCTAGTTGTGTGCTGGTCTAGAACCTTGGGCATGCCCAGAGCCTGGTGCTGCAGGGACTGGCCTGGTGCTAGGCAAGTCTTGAGCATGTATGTACAGGGCCTTGCCTGGAGGCTGGGCCCATAAGTGCCAGTCTGATGACTAGGGTTGTGTAGGCTGACATTTTGCTGAGAGTGCTTTGGAGCCTGAGGCTTCTAGGGCCAGCCTTGTTCTGGTATGTGCCTAGATACAATAGTCTGTGGGGCTTGGCTTGATACTGGATTCAGCCTACTTCTTGGTGTCTGGAGTCTGGGGTTACTGGGGACAGTCTGATAGTGGAGAAGGCTCAGAGCCCTGTGCTGCTGTGGTTAGACTCATGTTACGGTGGGCCTGAAACCTGCGGGTTTGGACTGCCCTGGAACAGAGGTGACTCTGAAGTCTGGGATTGGTAGGGTGTCTCTAAAGCCTAGGGCTTTGGGGGATGGCCTAATGGTGGGGAGGACTTGAAGTTCAGTGTTGCTGGGGCTAGATTGGCATTTTGGTGGTCCTGAAGATTGGTGTTGCTTGGGTAATCCTGAAGCCTGGGGCTGCTAGGGCTGTCATGATGGTGAAGAAAATCTGAAGCTCAGTGGTGCCAGGGTGCAACTTGCACTTAGGTAGGCTCAAAGCCTGGAGCTGCCAAGACCAGCCTTGTCCTGGAATGGGCCTGACATCTGGAGCCATTGAGGCTGCCCTGGCACTGGAATTAGTATTGAGCTGGGGATGCTGAGGTTGGCCTGGCACTGGGGTTAGCATGGAGACTGAGTTTCCCAGGGTTTCAGGAACCATCCTGTGATGAGTGTGGGCTTGGAGGCTCAGACAACAGGTACAAGTCTGGAGTCAGAGGCCGTGGCAGCCTAGCCAATCCTGTGTTTTACTGTGGCAGGTCTGTTGTTTGAATCGTAGCAAAGACCAGGGATCACTTAACTCTTTTTTCCCCAAACAGAGGGTATCTCTCTCCATGCTGTGCTGCTTGGGGATGGGAGACAGGTAAAGTAGATTAAGTAAAACTGTATTTCTTACTATCTTTACTAGATTTTTTCTTATTTCCTTGCTACACCCAGATACAGTGATGTCTCACCTGGTTTTCTTAGCCCTTGTGAAGGTATTTTTATATATGTGGAGTGGTTTGAATTGATGTATCTGAGAGAGAACAAGTGTAAGAATCTCCTTTTCTGCAATCTGGCTCCATTGCTCCTTTTCTTTTTCAATTAGTAATGCTGAACACCTTTGCATATAACTGTTGGTCATTTTTCTGTATTGTTTGGGAAAAATTCCATCCAATTTCTTTGTTTATTGTAATTAGATTTTGTGTGTGTGTGTGTGTTTCTGTGTCTATGTGTTTGCTATTGCTTTGTATAAGTTCTTTTTACACATTTTGGATATTACATATTTTGGATATTACATATTTTGGATATTAAACTTTACATATTTTGGATATTAAACCCTTATTAGATAGATGACTTCCACTTACTTTCTCCCAATCTGTAGGTTGCCTTTTTACTTTGTTCATAGCTTATGTCACTATACAAAGGCTTCTTACTTTGATGGAGTCCCACTTTGTTTATTTTTGTTTTGATGGCCTGTGCTTCTGGTGTCATATAAAAAGCCACTGCCAAAATCAATGCTGAGGAGTTTTTTCCATATGCTGTCTTCTAGGAGTTTATGGTTTTAGCCCTTACATTTAAGTTTTTAACATATTTCAAGTTAATATTTGCATATGGTATAAAATAAAGGTTCAATTAATTTTTTATACATAGTTTCCCCAACAGCACTTGTTGAAGATATTCTTCTTTTCCTATTGTATATTTTTGGTGCCCTTGTCAAAGGTTACTTGAGAAAATTATAATTATACACCACAAAATTGGTTAACTTAGAAAAAATGGGTAAATTCCTAGAACCATATAGCCTACCAAGACTGAATCATTAAGAAATAGAAAATTTTAAAAGACCAATAATTGGTGAAAAGATTGAATTAGTTATTAAAAAAAAAAAACTCCCAACAAAGGGAACCCCAGAACCATATGGCTTCACATTTGCATTCTTCAAAACATTCAGAGAAACATTTGTGATGATCCTTTACAATGTCTTTAACAAAATTGAAGAGGGAAACACTTCCAAACATGTTTTCTGGGGCCAGCATTACACTCATACCAAAGGCATATAAGGATACTATGAGGCAATGATTTTTTAGGCTAATATCACTGATGATTGTAGGTGTAAAAATTTTCAGCAAATATTCACAAACCAAAATCAAGAGTACATTAAAGGGATCATACATCATGATCAAGTGGGATATATCACTGGGATATAGAGAACGTTCAACACACACAAATCAATAAATGTGATATACCACATTAATAGAATAAAGAATAAATTATATGAGCATCTCAATGCACAAAAAGCATTATGTAGAACTCAATATATTTGAATGATAAAAACTCTTAATTAATTGGGTATAGAAGGAATATAACCAACATTAATATGTATTATATATGACATATAATATGGTTTGGTTCTGTTTCCCCAACCAAATCTCATGTCAAAATTGTAATTCCCAATGTTTGGGAAGGGTCCTGGTGGGAGGTGATCAGATCGTGGGAGCAGATTTTTCTCTTGCTGTTCTCATGATAGTGAGTGAGTTCTCATGAGATCTGGTTGTAAAAAAGTGTGTAACACTTCCTCTTTGTGCTTTCTTTCCTGCTCTGCCATGTTATGATGTGCTTACTTCCCCTTTGCCTTCTGCCATGATTGTAGCTTCCTGAGGTCTCCCAGCTATGCCTCCTATACAGGTTGTGGAGCTGTGAGTTAATTAAACCTCTTTTCTCCATAAATTGCCCCACCTCAGGTAGGTCTTTATAGCAACACGAGAACGAACTAATGCAACACATCATATTCAATGATGAAAAATGGAAAGCTTTTCTTCTAAAATCCAGAAAAAGACAAGGATGCCCACTCTCCCCACTTCTGTTAAACAAAATACTTGAAGTCCCAGCTAGTGCAATGTGGCAAATGAAGCAGAAGTATCCAAATTGGAAAAAAGAAAGAAAAGAAAATTGTCTCTGTTTGCAAACAACATGATCTTCTATATAGAAAAAACCTAAAGGCTATACCAAAAATATGTTGCTACTAACAAACAACTGTAGTAGAGTTGTGGGATACCATATTAACATACAAAAATCAGTATCCTATTTAAAAAATAAATCAAGAACATAACTCCATTAGAAAGTGGGGAAAGAAGATGAATAGGCATTTTTTAAAAAATAAGACATGAAAATGATAAAAAGCGGATATTTCTGGCAAGATGACTGAATAGGAACAGCTCCAGTCTGCAGCTCCCAGTGAGATCAATGCAGAAGATGGGTGATTTCTGCATTTCTAATGCAGATACCTGGTTCATCTCATTGGGACTGGTAGAACAGCGAGTGCAGCCCATGGAGGGTGAGCCAAAGCAGGGCGGGGCATCTTCTCACCCAGGAAGTGCAAGGGGTCAGGGGATTTCCATTTCCTAGTCAAGGGAAGCCATGGGAGACTGTAATAGAAGGAAAGGTACACTTCTGCCCAGATACTGCACTTTTCCCACAGTCTTCGCAACCAGCAGACCAGGAGATTCCCTCCAGTGCCTGGCTCGGTGGGTCCCACATCCACAGAGCCCAGCAAGATAGGATCATTGGCTTGAAATTCTTGCTGCTAGTGCAGCAGTCTGAGATTGACCTGGGACGCTTGGCAGCAGGAGAGGCGTCTGCCATTGCTTAGGCTTGAGTAGGAGGTTTTATGCTCACAGTGAAAACAAACCCACCGGGAAGTTCAAACTGGGCGGAGCCCACCACAGCTCAGCAAGGCCAACTGCCTCTCTAGATTCCACCTCTGTGGGCAGGGCATCCGTGAACAAAAGGCAGCAGCCCCAGTCTGGGATTTATAGCTAAAACCCAAATGTGCCTAGGACAGAACACTTGGGGGAAGGGGCAGTTGTGGGCATAGCTTCAGCAGACTTAAACATCCCTACCTGACAACTCTGAAGAGAGCAGTGGTTCTCCCAGCATAGCATTCGATCTCTGATAACTGACAGACTGCTTCCTCAAATGGGTCCCTGACCCCCATGTAGCCTGACTGGGAGAAACCTCCCAGTAGGGGCCAACAGATACCTCATACATGAGAACTCTGGCTGGCATCTGGCAGGTGCCCCTCTGGGACGAAGCCTCCAGAGGAAGGGTCAGGCAGCAATCTTTGCTATTCTGCAGCCTCTGCTGGTGATACCCAGGCAAAAAGGATCTGGAATGGAGCTCCAACAAACTCCAACAAACTCCAACAGACCTGCAGCTGAGGGGCTTGAATGTTAGAAAGGAAACTAACAAACAGAAAGCAACAGCATCAACATCAACAAAAAGGACATCCACACCAAAATCCCATCCATAGGTCACCAACATCAAATAACAAAAGTAGATAAAAACCACAAAGACGGGGAGAAAACAGCTCAGAAAGGCTGAAAATTCCAAAACACAGAACACCTCTTCTCCTCCAAATGATCACAACTCCTCACCAGCAAGGGAACAAAACTGAACAGAGAATGAGTTGGATGAATTGACAGAAGTAGGTTTCAGAAGGTGGGTAATAATAATAAACTCCTCTGAGCTAAAGGAGCATGTTCAAACCCAATGCAAGGAAGCTAAGAACCTTGAAAAAAGGTAGGATGAATTGCTAACTAGAATAATCAGTGTAGAGAAGAACATAAATGACCTAACGGACCTGAAAAATGCAGCACAAGAACTTTATGAAGTGTACGTAAGCCTCAATAGCTGAATCGATCAAGCAGAAAAAAGGATATCAGTGATTGAAGATCAACTTTATGAAATAAAACAAGAAGACAAGTTTAGAGAAAAAAAGAGTGAAAAAAAAAATGAACAAAGCCTCCAAGAAATATGAGACTATGTGAAAAGAACAACTCTACATTTAACTGGTGTACTTGAAAGTGATGGGGAGAATGAACTCAAGTTGGAAAACACTCTTCAGAGTATTATCCAGGAGAACTTCCTCAGCCTAGAAGGCAGGCCAACATTCAGATTCAGGAAATACAGAGAACACCACAAAGATATTCCTCAAGAAGAGCAACCCCAAGACACATAATCATCAGATTCACCAAGGTTGAAATGAAAGAAAAAATGCTAAGGGCAGCCCGAGAGAAAGGTAGGGTTACCTACAAAGGGAAACCTATCAGACTAACAGTGGATCTCTTGACAGAAACTCTACAAACTAGAAGAGAGTGGGGGCCAATATTCAACTTTCTTAAAGAAAATAATTTTCAATCCAGAATTTCATATCAAGCCAAACTAAGCTTCATAAGCAAAGGAGAAATAAAATCCTGTACGAACAAGCAAATGCTGAGAGATTTTGTTGCCATCAGGCTTGCCTTACAAGAGCTCATGAAAGAAGCCCCTAACATCGAAAGGAAAAACCAGTAGCAGCCACTGCAAAAACATCCCAAATTGTAAAGACCACTGATGCTATGAAGAAGCTGCACCAACTAACGGGCAAAATAACCAGCTAGCATCATAATGACAGGATCGAATTCACACATAACAATATTAACCCTAAATATAAATGGGCTAAATGCACCAATTAAAAGACACAGACTGGCAAATTGGATAAAAAGTCAAGACCCATGAGTGTGCTGTATTCAGGAGACCCATCTCACTTGGAAAGACACACATAGGCTCAAAATAAAGAGATGGAGAAAAATCTACCAGGAAAACAGAAAGCAGAAAAAAAAGCAGGAGTTGCAATCCTAGTCTCTAATAAAACAGACTTCAAACCAACAAAGTTCAAAAGGAACAAAAAAGGGCATTACATAATGGTAATGGAATTAATGCAACATGAAGAGCTAATTATCCTAAATATATATGTATCCAATACAGGAGCACCCAGATTCATAAAGCGAGCTCTTGGGGACCTACAAAGAGACATAGACACATACACAATAATAGTGGGAGACTTTAACACCCCACTGTCAATATTAGACAAATCAATGAGACAGAACATTACCAAGGATATCCGGGACTTGAATTCAGCTCTGGACTTAGCATACTTAAAAGACATAAACAAAACCGTCCACCCCAAATCAACAGAATATACATTCTTCTCAACATCACATTGCACTTATTCTAAAATTGACCACATGATTGGAAGTAAAACATTCCTCAGCAAATGTAAAAGAACAGAAATCACAGCAAACTGTCTTTCAGACCACAGTGTAATCAAATTAGAACTCAGGATTAAGAAACTCACTCAAAACTGCACAAATACATGGAAACTGAACAATCTGCTCATAAATGACAACTTGGTAAATAACGAAATTCAGGCAGAAATAAAGATGTTCTTTGAAATCAATGAGAACACAGACACAACGTACCAGAATCTCTGGGACACATTTAAAGCAGTGTGTAGAGGAAAATTTATAGCACTAAATGTCCACAAGAGAAAGCAGGAAAGATGTAAAATCGACACCCTAACATCACAATTAAAAGAACTAGAGAAGCAAGAGCAAACAAATTCAAAAGCTAGGAGAAGACAAGAAATAACTAAAATCAGAGCATAACTGAAGGAGATAGAGACACAAAAAACCCTTCAAAAAAATCAATGAATCTGGGAGCTGGTTTTTTGAAAAGATCAACAAAATTGATAGACCAATAGCAAGACTAATAAAGAAGAAAAGAGAGAAGAGTCAAATAGACACAATAAAAAATGATAAAGGGGATATCACCACCAATCCCACAGAAATTCAAACTGCCATCAGAAAATACTATAAACACCTCTACACAAATAAACTAGAATATCTAGAAGAAATGGATCAATTCCTGGACACATACACCCTCCCGAGACTAATCCAGGAAGAATTTGAATCTCTGAATTGACCAGTAACAGGTTCTGAAATTGAGGTGATAATTAATAGCCTACAAACCAAAAATAGTCCATGTCCAGATGGATTGGTAGCCGAATTCTACAAGAGGTACAACGAGGAGCTGGTACCATTCCTTCTGAAATGATTCCAATCAACAGAAAAAGAAGGACTCCTCCCTAATTCATTTTATGAGGCCTGCATCATCCTGACACCAAAACCTGGTAGAGAACCAACCAAAAAAATAGAATTTTAGGCCAATATCCCTGATGAACATTGACACAAAAATCCTCAATAAAATACTGGCAAACCAAATCCAGCAGCACTTCAAAAAGCTTATCGACCACAATCAATTTGGCTTCATCCCTGGAATGCAAGGCTGGTTCAACATATGCAAATCAATAAATGTAATCCATCACATAAGCAGAACCAATGGAAAAAACCACATGATTACCTCAATAGATGCAGAAAAGGCCTTCAACAAAATTTAACAGCTCTTCATACCACAAACTCTCAATAAACTAAGTATTGATGGAGCGTATCTCAAAATAATGAGTTATTTATGACAAACCCATAGACAATATCATGCTGAATGGGCAAAAACTGGAAGCATTCCCTTTGAAAACTGGCACAAGACAAGGATGCCCTCACTCACCACTCTTATTCAACATAGTATTGGAAGTTCTGGCCAGGGCAAACAGGCAAGAGAAGTAAATAAAGGGTATTCAATTATGAAAAGAGGAAGTCACATTGTCTCTGTTTGCAGGTGGCATGATAGTATGTATAGAAAACCCCATTGTCTCAGCCCCAAATCTCCTTAAGCTGATAAAGAAATTCAGCAACGTCTCAGGATACCAAATCAATGTACAAAAGTCACAGGCATTCCTAAACACTAATAACAGACAGAGAACCAAATCATGAATGAATTCCCATTAACAATTGTTACAAATGGAATAAAATACCTAGGAATGCAACTTATAAGGGATGTGAAGGGCCTTTTCAAGGAGAACTACAAACCACTACTCAAGGAAATAAAAGAGTTCACAAACAAATGGAAGAATGCTCATGGGATAGGAAGAATCAATATCATGAAAATGGCCATACTGTCCAACGTAATTTGTAGATTCAATGCCATCCCCATCAAGTTACCATTGACTTTCTTGTCAGAACTGGAAAAAACTACTTTAAAGTTCATATGGAACCAAAAAAGAGCCTGCATAGCCAAGACAATCCTAAGCAAAAAGAACAAAGCTGGAGGCATCACACTATCTGACTTCAAACTATACTAAAAGGCTACAGTAACCAAAACAGCATGGTACTGGTACAAAAACAGATACAAAGACCAATGGAACAGAACAGAGGCCTCAGAAATAACACCACACATCTACAACTATCTGATCTTAGACAAACCTGACAAAAACAAGCAATGGGGAAAGGATTCCCTATTTAATAAATTGTTCTGGAAAAATGGGCTAGCCATATGCAGAAAGCTGAAACTGGATTCCTTCCTTACACCTTATAAAAAAATGAACTCAAGATGGATTAAAGACTTAAATGTAAGATCTAAAATCAGAGAAACCCCAGAAGAAATCCTAGGCAATACCATTCAGGACATAGGCATGGGCAAAGACTTCATGACTAAAACAACAAAAGCAATTGCAACAAAAGCCAAAATAGACAAATGGGATCTAATTAAACTAAAGAGCTTCTGCACAGCAAAAGAAACTATCAGCAGAAGGAACAGGCAACTTATAGATTGGAGAAAATTTTTGCAATCTATCCATCTGACAAAGGGATAATTTCCAGAATCTACAAAGAACTTAAACAAATTCGCAAAAGAAAAAAGCCCATCACAAAATGGGTGAAGGATATGAACAGACACTACTGAAAAGAAGACATTTATGCAGTCAAACAAACTTATGAAAAAATGCTCATCATCACTGGTCATTAGAGAAATGCAAATCAAAACCACAATGAGATACTATCTCATGCCAGTTAGAATGGTGATCATTAAAAAGTCAGAAAACAACAGATGCTGGAGAGCATGTGGAGAAATAGGAATGCTTTTACACTGTTGGTGGGAGTGGAAATTAATTCAAACATTGTGGAAGACAGTGTGGTGATTCCTCAAGGATCCAGAACTAGAAATACCATTTGACCCAGCAATCCCATTACTGGGTATATAACCAAGGGTTATAAATTATTCTACTATAAAGACACATAGACACAGGCACACGTATGTTTATTGCAGCACTGTTCACAATAGCAAACTCTTGGAACCAACCCAAATGTCCATCAATGATAGACTCAATTAAGAAAATGTAGCACATACACACCATGGAATACTATGCAGCCATAAAAAAGATGAGCTCTTATCCTTTGTAGAGACATGGATGAAACTTGAAACCATCATTCTCAGCAATGTAACACAAGAAGAGAGACCAAACACCACATGTTCTCACTCATAAGTGGGAATTGGACATGAGAACACATGTACACACGGAGGAGAACATCACACACCAGGGCCTGTTGGGGGATGGGGGCCTGGAGAAGGGATAGCGTTAGGAGAATTACTTAATGTAAATGACGAGTTGATGGGTGCAGCAAACCAACATGACACATTAACAAACCTGCACATTGTGCACATGTACACGAGAACTTAAGTATAATAACAAAGATTAAAGGCATATAAAAACTGCTTAACTTTACTAATTATTAGACGAATTCACATTAAAATCACAATGAGATATCATCTCACCTTAGTCAGAATAGTTATTATTATTATTATTATTTTTTTAAATTTATTTATTATTATTATACTTTAAGTTGTAGGGTACATGTGCATAACATGCAAGTTTGTTACATATGTATACTTGTGCCATGTTGGTGTGCTGCACTCATCAACTCATCATTTACATCAGGTATAACTCCCATGCAATCCCTCCCCTCTCCCCCCTCCCCATGATAGGCCCCGGTGTGTGATGTTCCCCTTCCTGAGTCCAAGTAATCTTATTGTTCAGTTCCCACCTATGAGTGAGAACATGCGGTGTTTGGTTTTCTGTTCTTGTGATAGTTTGCTAAGAATGATGGTTTCCAGCTGCATCCATGTCCCTACAAAGGATGCAAACTCATCCTTTTTGATGGCTGCATAGTATTCCATGGTGTATATGTGCCTCATTTTCTTAATCCAATCTGTCACTGATGGACATTTGGGTTGATTCCAAGTCTTTGCTATTGTGAATAGTGCTGCAATAAACATACGTGTGCATGTGTCTTTATATCAGCACGATTTATAATCCTTTGGGTATATACCCAGTAATGGGATGGCTGGGTCATATGGTACATCTAGTTCTAGATCCTTGAGGAATCGCCATACTGTTTTCCATAATGGTTGAACTAGTTTACAATCCCACCAACAGTGTAAAAGTGTTCCTATTTCTCCACATCCTCTCCAGCACCTGTTGTTTCCTGACTTTTTAATGATCGCCATTCTAACTGGTGTGAGATGGTATCTCATTGTGGTTTTGATTTGCATTTCTCTGATGGCCAGTGATGATGAGCATTTTTTCATGTGTCTGTTGGCTGTATGAATGTCTTCTTTTGAGAAATGTCTGTTCATATCCTTTGCCCACTTTTGGATGGGGTTGTTTGTTTTTTTCTTGTAAATTTGTTTGAGTTCTTTGTAGGTTCTGGATATTAGCCCTTTGTCAGATGAGTAGATTGCAAAAATTTTCTCCCATTCTGTAGGTTGCCTGTTCACTCTGATGGTAGTTTCTTTTGCTGTGCAGAAGCTCTTTAATTAATGAGATCCCATTTGTCAATTTTGGCTTTTGCTGCTGTTGCTTTTGGTGTTTTAGACATGAAGTCTTTGCCCATGCCTATGGCCTGAATGGGACTACCTAGCTTTTCCTCTAGGATTTTTATGGTATTAGGTCTAACATTTAAGTCTCTAATCCATCTTGAATTAATTTTCGTATAAGGAGTAAGGGAAGGATCCAGTTTCAGCTTTCTACTTATGGCTAGCCAATTTTCCCAGCACCATTTATTAAATAGGGAATCCTTTCCCCATTTCTTGTTTCTCTCAGGTTTATCAAAGATCAGATGGCTGTAGATGTGTGGTATTATTTCTGAGGACTCTGTTCAGTTCCATTGGTCTATATCTCTGTTTTGGTACCAGTACCATGCTGTTTTGCTTACTGTAGCCTTGTAGTATAGTTTGAAGTCAGGTAGCGTGATGCCTCCAGCTTTGTTCTTTTGACTTAGGATTGTCTTGGAGATGCAGGCTCTTTTTTGGTTCCATAAGAACTTTAAAGCAGTTTTTTCCAATTCTGTGAAGAAACTCATTGGTAGCTTGATGGGGATGGCATTGAATCTATAAATTACCTTGGGCAGTATGGCCATTTTCACGATATTGATTCTTCCTATCCATGAGCATGGTATGTTCTTCCATTTGTTTGTGTCCTCTTTTATGACACTGAGCAGTGGTTTGTAGTTCTCCTTGAAGAGGTCCTTTACATCCCTTGTAAGTTGGATTCCTAGGTATTTTATTCTCTTTGAAGCAATTGTGAATGGAAGTTCATTCCTGATTTGGCTCTCTGTTTGTCTGTTACTGGTGTATAAGAATGCTTGTGATTTTTGCACATTAACTTTGTATCCTGAGACTTTGCTGAAGTTGCTTATCATCTTAAGGAGATTTTGGGCTGAGACAATGGGGTTTTCTAAACAGGGACAGTTTGACTTCTTCTTTTCCTAACTGGATACCCTTTATTTCTTTCTTTTGCCTAATTGCCCTAGCCAGAACTTCCAACACTATGTTGAATAGGAGTGGTGAGAGAGGGCATCCCTGTCTTGTGCCAGTTTTCAAAGGGAATTTTTCCAGTTTTTGCCCATTCAGTATGATATTGGCTGTGGGTTTGTCATAAATAGCTCTTATTATTTAGAGGTACGTTCCATCAATACAGAATTTATTGAGCGTTTTTAGCATGAAGGGCTGTTGAATTTTGTCAAAAGCCTTTTCTGCATCTATTGAGATAATCATGTGGTTCTTGTCTTTGGTTCTGTTTATATGCTGGATTACGTTTATTGATTTGCGAATGTTGAACCAGCCTTGCATCCCAGGGATGAAGCCCACTTGATCATGGTGGATAAGCTTTTTGATGTGTTGCTGAATCTGGTTTGCCAGTATTTTATTGAGGATTTTTGCATCGATGTTCATCAGGGATATTGGTCTAAAATTCTCTTTTTTTGTTGTGTCTCTGCCAGGCTTTGGTATCAGGATGATGTTGGCCTCATAAAATGAGTTAGGGAGGATTCCCTCTTTTTCTATTGATTGGAATAGTTTCAGAAGGAATGGTACCAACTCCTCCTTGTACCTCTGGTAGAATTCAGCTGTGAATCCATCTGGTCCTGGACTTTTTTTGGTTGGTAGGCTATTAATTATTGCCTCAATTTCAGAGCCTGCTATTGGTCTATTCAGGGATTCAACTTCTTCCTGGTTTAGTCTTGGGAGAGTGTAAGTGTCCAGGAAATTATCCATTTCTTCTAGATTTTCCAGTTTATTTGCATAGAGGTGTTTATAGTATTCTCTGATGGTAGTTTGTATTTCTGTGGGGTCGGTGGTGATATCCCCTTTATCATTTTTAATTGCGTCGATTTGATTCTTCTCTCTTTTCTTCTTTATTAGTCTTGCTAGCGGTCTGTCAATGTTGTTGATCTTTTCAAAAAACCAACTCCTGGATTCATTGATTTTTTGGAGAGTTTTTTGTGTCTCTATCTCCTTCAGTTCTGCTCTGATCTTAGTTATTTCTAGCCTTCTGCTAGCTTTCGAATGTGTTTGCTCTTGCTTCTCTAGTTCTTTTAATTGTGATGTGAGAGTGTCAATTTTAGATCTTTCCTGCTTTCTCTTGTGGGCATTTAGTGCTATAAATTTCCCTCTACACACTGCTTTAAATGTGTCCCAGAGATTCTGGTATGTTGTATCTTTGTTCTCATTGGTTTCAAAGAACATCTTTATTTCTGTCTTCATTTCGTTATGTACCCAGTAGTCATTCAGGAGCAGGTTGTTCAGTTTCCATGTAGTTGAGCGATTTTGATTGAGTTTCTTAGTCCTGAGTTCTAGTTTGATTGCAGTGTGGTCTGAGAGACAGTTTCTTATAATTTCTGTTCTTGTACATTTGCTGAGGAGTGCTTTACTTCCAATTACGTGGTCGATTTTGGAGTAAGTACGATGTGGTGCTGAGAAGAATGTATATTCTGTTGATTTGGGGTGGAGAGTTCTATAGATGTCTATTAAGTCTGCTTGCTGCAGAGATGAGTTCAATTCCTGGATATCCTTGTTAACTTTCTGTCTCGTTGATCTGTCTAATGTTGACAGTGGGGTGTTGAAGTCTCCCATTATTATTGTATGGGAGTCTAAGTCTCTTTGTAAGTCTCTAAGGACTTGCTTTATGAATCTGGGTGCTCCTGTATTGGGTGCATATATATATAGGATAGTTAGCTCTTCCTGTTGAATTGATCCCTTTACCATTATGTAATGGCCTTCTTTGTCTGTTTTGATCTCTGATGGTTTAAAGTCTGTTTTATCAGAGACTAGTTTTGCAACCCCTGCTTTTTTTTGTTCTCCATTTGCTTGGTAAATCTTCCTCCATCCCTTTATTTTGAGCCTATGTATGTCTCTGCGTGTGAGATGGGTCTCCTGAATACAGCAGACTGATGGGTCTTGACTCTTTATCCAGTTTGCCAGTCTGTGTCTTTTAATTGGAGCATTTAGTCCATTTACATTTAAGGTTAAGATTGTTATGTGTGAACTTGATCCTGCCATTATGATATTAAGTGGTTATTTTGCTCATTAGTTGATGCAGTTTCTTCCTAGCCTCGATGGTCTTTACATTTTGGCATGTTTTTGCAATGGCTGTTACCGGTTGTTCCTTTCCATGTTTAGTGCTTCCTTCAGGGTCTCTTGTAAGGCAGGCCTAGTGGTGACAAAATCTCTAAGCATTTGCTTATCTGTAAAGGGTTTTATTTCTCCTTCACTTATGAAACTTAGTTTGGCTGGATATGAAATTCTGGGTTTAAAATTCTTCTCTTTAAGAATGTTGAATATTGGCCCCCACTCTCTTCTGGCTTGTAGAGTTTCTGCCGAGAGATCTGCTGTTAGTCTGATGGGCTTCCCTTTGTGTGTAACCCGACCTTTCTCTCTGGCTGCCCTTAAGATTTTTTCCTTCATTTCAACTTTGGTGAATCTGGCAATTATTTGTCTTGGAGTTGCTCTTCTCGAGGAGTATCTTTGTGGCGTTCTCTGTATTTCCTGGATTTGAATGTTGGCCTGCCCTACTAGGTTGGGGAAGTTCTCCTGGATGATATCCTGAAGAGTGTTTTCCAACTTGGTTCCATTTTCCCCCTCACTTTCAGGCACCCCAATCAGACGTAGATTTGGTCTTTTTACATAATCCCATACTTCTTGCAGGCTTTGTTCATTTCTTTTTCTTCTTTTTTCTTTTGGTTTCTCTTTCGCTTCATTTCATTCATTTGATCCTCAATCGCAGATACTCTTTCTTCCAGTTGATCGAGTCGGTTACTGAAGCTTGTGCACTTGTCACATATTTCTCGTGTCATGGTTTTCATCTCTTTCATTTCGTTTATGACCTTCTCTGCATTAATTACTCTAGCCATCAATTCTTCCACTTTTTTTTCAAGATTTTTAGTTTCTTTGCGCTGGGTATGTAATTCCTCCTTTAGCTCTGAGAAATTTGATGGACTGAAGCCTTTTTCTCTCATCTCTTCAAAGTCATTTTCCGTCCAGCTTTGATCCGTTGCTGGCGATGAGCTGCGCTCCTTTGCCGGGGGAGATGCGCTCTTATTTTTTGAATTTCCAGCTTTTCTGCCCTGCTTTTTCCCCATCTTTGTGGTTTTATCTGCGTCAGGTCTTTGATGATGGTGATGTACTGAAGGGGTTTTGGTGTAGGTGTCCTTCCTGTTTGATAGTTTTCCTTCTAACTGTCAGGACCCTCAGCTGTAGGTCTGTTGGAGATTGCTTGAGGTCCACTCCAGACCCTGTTTGCCTGGGTATCAGCAGCAGAGGCTGCAGAAGATAGATTATTGCTGAACAGCGAGTGTACCTGTCTGATTCTTGCTTTGGAAGCTTCCTCTCAGGGGTGTACTCCACCCTGTGAGGTGTGGGGTGTCAGACTGCCCCTAGTTGGGGATGTCTCCCAGTTAGGCTACTCAGGGGTCAGGGACCCACTTGAGCAGGGAGTCTGTCCCTTCTCAGATCTCAACCTCCGTGTTGGGAGATCCACTGCTCCCTTCAAAGCTGTCAGACAGAGTCGTTTGCGTCTGCAGAGGTTTCGGCTGTGTTTGTTATTGCCCTGTCCCCAGAGGTGGAGTCTACAGAGACAGGCAGGTTTCCTTGAGCTGCTGTGAGCTCCACCCACTTCGAGCTTCCCAGCAGCTTTGTTTACCTACTTAAGCCTCAGCAATGGCGGGCGCCCCTCCCCCAGCCTCGCTGCTGCCTTGCTGAGAGATGGCAGACTGCTGTGCTAGCAATGAGGGAGGCTCCGTGCACGTGGGACCCTCCCGGCCAGGTGTGGCATATAATCTCCTGGTGTGCCTGTTTGCTTAAAGCACAGTATTGGGGTGGGAGTTACCCGATTTTCCAGGTGTTGTGTGTCTCAGTTCCCCTGGCTAGGAAAAGGGATTCCCTTTCCCCTTGTGCTTCCCAAGTGAGGTGATGCCTCGCCCTGCTTCAGCTCTTGCTGGTCAGGCTGCAGCAGCTGACCAGCACCGATCGTCCGGCACTCCCCAGTGAGATGAACCCAGTACCTCAGTTGAAAATGCAGAAATCACCAGTCTTCTGTGTCGCTCGCACTGGGAGTTGGAGACTGGAGCTGTTCCTATTAGACCATCTTGCTCCGCCCCCCCTGCAATTTTCTTCCAGAATAGTTATTATTAACATTGAATAAATAACAGATGTTGGCAAGCATGCAGAGAACAAGGAATGCATATTTAATGTTGATGCAAATGCAAATTAGTACAGCCTTTATGTAAAACAGCATAGATATTTCTCAAAGGTCTAAAAATAGAATTATCATTTGAGTCAACAATTCCACTACTGGATATCCACACCCTTAAAATAAACAAAAAACAAACAAACAAAACAATTATATAAACAGACACCTGCACTCATATGTTTATTGCGGCACATTAACAATAGCAAAGATACTGAATCAACCTAAGTGTGTCAATGAATGAATGGATAAAGAAAATATTACATATACAAATAATGAAATAGTATTCAGCCATAAAAATTTAAATCATTTCTTTTGCAACAACATGGATTGGCGTGGAGGCCATTATCTTAAGTGAAACAATTCAGACATAGAAAGTCAAATTCCACTTTTTCACTTATAAATGACAGCAAAATAATGTGTATACATGGAAACAAAGTGTGAATCATAGATATTGTAGGAGCGGAAGAGTGAGAGAGAGAGATAATAGATAACTTAATGGATACAATGTACATTATTCAAGTGATTGTTACACTAAAATACTTCGCCTCTATACAATATATACATGTAACAAGCTGCACTTGTATAATTTAAATTTATACAAATAAAAAATAATCAAAAGACAAATGATAGCATGTTTCCTTAAAATGATCTAATTTAGAACAGCATAACAGAACCTAAATGCTTAACCTAAAGTTAACCAAGGAGGCGAAAGATTCATACACCGCAAGCTTTAAAACATTGGTTGAAAAAATTGTAGTAGATACAAATAAATAGAAATATACCTGTGTTCATGTATAAGAAAAATTAATATTGTGTTAAATGTCCATACTAGCCAAAGCCATCTCCAGATTGAACGCAACACCTTTCAAAATTTCAATGCCATTTGTCACAGAAAAAAAAATCTTAGAATTCATACGAAACCACAAATAACTAAGAAAGCCAGCTGCAGTGTGGTGCAAGATGGCATAATAGAAGGCTCCACTAATTTTCCCCTCTGAAGGACACCAATTTAACCACTATCTACACAAAGAACCAGAACTCAGGTGAGCACTCACAGTACCTGGTTTTCACTTCATATCACTGAAAGAAACACTAATGAGATAGAAAAAACACCGTTGAATGGCCAATGCAACACTTCTGCCATCCCCCAGCAGCAGTGGGGGGGTGCATAGAGCGTTTCTGTGTGCAGAGAAGAGATCACAGTATTTGTGAGGCATTGAACTCATTTCTGCCCTAATATAACAGAAAACAAAACTGGACCAAAATTAGCTTATGGCTGCCCACGGAGGGAGCATTTAAACTATCCCTAGCCAGAGAGGAATTGGTGATACCAGAAATCTGAACTTAAGTTTCTGCAAGTCTTACCACCACAGGCTAAAATGCACTGGAGCCACAAATAAACTTGAAAGGAAATTAAAGCCACAAGGACTGAAAATCCTAGGTGAGTCCCAGTGTTGAACTGGGAACTGAGACAGTGGACTGAAGGGGACACATGGCAGCTATGGGAGTGCTGGCATCACTCCTCACCTAACTCCAGGGTGCACAGCTTAAGGCTCCAAAAGGACCCCATCTCTCCATATGAGGAGAGGAGAGGGAAGAGTGGGGATGACGTTGTCTTTCATCTTGGATACCAACTCAGTAACAGTTGAATACCAACACAGTAACAGTAGGATATGTCACTGGTCAGAGACATGAGGAAATTTTCCAAGACCTAGATCCTGGTTGACATTTCTAGTCACAGGTTTGACCAGAAGGGAACGTGCTTCCCTGAAGAGAAAGATCCAGTCCGGGCAGGATTTATTAACTTCTAACTGAAGAACTCTTGGTCCCTGAATGGCTAGTAGCAATGCCCAGGTACCTTGTTGAGAACCTTGAGTGAGACCCACAGACTTGCAGGTTTTAGGTGAAACTCAACACACTTCAAACAATGGTGGCTATGGAGCAAAACTCCACTCACCTCAGAGAAGTAGAGGAAAAAGCAAGGGGACATTGTCTTGCACATTAGGTACCAACTTGTCTACAGGGGAATAAAGCACCACCACAGGGGAGCCCATTGTCTTGTAGAGTGGGTCCCAGGCAGGGCAGCATTCACTACAAGCTGACTGAAGAGACCTTGGGTCTTCAGGGAAAGTCAGTGATAGCCTCATGGGCCTGTGGTGGAAGTGGTCATGGAGTGAGGTTCCTCTGCCTTTGGAAAGGGGAGAGAAGACTGGAAAGAACTATCTTGTGGTTTGAGTTCCAGTTCAGCCACAGTACAATAGAACATCAGGTAACTTTCTAAGTTTGTTGACTAATTCATGACACCTGAATGGCACCTCAGGACATGTCCAGGGTAAGGGGAAACCTGTCACACTAAACAGAAAGACACAGGCCTGGCTGATTTTTCCACTTGGTGATTGTAGAGCCTCAGGACTTTGAGCTAACATAAGCAGTAGCCAGAAAGTGTTTCAGCAGGCCTCAGGTGAGACCCTGTGATGTGCAGGCTTCAGGTCTGAACCATCCGTAATACTGGTGGTGGCCACAAGGGTGCCTGTGTCTGTCACACCACTCCCAGCTCCAGGTGGCTCAGAAGAAAAAGAGAGACTCTATCCATTTGGGAGAAAGTAAAAAAAGAGGGCAAGAGTCTCTGCCTGGTAATATAAATAATTCATCTGGACTTGTCCAAGACCATCAGAGTGGTACTGCAAGAACCACAACATTACTGGGGTTGAAGTGCCCCCTAAAGCAGACACAACTTAGATTACAACACCTAAGTCCTTTAAAATATCTGGAAAGTCATCTCAGGAAGGACAGGCACAAGCAAACCCAGACTGCAAAAACTGCAATAAATGGATAGCTATTTAATGCCCAGGAACTAGAAAATATCTACAAGTATCAAAATCATACAGGAAATCAGAAACTCACCTAATGAACTAAATTAGTCACCAGAGACAAATCCTGAAAAAGCAGAGACATGTGACCTTTCAGACAGATAATTCAAAATAACTATGTTGAGGAAACTCAAAGAATTTCGAGATAACACAGAGAAAGTTTCAGAACTTTATCAGATAAATTTAACAAAGAGATTGAAATAATTAAAAAGAATTAAGCAGAAATTCTGGAACTGAAAAAATCCAATTTCCATACTGAATAATACATTAGAGTCTTTTAATAGCAGAATCTAGCAGAATAAAGAATTAGTGAACTTGAAGACAGTTTATTTGAAAATACACAGTAAGAGAAGACAAAAGAAAAAAGAATAAAAAACAATGAATCATGCCTACTGGATTAAGAAAATAACTCAAAAGGGCAAAGCTAAGAGTTATTGGCCTTAAAGAGGAGGTAGAGAAAGAGATTAAGGTAGATAGTTTATTCACAGGAATAGTAAAGGTGACATTCTAAACCTAGAGAAAGATATCAATATCCAAGTACAAGAAGGATATAGAATGCCAAGCAGATTTAACCCAAATAAGACTAATTCAAGGCATTTAATAATTAAACTCTGAAAGGTCAAAGAAAAGGAAGGCTCCTGAAAGCAACAAGAGAAAAGAAACAAGTAATATAAAATGGATCTCCAATATGTCTGGCAGCACACTCTTCAGATGAAACCTTACAGGTCAGGAGAGAATGACATGACATACTTAAACTTCTGAAATAAAAAATCCTTTTCCCCTGTAGTAGTATATCTGGCAAAAATGTCTTTCACACATGAAGGAAAGATAAAGACTCTCTCAGGAAAACAAAAGCTGTGGTATTTCATCAACACCAGACATCACCTACAAGAAATGCTAAAGGAGGTACATCAGTAAGAAAGAAAAGATGAACAATAAGCAATAATCTGAAGTTCCAAAACTCACTGGAAATAGTAAGTGCACAGAAATACACAGAATATTACAGCACTCTAACTGTTGTGTAAACTACTCTTATTCTAAGTAGAAAGACTAAATGATGAACCAATAAAAAAAAAATAACTACAACAAGCATTTAAAACAAAGATGGGAATATAACATATAAGTAGTAACAATAATAAATTAAAACTAGGAGACAAATTTAAGGCACAGAGTCCTTATTCATTTTTTTAGCTTGTTTGTTTATGCAAACAATGTTAAATTGTTATCAGCTTAAAATAATGGGTTATAAGATAGCATTTGCGATTCTCATGGTAACCTCAAATCAAAAAACATCAAATGGACACAAAAATAATAAAAAGCAAGAAACAAAGCCATATAACCAGAGAAAATGACTTCCCCAAAAAGGAAGACAGGAAGTAAGGAAAGAAGAAAGAGATGACAAAACAACAAGAAAATAAATAACAAAATGGTAGGAGTGAATCCTTACTTATCAAAAATAACATTAAATGTAAATACACTAAACTCACCAATCAAATGACATAAAGTGACTCGATGGATGAAAAAACAAACAAGATGCATTGATCTGTTGCCTACAAGAAACACACTTCACCTATAAAGACACACATGAACTGAAAATAAAGGCAAGGGAAAGGATATTACATTACAATGAAAATCAAAATAAAAGAGAAGAAGTGGCTATACTTATATCAGAAAAAACATATTTCAAGACAAAGACTATAAAAACACACAAAGAAGGTCACTATCTAATGATAAAGGGGTCAACTAAGCAAAAGAACCTAAAAAATTTAAATATATATGCACCCAACACTGGAACAGCCAGATGTGTAAAAGAACTGTTATTCGAGCTAAGGAGAGACATAGGCTCCAATACAATAATAGCTGAGACTTCAACACTCTGCTTTCAGCATTGGACAGATCTTTCAGACAGAAAATTAACAAAGAATCATCATATTCAATCTGGACTAGAAGAGAAATGGATCTAATAGATATTTACAGAACATTTCATTCAATGGCTGCAGAATACACACAGTGTTCCTTAGTACATGGATTATTTTTGAGGATAGATCATATATTAGGTCACAAAACACATCTTTAAACATTCAAAAAAGAAATATTATGAACATCTTATCTGATCACAATATAATAAAACTAGAAATCAATAACAAGAAGAATTTTGGAAACTATGCAAATACATGGAAATTAAACAATATAGTCTTAAATGACCAGTGAATCAATAAAAACAATTAAGAAGTAAATTGTAAAATTGTGGGAAACAAATGATAATAGAAACACAACATACCAAAACCTAGGGAATACTACAAAAGCAGTACTAAGAGGGAAGTTTATAGCCAAAAGTGCCTACATTGGAAAATAATAAGAATTCTTCAAATAAACAACCTGATGATACAGCTTAAAGAACTAGAATAGCGATAGCAAATGAAACACAAAATTAGTAGAAGAAAAGACATAATAAAAGTCAAAGCAGCAATAAATGAAATTGAAATGAATAAAGTACTATAAAAATCAATAAAACAAAAAGTTGCTTTTAGAAAAGTTAAAAAAAAATTGACACACCTTTAAGCAGACTAAGAAAAAAGATAGAAGATCCAAATAAATAAAATCAGATATTAAAAAGGAGACATTACAACTGGTACTGCAGAAATTCAAAGGATTATTAGTAGCTACTATGAGAAACCATATGTAAATAAATTGGAAAATCTAGAAGAAATGAACAAATTCCTAATACAAAAATACTACCAAAATTGAACCAGGAAGAAACCCAAAACCTGAAGAGACCAATAACAAATAACGAGATCAAAACCATAATAAAAAAAAATCTCTCTAAAGAAAAGCCTGCAACCCAATGGCTTCACTGTTGATTTCAACCAAACATTTAAAAAAGAATTAATATTGATCCTACTCAAACTATCTCTAAAAATAGAGAAGAAAATACTTCAAAACTCATTCTACAAGGCCAGTATTACCGTGACACCAAAACTAGACAAAGAAATATCCCAAAAAAGAAAACTAAAGGCCAATATTGCTGATGAATATTAATGCAAAAATCCCCAACAAAATATTAGCTAACTAAATTGAACAATACATTAAAAAGATCACTTATCATGACCAAGTGGGATTTATCCCTAGAATGCAAGGATGGTTCAACATACACAAATAAATCAATGTGGTATATCACATCAACAAAATGAAGAATGAAAACGATACAATCATTTCAACTAATGTTGAAAAAGCATTTGATAAAATCCAACATCTCTTCCTGATAAAAACCCTCAAAAATCTGGGTACAGAAGGAACATATTTCAACACAATAAAAGCCATATATGATAGACTCACACTGGTATCATACTAAATGGGGGAAAACTGAAAGCCTCTCCTCTAAGGTCTGGAACACAACAAGGATGCTCACTTGACCGGTGTTGTTCAACATAGTACTGGGAGTCTTTGATAGAGCAATCAGACAAGAAAAATAAAGGGCATCAAAATTGAAATGGAAGAAGTCAAAGTGTCCTTGCTTGTAGATGATATGAGATTGTATTTGGAAAAATCTAAGGACTTCACAAAAAAAAAAGTATTAGAGCTATTAACCAAATTCCAAAAAGTTGCAGGATACAAAATCAATACACAAAATTAGTAGCATTTTTATGTGCCAACAGTCAACAATGTGAAAAAGTAAAAAGGCAATCCCATTTGCAATAGCCACAACTAATGTTAGATACTTAGGAATTAACTCAACCAAATAAGTGGAAGACATGCACAATAAAAATCATAAAACACTGAGAAAATAAATTGAAGTGGAAAAATGGAAAAATATTTTGTTTATGGATTGGAAGTATTGATCTTGTTAAAATGCTTATAATGCCCAAAGCAATATAAAGATTGAATGCAATACCTATCAAAATACCAATGACAGTCTTCACAAAAATATTTTAAATATTCTAAAATTTATATAAAGCCATACAAGATGCAGAATAGCCAAAACTATCCTGAGCAAAAGAAAGAAAACTAGAGGAATCATATTACCCGACTTCAAATTAACTTCAGAGGAATAGAAATCAAAATAGCATGGTACTGGCATAAAAACAGACACGTAGACCAATGGAACAGAATAGAGAACCCAGAAACAAATCCACACACCTACAGTGCACTAATGTTCAACTAAGGTGACAATAACATACACTAGAAAAAAGACACTCTTTTCAATACATGGTGCTAGGAAAATGATATATCCAGAATAATAAAACTGGAATCCTGTCTTTTGCCATATACAAAAATCACACCAAAATGGATTCAAGACATACATCTAAAACCTTAAACTATGAAATTCTTACAATAAAACATTGGGGAAAATCTCCAGGACATTGGTTTGGACAAAAATTTTTCGAGCAATACACCACAAGCACAGGAAATCAAAACAAAAATAGACAAATGTGATCATATCAAGTTAAAAAGCTACTGTGCAGCAAAAGAAAACAATCAGCAAAGTGAAGAGACAACCCACAGAATGAAAGAATATGTTTGAAAACTGCCCATCTGTCAAGGGATTAATAATCAGAATATATGAGGATATCAAACACTGTATTTAAAAATTAATAATCAGATTAAAAATGAAAAAAATATTTGAAGAGACATTTCTCAAAAAAGACATACAAATGGCAAATAGGCATGTGAAAAATGCTCAACATGATTTATAATCAGAGAAATACAAGTCAAACATTTCAAATGGCTTTTATCCAAAACTCACGCAATAACAAATGTTGGTGAGGATGTGGAGATAAAGAAACCCTCATACACTGTTAATGGGAATGTATATTAGTACAACCATTATAAAGAACAGTTTGGAGGTTTCCTCAAAACACTAAAAATTGAGGTACCCTGTGATCTAGCAATCCCACCTCTGGGTATATATCCAAAACAATGAAAATCAGTATATTGAAGAGCTATGTCCACTCCTATGTTTTTGGCAACACTGTTTACAATAGCAAAGATTTGGAGCAACCTAAGTGTCCATCAACAGATAAATGGCTAAAGAAAATGTGGCACATATACACAGTGAAGTACTATTTAGCCATAAAAAATGAGATTCTGTCATTTGCAACAACATGGATGGAACTGGGTCATTATGCTAAGTGAAATAAGACAGGCAGTGAAGGATTACCATTACATGCTTTCATTTACTTTTGGGATCTAACAATCAAAGCAACTAAACCCATTGAGATAAGAGTATAGAAGAATAGTTACCAGATGCTGGGAAGGGTAATATGAGGGTAGCTTGAGGTGGGGATGCTTAATGAGTAGGAAAAAAATGGAAAGAATGTATAAGACCTAATATTTAATAGCAACTCAATAGGGTGACTACAGTTAATAACAATTGTATTGTACATTTAAAAATTACTAAAAGAGTATAATTGGATTGTTCTTAACACAAAGGATAAATGCTTGGAAGGATAGGTGCCTCATTTTAAATGATGTGATAATTATGTATCGCATGCTTGTATCAAAACATCCCATGTACCCATAAACATATATGCTATGTAAGACCTAAATTAAAATAAAAGATTTTTAAATGTAGGTAAACCAATCATGCTCAAAAAGAATGAATCTGGATGCATCACAATTTTCAATTTCAAACTATATTATGAAACTATAAATCACAACAGTATAGTACTGGTATAAAAACAGGCACATAGGCCAATAGATCAGAACAGAGTGTGGAAACATATGATAAGCTATTCTTTGACAAGACCATTGATAATACATAATGGGTAAATGATATTTTCTGTAATAAGTGGTGGTGGGAAACATGATACCACATGCAAATGGATGAAATTGAACAGTTTTTATAAACTATATAAAAATCAATTTAAATGTGTTAACTTAAAAAATATACTTGAAACAATAAAACTTGTAAAAAAAAGACTTACAAGGAAACCTCTTTGTCGTTGGTCTCAGCAATGATTTTTAAAAATTTCACACTGAATGCAGAGACAAAAAAAGAATAAAATAAGCAAATGGGACCACTTCAAACTAGTACGTGTCTGCACAGCAAAAGAAACTCAACATAATGAAAAGGCAATTTACAGACTAGAGAAAAATACTTGTAAAGCCCATATCTGATAATGGGCAATATCCAATACATATGTAACTCATATTGGCTAAAAAGAACAAAATTAAAATAACCTGATTTAAAAATGTGCAAAGGACATAAATAAGCTTTTCCAAAGGCATACAAATGGCTGACAGGTATATGAAAAGGTGCTCAAAATTACTAATGATCAGGCATATGAAAGTCAAAACCACAATGGGATATCACCTCACACCTGTTAGAATAGCTATTCTCAAAAAGGAAAGAGTGTTGTCAAAATGGTAAAAGAAGGAGAACTCTTATACAGTGCTTGGGGGAATGTAAATTGGTTCAACCATTATGGGAAATAGCATGGTGATTACTCAAAACACTAAAAATATTAAAAATAGACCTACCATAAGATCTAGCAACATACTTCCGGGTATCTATTCAAAGTAAACAAAATCAATATCTTAGGAGGTATTTGTACTCTCTTGTTTGTTGCAACATTATTCACAATGATCACAATATAAAAACAATGTAAGTGTCCATGATGCATATACATATATAGCTATATATATAATAAAGTATTATTCAGACATTAAAAAAGAAAATCCTGCCATTTGCAACAACATGCATGAACCTTGGGTACATTAGAATAACTGAAAGAAGCCAGATACAGAAAGACAAATATTTTATGATCTCATTTATATGAGAAATCTAAAGAATCTAGCTCAGAATGACATATTAGTCTAATTTTTACTTGATGACCGGTGGCTGGGAAAAAATAGACAGGGCACGGTGGCTCACCCTTGTAATCCCAGCACTTTGGGAGGCTGAGGCAGGTGTATCACCTGAGGTCAGGAGTTAAAGACCAGCCTGATCAATGTGGCGAAACCCCATCTTTAGTAAAAATACAAAAATTAGCCAGGCGTGGCGGAGCGCACCTATAGTACCAGCTACTCTGGAGGCTCAGGCAGGAGAATCGTTTGAACCCAGGAGGCAGAGGTTGCAATGAGCTGAGATTGTGCCACTGCACTCCAGCCTGGGTAACAGAGTGAGACTCCATCTCAAAAAAATAATAAAAACAATATAATAGATAGTGGTTCTCCTGTTATCAGATGAATAAGCCCTGGAGACCTAATATACAGCATAGTGACTATAGTTAACAATACTGTATTTTATACCTAAAATTTCCTAAGAGAGTAGATTTCAGGTGTTTTTACCACACACACACAGATTCACACAGACACACACACTCACATGTGAGGTGATGGATTATGTTAATTAGCATTATTAGGATTATGTTAATTAGCATGATTGTGGTAATCATTTCAGAACACAATGTATACAACTACCAAAACATCATTTTGTACTCCCTAAATATGTACAATATATTGTACTCCCTAAATTGTACGCTGTACTCCCTAAATATGTACAATGTATACATCTATCAAAACATCATATTGTACTCCCTAAACATGTACTTTATGTCAATCATACATTAATAAAGCTGAACAAAAAAGATACATATAAAATACCAATTAAATGTTATTTTATGATCATGTGTATAAAAGACATGCAGATTTTTCTGAGCCATGTGCCCATCTTGTCCACAACCACACAACTATGGTTATTTCAAGCAAAGTCTAGGTGCCACTGTTTTGGCATATAAAATAAGAAATTGTCTAATTATTATCGTGGCATTCTACATGTACTAAAATACAGGACTGCTCATTTTTACAGTTAATGTTGGACTTTTATGTGGTTAATGTGTTGGACTTAAGTTGGAACATTTTATCTTTCTTCCTAGAACTCCTACATATTAATTGAATACATACGGTGGCCTGAAAAAAAAAGGTTTACTTTTTAGTAATAGTCAAAGTTTTAAAAAACATATAAAATTATGTTTTAAAATAGATGATGGATTGTATATCTACAAATATATTGCACTCCTTGTTTGCTCTAATTATGTCATCTAGTAAATATCATTATGTGTGTGTCTTTGTGCATGTTCTCTCTGAGTGTGTGTGTGGGGGTGAGAGAGAGAGAGACTAAAATAATTGCTGAATAGATATCCGCATTAGTCCATTCTCACACTGGTAATAAAGACATACCCAAGACTGGGTAATTTATAAAGGAAAGAGGTTTGATTGATTCTCAGTTCAGCATGGATTGGGAGGCCTCAGGAAACTTACATTCATGACAGAAGGGGAAACAAACACTTTCTTTTTCACATGGCAGCTGGAGAGAGAAGTGCTGAGCAAAGTGGGGGAGCAGAAACCCCCTTAGAGAAACATCAGGACCATGAGAACTCACTCACTGTCACAAGAACAGCATGAGGGTAACTGCTCCCATGATTCAATTACCTCCAACCAGGTTCCTCCCACGACGTGGGGATTATGGTAACTACAATTCAAGATAAATTTGTGTGTGGACACGGCAAAACAATATCATTCCACCCATGGTCCCTCCCAAATCTCACATTCTCACATTTCAAAACACAATCTGTTTGTTGGTCTAACTCAGATGGGGATAAAATATTATCAGTTTTTTATAATGTAAGGCTTTAATGAGCAAGTAATTTAGACACCAAAACAACATGGAGCTTAGCAATTCTTGCTCCATGAAAATAATAGAGCCTGTCCTGATGTTTGCAGCTGATAGGATTACCCATGTAGCTTCTATCCAAAAGGATGGAATAAAAAGGGCAGAGACTGGTAGTTTGTTTTTTTTTTTTTTTTCCTGTCTCTGCCTGGATATAGGCAAGCCCAAGAGGCTAAAGGACAGAGACATTTCAGAACCTGTTAGGTGTTTGATGCATACAACAGTGATCAGAATTCATCAGATCAGCTACTTTTTTGCCCAGGAAAACACCAGTATGAGGCTAGTACAGGACTAGTATATGGTTGCATAGTGCTAGTATGAAAGTGTGATAGGTAATTTTCCGAGATTAGACAAGGTCAGACACGTTCAGGGTAGCATGGCCATAGACAGTAATAGGTAATTTTATGTTTTAAATTGGCTTGAATATGAAGCCCATTTTTCTGGCACAAACAGTATTCTAGATGTTGCTGTGGAGGTATTTTGTAGAGGTAATTAACGTTAAAAATCAATTGGCTTTCAATAAATCAGATTACCCTCCATAATATGAGTGGGTTTCATTCAGTAAGTTTAACGTCTTAAGAGCAAAAACTAAAGTTTCTCAGACAATAAGGATGTCTAAATTAAAACTGTAACATAGAAATCCTACAGGCACATGAAGCATAAGAACTCTGGAGGCATCTAGGCTACCTCCATCCAGATTTCAAAGAATGCATCAGAGACTCTCAAGGTTCAGGCAGAGAACTTCCACAAGGGCAGGACTTCCACAGATATTCCCTGCTAGGGCAATTTCTAGTGGAACTATGGGAGTGATGCCATCACAGAGGGTCTCTTCTAGGGCAATGCCCAGCAGAGCCAGAGAATCATGACCACTGCAGAAAATCCCTAATGGGGCAGTGCTTAGTGGAGTTATGGGGGCAGGGTTGCTTCTGAAACTCCAGAACTATAGAGTCACCGATGTGCATGGGAGTTACCACAGCATGGGAAAGTTGTAGGCACCCAAATCTAACCCCTAGGAGCTGCTGGTTGGGCTGCTCCCAGCAAAGCCATTATGTTTGGGCTTCCTAAAGGCTTGGAGGCCCAACTAATACCTACCCAAGTATGTCTAGAAGGCAAGACATAGGGTCTAAGAAGATTTTTCTCCAGCCTAAGATTTAATGTTTTTTGCACTGTTGGATTTTGGACTTACTTGGGAGCTGTTATCCCTTTCTCCTTTCCTATTTCTTCCTTTTGGAATGAGAATGTTCATCCTGTCTTTCCCATCTTGTAATCTGGGAAGCCCACAGCTTGTTTTGTTTCACAGGCTCACAAGTGAAGGACAGTTTGTCTCAGGATAAAATACATCTTTGTGTTTCATAACTGATTTAGATAATATTTATACGAGGCTGTGGACTTTAGACTTTTGAGTTAGTGCTAGAGAAAGTGTCAATTTTGGAAGACTAGTGGGATGTATTGACTGTATTTTGAATATAAAAAAGACACACATTTAGGGGGACAGGGTAGAATGCTATGATTTAAATAGATATTTTGCTACAAAATTCATATATTGGGACCTAATATCCAATGTGATAATATTAAGAGGTGGGGATTTAGGAGAAGTGATTAAGTAATAAGGTATCCATTGTTATGAGTGAGACTAGTGCTTTTATAAAAGAGGTTGAAGGGAGTGGCCTATTCCTTTATTGCCCTTCCACCATGAGAGGACACATTATGTATCCCCTCTGGAAGATGCAGAATGAAGGCACAATATTAGTTGCAGAGGAAGTCCTTAAGAGACATTAAATCTGCTGGTCTCTTGATCTTAGACTTCCCAGCTCCAGAAATGTGATAAATACATTTCTATTATTTATAAATTACCCAGTTTGTGGTATTTTTTATAGCAGAAGGAATGAACTGAGACATTCAGTGTCATTCTAACAATTGTGAACACGCCAAGGAAAAGAACAACAGGGAATTAGGGACCATTAGTAGAGGTGAAAGGAAACCCGAGATGTGTGAAAAAAGAAATCCTAGGACAACAGTAGGCCTACTGAAACTCTTACAAATTGGAGTAGGAAGACAGAAGTTTCTTCAAGGGATATTTATTGTGGGAATAAATGAACATGAAGAGACAGGAGATGTATTTGATTGTTTTGAGATGATGTTTACACGATGTGTGGCAGACAATTGGCATTACTGAGGAGAGTGCTCAGAGAACGCTAAGCAAATGAACTAAAAATGCATTTTATTAGGAAAAACGAATTATTGGCAAAAAAGCAATGTTGTCCACATGTTTTCTTTCTTTTTTTTTTTTTTTGTCTTTTTCTTTCTTTCTTTCTTTTTTGTTGAGACAAAGTCTCGCTCTGTCACCCAGGCTAGAATGCAGTTGCACAATCTCAGCTCACTGTGACCTCCGCCTCCCAGGTTTAAGTAATTTTCATGCCTCAGCCTTCTGAGTAGCTGGGATTACAGGCATGTGCCATCAGGCCTGGCTAACTTTTGTACTTTTCTGTAGAAACAAGGTTTTGCCATGTTGGCCAGACTGGTCTCGAACTCCTGACCTCAAGTGATCCGCCTGCCTCAGCCTCCCAAACTGCTAGGATTACAGGCGTGTGCCACCACACCCAGCCCCAATTTTCTCCATGTCTCATTGTAGCAAAAATATTGTAAACAATTAGTACAAATTTAAATACAAACAAATATATATTTATATTGGAAATATGAGAGAATAAGTATGTTTGCGTGTGTGTAGATGAGTACTATGGTTTGAATGCAACTGTCCCTCCAAAATTCAAACGTTGGAACTTAAATTCCAAGGTGATGGTATTACAATGTGGGGTCTTTTGGAAAATGATTAAGTCACATGGGCTCTGCCCTTGTTAATGGGATTAATGCACTTAAAAAAGAGGCTTCAAATATTTGCTTAGCACTTTTGCTACTTTTGCTCTTGACCATGTGAGGACATAGTTTGAATGCTCTCTGGATGATGCAGCAAAAAGGCATTATCTTGGAAGCAGAGAGCTGCCTCACCAGACACCAAAACTGCTGGCACTTTAATCTTGGACTTTCTGGCATCAAGAATTATAAGAAATATATTTATATTCTTTATTAATTATCCAGTATTAGGTATTTTCTTACTGTAGCACAAACGGACTAAGACAGTGGGAAAAGGGGTACCATAAGAATTCAAACATTATGTTAATTAACTGTAAATAAATGACAAAACTTGAGATTGAGTAAACAATGATTATTGTGACTTTGTGTTTTTCTAAGTGTTATAGAAGCGTCAAATCACTGAATCCTCAAATAAACCTGTGCTGTATTCTTGTCTCCATTTTACAGAAAAGGAAACAGAGACACAAAAGGAATAAACAAGTAAGAATTTATCCACTACCTGTTACTATCTCCTCTTGTCCTAAAAGTGAATAATGAAGAGGGGTATAAGGATATGTTTTGGGCACATAACAAAATATGCTTAAATAGTGGACTGTGGTTGTTTCTAGGGAGTGACATTTCAGTGTAGGCAGTAGTGAGGCATGGGGCTGCTCTTTCTCATTATAATTCTGTAGGACTGTTTGATTTTCTAAATAATGTACATTATAATGTTAAAATAATAATAATTTAATTGAACAAAATAAAAGTATGCATGGTCTATATATTGTAGGCACTCCTCTGTGGTGTTTGAGCATCTTCAGAATTTCCACTCAATTGTGACTACTTGATGCTTTGTATAATATGTCCATGAAAAGGCAACCTAATTCTGAAATGCTTTTTAGCAAATGTGAATCTCTTACTTTATTGTTCTTTTTACTTTAGTCATATGTTGATGATAGCTTTTTTACACTTGGTAGGCAGGGAGGGAGAACTATTGTCAGAAAACATGTTATAACTACCATTGAAAAAAGTCACATTGTATTACATTTTTCTGTACATTGACAAAATCTATTTAATAGAATCATTAGGCAGTGATGTCATAAAAATGGGAGTTGATTCCATGGTAGAAGTGACCTGACTTCCTCCCACAAAGGGAGTCAAGTCATCTCTATCAATGAGGCTCATTTTGCAGGTGCTGAATTTGTACCCAATGTTCCCAGTTATGTCTGAACCAATCAGAGTCCTTGTGAAAGAAGCAGCTGATCAAATTGCATATTCAGTGCTGTACAGTATTGGAAATGGATGAGTCTTTGATAAAAACCAGCCTACAATTCTTTTGCTGATGTGTATCACCCCTATGATTAGTGTCCTGGATGGTGTCCTAATGAAACTGCAAGACTGTGCCCTTTCCCTTTGGAAAGATGTCATTGCAGCTGACAAAGAAGAGCTGGTCTTCAAAGACTTGGATGTGACAATTCTTGTGGTCTCCGTGCCAAGAAGGGAAGGCATGGAGAAGAAAGATTTACTTAAAGCACATGTGAATATCTTCAAATGCCAAGATGCAGCCTTGAAGAAATATACCAAGATGTTAGTTAAATTTATCATAATGGAAAATCCAGTTAATACCAACTGCCTGATTTTCTTCATGTCAGCTCCATCTATCCCCAAGGAGAACTTCAGTTGATTGATTCATTTGAATCACAACCGAGATGAAGCTCAAATCACTCTTAAACTTTGTGTGACTGCTGAAAATGTAAAGAATGTCATTATCTAGAGGGACAATTCCTCAATTCAGTATCCATATGTCAACCATGCCAAGGAGAAATTGCAAGAAAAGGAAATTAGTGTTTATGAAGCTCTGAAAGATGACAGTTGGCTCAGGGAGAATTCCTCATGCCTGCAGCAGCATGATGCTGCTGTCATCAAAGCTTGAATACTATCCAGTGCAATGTCTACCATGAAAGCTATCTCTGACTGTCAGAGATATTTGGTTTGAAACACCAGAGGGTGAGTTTGTGTCCCTGGGTGTTACCTCTAATGGCAGCTCTTATGGTATTCCTGATGATCTGCTGCTCTGCTGTGATAATCAAGAATGAGACCTGGAAGTTTAAGTTCTCCCTATTAATGATTTCTCATGTAAGGAGATGGATCTTACTGCAAAGGAACTACTTCTGAAGTATTGGACAATAAACTAGTTTTGAAGTTCTTTTCTTTGTCTGACTAGAAAATCATTTTGATGTTACTAAATGTGCCAAAGCTCAAGAATCTAAATAGCATCTCTGACTCTGGTACCAAATAATAATAATGCTATACTTAAGTTACATGTAAAGAAAACATATCAAAGAGTATGTGCTTCTTTGTACATATTTGTAAATGACAATTTATTATCATGTTGTTACTGCTGCATTTTAAATAAATATATACTCAAATGAAAAATAATAAAATATACTAAAACTATTGGAAAGAGTTTATAAAATGTATTAAGAAGAAACGTTTGCAATTGTCTGCAGTGTACTATATGTTTAAGCAAAAGCCACACCTTTTGGGAATGTCTCTAACCTTAAGGGAGGCTGCCTAGAATTGAGAAAAGAGAAAGAAAAAGAAAGGCATTTTTAGACTGAGGAGATGGGAAAGCCCTAGGCATCAGCTGTGCTTCAATTCAAGTCTGGAGAAAAATTAGTTCAGATTGGAGCAACAAATTAAGGTCTCAAAGAGACTTTTCAAAAGAAAATAGATCATAGCTCGTCTCATATAGTTGAAAGTATTGCAATTCATTTTAGTACACTCAAGGGCTTGGGGATAAACTTATGGTAGGTACATAGAAAATATAGCAATTAAATATTAAGACAATTATTAACTTCAGGGAAAAAGGCAAGATCACATATTAAGGTAAAATGTGAATATTTATTTCACAGGAATCAATCAGGACTTTTCATGGCTTAACGTCACCCCAGGTGCCCAATGAACTGAGCACCCAGGCTTCTTGCTGTTTTGCCCAGATGTGTGGGAAGAGAGAAACAGGGATATGTGAGACCTGAAAGATGTCAGTTATCAAACATCAAAAATAAAGTCAGACTCTTTAATAAAATTTACTCATAATGCTTGACTGACAATTAAAATATGCTGTATTTTATCTAAGAGAATGTGACCTTGTTTCAGTTAGACATTGTGGTACTCTGTGAGGCCTGGAGTCTGAGGTGAGTAAAGACAGTGAAAGGTTTATTGAACACCTATTTCAAGAGTAAAGGGAAAGACATCTTTCCCTTTACACAATGAACAATGCCATCCTTGTTCATTATCCATGATGTCTGGAAAATTTTTAATTATGTCAATAGCTCTTGGGATACAGGTGGATTTTATTTATGTGGATAAATTATATAATGGTGAATTCTGAGATTCTAGTGTACCCATCACCTGTGTAGTGTGCGTTGTACCTAATGTGTAGTTTTATATCCTGGCTCTCCTACATTCTCCCTTTTGATATTCTAGAGTCCATTGTATCACTCTGTGTGCTTTGCATATTCATAGGTTAGCTCCCTCTTTTAAGTGATGCTAAAGCAAACTAAATATGGCCTAAGAGGGACAATATTTAGTACTTCTATATTTGAGTCCTTGTGGACAAACCATAACCTAACTTAATAGGTAGACAAGATTGAAAACTTAACTTAGGAGTATGTGTCTCTAACAAAAGCTGAGTCTTGGCCAATCCCAGCAGCCATACTTCAACCACTCATACAATGCTGAGTGTTTAAACTGTGTCCAAATAAGGCAAACACCAACCTGTAACCAATCCAGCTGTTTCTGGACCTCATTTCTGATTTCTGTACGTCACTTTCCTTTTTGTTTTTTGTCTATAAATTTGTTGTGACCATGAGGCATCCCTGGAATCTCTCTGAATCTACTGTGACCCTGGAAGGTGCCCAATTTATGAATCTTTTCTTTTTTCTAGTTCAATTAAACTCTGTTACAGTTAATTTGTCAGAAGTTTTCTTTTAGCAGATCTGTTATCAGAAGTTGGATTTGAAGAAAACTGTGTGGACCCCAGGAACACCAGTCGACCAGGTGAGGTGACTGTGGAACCAGTTGTGCTCACTGCTCTCTTGATTGTAACTGAAGGTCGTGGGTGAGCTTTCTCTCAGATTTGGAGCTTCGCTAACATGTGTTGTGAGCTCTCTGAGGTTATTTGAGCAATATTTAGACTGGACTGCATCCAGGATCAAATTGGACTTGATAATTAAATGGATTGGATTCAGTTAGAGGGGTCAGACCTTGTGAAGGTACCTTATTTTATTTTTTTCCTTTATTTTAAATTATTGTACTTTAAGTTCTAGGGTACATGTGCACAACGTGCAAGTTTGTTACATATGTATACATGTGCCAGATTGGTGTGCTGCACCCATTAACTCATCATTTACATTAGGTATTCCTCCTAATGTTACCCCCCACAACAGACCCCAGTGTGTGATGTTCCCCACCCTGTGTCCAAGTGTTCTCATTGTTCAATTCCCACCTATGAGTGAGAACATGGGGTGTTTGGTTTTCTGTCCTTGTGATAGATTGCTGAGAATGATGGTTTCCAGCTTCATCCATGTCCCTACAAAGGACATGAACTCATCCTTTTTTTCTGGCTGCATAGTATTCCATGGTGTATATGTGCCACATTTTCTTAATCCAGTCTATCATTGATGGATATTTGGGTTGGTTCCAAGTCTTTGCTGTGGTGAATAGTGCCACAATAAACATACGTGTGCATGTGTCTTTATAGTAGCATGATTTAGAATCCTTTGGGTATATCCCCAGTAATGGGATGGCTGGGTCAAATGATATTTCTATTTCTAGATCCTTGAGGAATTGCCACATTGTCTTCCACAATGGTTGAACTAATATACACACTCCCTCCAATAGTGTAAGAGTGTTCCTATTTCTCCACATCCTCTCAGGCAACTGTTGTTTCCTGACTTTTTAATGATTGCCATTCTAACATGTGTGAGATGGTATCTCATTGTGGTTTTGATTTGCATTTCTCTGATGACCAGTGTTGATGAGCATTTTTTTCATATGTCTGTTTTCTGCATAAATGTCTTCTTTTGAGAAGTGTCTGTTCATATCCTTTGCCCACTTTTTAATGGGGCTGTCTGATTTTTTCTTGTAAATGTGTTTAAATTCTTTGTAGATGCTGGATATTAGCCCTTTGTCAGATGGGTAGATTGTAAAAATTTCCTCCCATTCTGCAGGTTGCCTGTTCACTCTGATGGTAGTTTCTTTCGTTGTGCAAAAGCTCTTTAGTTTATTTAGATCCCATTTGTCAATTTTGGCTTTTGTTGCCATTGCTTTTGGTGTTTTAGTCATGAAGTCCTTGCCCATGCTTATGTCATGAATGGTATTGCCTAGGTTTTATTCTAGGGGTTTTATGGTTTTAGGTCTAACATTTAAGTCTTTAATCCATCTTGAATTAATTTTTGTATAAGGTGTAAGGAAGGGATCCAGTTTCAGCTTTCTACATATGCCTAGCCAGTTTTCCCAGCACCATTTATTAAATAGGGAATCCTTCCCCCATTTCTTGTTTTTGTCAGGTTTGTCAAAGATCAGATGGTTGTGGATGTGTGGCATTATTTCTGAGGGCTCTGTTCTGTTCCATTGGTCTTCCATCTCTCTTTTGGTACCAGTACCATGTTGTTTTGGTTACTGCAGCCTGGTAGTATAGTTTGAAGTCAGGTAGTGTGAGGTCTCCAGTTTTGTTCTTTTGGCTTAGGATTGTCTTGACAATACAGTCTCTTTTTTGGTTCCATATGAACTTTAAAGTAGTTTTTTCCAATTCTGTGAAGAAAGTCAGTGGTAGCTTGATGGGGATGGCATTGAATCTACAAATTACCTTCAGCAGTATGGTCGTTTTCACTATATTGATTCTTCCTATCCATGAGCATGGAATGTTCTTCCATTTGTTTGTGTCCTCTTTTATTTCACTGAGCAGTGGTTTGTAGTTCTCCTTGAAGAGGTTCTTTACAACCCTTGTAAGTTGGATTCCTAGGTATTTTATTCTCTTTGAAGCAATTGTAAATGGGAGTTCACTCATGATTTGGCTCTCTGTCTGTTATTGGTGTATAGGAATGCTTGTGATTTTTGCACATTGATTTTGTATCCTGGGACTTTGCTGAAGTTGCTTATCAGCTTAAGGAGACTTTGAGCTGAGATGATGGGGTTTTCTAAATATACAATCATGTCATCTGCAAACAGGGACAATTTGACTGCCTCTTTTCCTAATTTAATACCCTTTATTTCTTTTCCTTTCTGATTGCCCTGATCAGGTACCTTATTTTTAATAATGGGATCATTTCAACTCAGAGTCTGGGAATCCAACTTCCAGGACTTCAGCTAATTTTGTGTGTAAAAATTATGGGCTCAGGTGTGTGTATTTTTCAAAAAATGGGTTAAACTCATTAAATAAAACTTAGAATTCAGATGGCTGCAATGGAGAAGTTTTAATTTGGGTAAGATTGTTTATCTTCGAGTCATATTAAAAAGGGGGATCAAAACCCTCACAAAACAGTGAAACATATTATTTTATTGGTATGCATAAGCTTCTAAAAGGCTAAATTAATCAAAAATCACCTTTTTAAAAGATTTTTTGCAAAAAGCAAATGAAAATCTTAAGCAACAGACTAAGGACATGACAAAAGAGGACTGTACTCTGACTCAACTAATCCCAACTCTTCCTTTTCTTTATCCATCTCCACCTAGACACTGAGTCCACTAACCATTTTTTTTTTTTGCTAAATTACCCTTTTGCCCTGAAGATTATGGCAAAAACAAAAAGAAATTAGACATATGCCTTACAAAGTGAGATGTTCTAGTCAGTTAGTCCTGCCTTCTGTAACCATGTTCACTCTGTGGTCTAAAACTGTGCTTATAGCCATTGTGAAGGACTTCCCTGGTTCAAGGAAAAATTCTCAAAAATTTACTGAGGAATTTAGAATCTCCTTAGGAGCTTATGATCTAGGAGTTTCTGACCTTTGGTAATTTATTTACATGATATTAGGATATGATGAATCTCAGAAATAAATGGGAGCAGCAGAATGGGACAAACCTTAGAGAATATTAAAAACCCCTCCAAAAGTTCCTCATGAGAAGAACCAAAGGTAGCTAGAAAATTTGCTAAAAACCTCTTAAATTCAATTCCTATTTTTTTCTACAAAAAAATTGATTGGTTCGTCATACAATGTTGTAAACAAAGAAAAGATGAACCAATCTTAGATTTCAGAACTCACTTACAAACATTGTGAAATATTCTGGGCTCAAAGTACAGCAAGGAGAATTTCTTGCAGGGACTGAAATGGCATTAGCTTTTCTATTTATAAATGGACTCCATCGTGAACTTAGCAGTTTAATTAAAAAACATAAGCTGAGATGGGAAGTGACTGAATTGGTGGCCTTTGCTGAACATTTTGAGGGAACTCTGGAGCAAGAAAACACTCAAAAGGCTAAAAGGCTTAGGACCCTTCAATTGCAACAGTTACAGGGGTCAAGACCACAGGCACCTTCTTGTTCTCATTTTAAATCACGACCAAGAGGTTGTGAAAGAAGAAATTCTTCCCAAGATGCCCGCCCTTATTGCAAACAACCAGGACACTGGATGTAGAGGACTACCTGCTTGCAAACAGGGTGTTCCCCATAAGTCCTGCTCTCGCAAACGAAGCAAGGCATTCCTGATAAGTCCTGCTCTTGCAAACGAAGCAGGGCATTGGGGGCTTCTTTATGTGTAAACATCTTGAAAATCCAGAAAGTCAGGGAAAAGTCAGAAAAACAACAATGTATCTTGTGACTTGGCAACATTCCACAAACGACTGTATAAAATAAGCAGAGCACGCCATTCGAGGTGGCCGCCATGTTTGTCTTGTCTTGTGTGTTCATTCCTTTGTTTAGGAAACACGTAGACCCCAACATCTGGCACAGCGAGCAGGGTCCGTGGCTCCACGAGAGCAAGGAACCAGAGGGGGAGCACCCCGGGCAGGTAAATAAAGGAAGGGGGACCCACGGGAAAATTATGGGGAATTCCACCTCTCTGGCCTCTGAATATTTGCGGTTACTCCAGGGACTGTTGATGTCTATAGGAGTAGAAGTTAGTTAAGGAACATAAGACTTTGAAGCGATTGTTTGTCCATGTTGAACAACATTGTTATTGGTTTCAATATCAAACCAAAGTGCACTTAAATCGAAAGGAATGGTTACAAGTGGTTAAAGTCCTGCGTCGAGCTCATCAGTGAGGGCAAACGATGCCTCTGACTTTGTGGACTTTGTGTAGTTCCATTACTCAGGCATTAGAGTTACTTGAAACTGACTCAGAGCATGGTGATACTGCCACAGGAGGTGAGGCATCTGAAGCTTTAGAGAGGAATGATCCTAGAGAGGAACATATTTACGCCCCGGTTGTTGAGGACAAGGAATTGGAAAAAGAGCTAATGCCTCCTTCATCTGAAGGAAATTCTGATTTGCAGAGCATTTTAGAGATGTTACAACAGTTGTTTAAATTGCAAGGTACTGCTGCTCCTGTTTCTCCTATCTCTCCGCCACGAGCCTTAACTCTGTGCCTCTTCCTCCTGTAGGAGAAAAGAAGGAATTGAAGGAAAAGGATGATTTTGAGGAATTAGATTTATTCCCAATAACACGGGCTGCTTTCGGCCCCAATGCTCAGTTCCCAAACGGTGGCCAGAATGTGACTTTTATAGCCCTACAATTTAAATTTTTGAAAGAAATGAAAGCTGCAATTTCTAATTATGGACCTCAGTCACTGTTTATTCTTGGCCTTCTTGATTCCTTCTCTTCAGAACATATGATGATTCCTATTGACTGGGAAACGTTGGGACAGGCTGTCCTTGATCGTTCGCAATGGCTTCAATTAAAAAGTTGGTGGTGGGAGGAAGCAAGAGTACAAGCTAGAAAAAATGCTACCCGAAATCCCCCAGGACCTACTGAAGAGCAGCTTACGGGTTCAGGACAATATGTCACTCTTAATGCTCAGGCAGGCCTAGATAATATTGCTCTCACTCAGATTAAAGCCTTGTTTATAAAAGCATGGACTAAGGTTGAAATAGCGGGTAAAACTTCTTTATCTTTTGTAAAGATCCTACAAGGAGCCACTGAGCTGTATCCAGATTTTGTAGCCCGTCTTCAAGATGCTGTATTAAAGACTGTAGGTTCAGGCCCTGCTGCTAAAATTCTTTTGGATACTCTGGCTTTTGAGAGTGCTAATCTGCATCCTCGAAAAGCTAGTGGAGCTGATTTAGCTGAATACATTCGGGCTTGTGCAGGTGTTGGAGGAGCTATTTACAATGCTCAATTGTTTGCTGGGGCACTTTCTAAGGCTTTAAAAGGCAATTCTAAACAAGGTATATGCTATCAATGTGGGAAACCCAGTCATTTTAAAAAGGAATGGCGAAAAAATTAGGCTCTTCCGCTCTAAAAGAAAAAAGGTTACCATCTGATATGTGTAAACAATGTGGCAAGGGTCGACATTGGACCAATGAATGCCGCTCAAAAACTGATAAAAGTGGGAATGTATTGTCACCCCTCTTGGGAAACGGGAGCCGGGGCCTGCAGGCTCAGGGCCCCAACAACTACAATGCAGGCCTCCCCCAGTACCCAGTGAGCAGTGGCTTACAACATCAAGGAATGACCTCGAGTCCTCCTTAAAGACATCTTACCCTACCCCAGTTTCTCAGCTTTATGCTGCCACTAAGTAGAGTGCCGCTGCTGACCTAGCTATTGTCCAACCTTATACTTTATCTCCTAATGGAGGAATATATAAGTTGGCTACCGGAGTGTGTGGTCCTTTGCCAAAGGGATATGTAGGACTTTTACTAGGTCGAAGCAGCAGTGCTATGCGGGGGTTAATGTGGGTCCCAGGAATTATTGATCCTGATTTTACTGATGAAATCCTTATTATGGTACAAGTCTCACAATTTATGCACCTAGAGGAAGGGGAACGTATTGCACAATTGCTTTTATTGCCTTTTTTTCCCTTTCTTATCTAGAGATGTGTCTCGTCAAGGAGGTTTCGGTAGTACTGGGAAAACTGTTTCCTGGGAAACTTTAGTTTCTGATCAAAAACCTTTATGTCCATTGCAAATTAATGGGATACTTTTTGAGGGATTAGTCGACACAGGAGCGGATGTATCTATTATATGTTTGGCTCAATGGCCTGATCATTGGAAAAAGAAACAAGTATCGGTTACTCTATCGGGCCTAGGTACTGCTTCTATAATCTACCAAAGTGTCAAGCCCCTGAGCTGTGTAGGACCTGAAGGACAACAAGGAAAAGTGTCTTTTTATATTGTTCCCATTAATATTAACCTTTGGGGCCGTAATCTTTTACAATTTGGTGCCTTTTTAAGCATTCCGCATATTTCTTCAGCTGCCAAAAATATGATGTTCAAAATGGGCTACAATCCTTTAAACTCTTAGCCACTGTCCACAAGCCTCAAGCTTTACAATTAAAGTGGAAAACTACAACTCCTGTTTGGGTGGAACAGTGGCCATTATCTAAAGAAAAACTTAAGGCTTTAAAGAATTTAGTTAAGGAACAATTGGCTGAGGGTCATATTGAACCAAGTACTTCTGCATGGAATTCCCCAGTGTTTGTCTCGTCAAAAAAAAGAAAAAAAGAAAATGGCACTTATTAACTGATCTTAGAGCTGTAAATACTTGTATTCAATCTATGGGGACTTTATCCCCTGTAGCAGAAGAAGAATTGTCATTTGTAGAAAATAGAATTAGTGAAGCTCACCTTGATTATATTGCACCCAATCTTCCATTTTCGTTGTGTCTTTTTCATACTCCCCATTCGCCAACGGCTGTTTTACACCAAGATAATAATATTCTGGAGTGGCTGTTTTTGGCTAATAAAGCCATTAAGAAAATTCACCCATATATTGATAAATTGGCTAAATTAATTATTAAAGGATGACATGGAGTTCGTCAGTTGCTTGGTGCTGACCCTATAAAAATTATTACCCGATTATCTAATCAATACATTGAATCTCTGTTGGAAATTCATAAGGGTTGACAAGTGGCTTGCGCTGAGTATACTGGTTCTTTTTCTCAAAATAAATTATTTGCTTTTCTGCAACAATATTCTTTACTGCCATATAATCCTATCTCTTACACTCCAGTTAAAGGTCCCACCTTTCTTACTGATGCTTCAAGCAATGAAAAGGCTGGATACTGGACTTCAGACAATTCAAAAATTTCTCACTATCCATTTAAATCAGTACAACAAGGAGAACTTTTTGCCATTCTTATGGTTCTAAAAGACTCGCCTATATGTAACTAAATATATTTCTCAGACTTCTTTACCATTATTTCCTCAAACTCCTTTTATTATTTGTAACTCTTACTTCCCGCACTGCCCCCCTTTTTTATCACTCATATTTGTTCTCATTCAGCTTTGCCAGGACCTTTATCTTTTGGCAATAGTCAGATTGATTCTTTACTTATTGGGAGTGTCCCACGGGCTCAGGATGAGCACCAACTACATCATACTAATAGTTTAGGATTACAACGGTGATTTTCTATAACATGCCATCAAGCCCGAGCTATTGTCAGAGCCTGCCCATCTTGTGCTCCTATTATTGCACCTTTTTAAAGTCCAGGTATTAATCCTCGAGGCACTCAACAAAGTCACATTTGGCAAATGGATGTAACTATGTTCCTTCCTTTGGTCGTTTAAAATATGTTCATCATACTATTGATACGTGGTCACATTTCCAGTGGGCTACGCCATTACCCTCTGAAAAGGCTGACTCTGTTATTGCTCATTTACTTACTTGCTTTGCAGTTATGGGAGTCCCTGCTGAATTAAAAACTGATAATGCCCCTGCTTATTGCTCTTGCAAATTGGCTGCCTTCGTCTCTTTATACCATATTCATCATTCCACTGGTATTCCATTTAACAGTCAAAGTCAAGCAATTATTGAAAGAGCCAATGCTACCTTAAAATTACAACTTTTAAAACTAAAAGGGGGAGATGGGCGAGATTCCCCAAAACATCAAATTCTGAAAGCCCTTTTTACTTTAAATTTTCTCAACCATTGGCGCCAATTACAGCAGTCTGCAGCGGTGAAACATTTTCAACAGCCTTTAGAAAAGCCAAAAAACAGTAATCTGTGGGTGTATTATCCTTTATTACAAGGGAAATATTTAAAAGGAAAAGTTTTACAATGGGGCCGAGGCTATGCTCTTGTCCGTACAGGTGCCGGAGACGAGTGGTTTCCATCTCAACGGTTGAAACAGTGCCATGGCGAAGAGGAGCCAATCGGAAGAGCTCCTGAAGGAATTCCAGGAGCTAAATCTGAGCGCTCAGAGAACATTCACCTTCGGAACTCAACGTGCGGAGCCCCCGACATGGGGACAACTGAAAAGGTTAAGAAGCTGAAGGGGTTGTTCAACAAGCTGGGCAGCCCAAAACCCCACTGATTTTATTCCTGGCTATGCTGGCCGTAGTAAATTGTCAGGTAACAGCTGGAGAATTTACATACTGGGCTTATATTCCTTTTCCACCCTTATATCAAGGTGTGGCCTGGGGAGACAGAGAAGTCCCAGTATTTACTAATGATACTGCTTGCATGCCATCGCCTTTTTTAAACCAGGATCCTGAATTAAACACTGGCACAGTAAATAGTTCATATCAATTTGGGGTTGAAGGGTTACCTATATGTCTTGGGGGTAGTCCACATTGTCTGCATCTTTCTCATGAGGCTTGGGCTGTTCGCTATAACCATAGTCATATCTCTGCCTTTACTATGATTATTGTGGCTCAAAGTTTTAAGTATAATCATACTGCAGTACTTAATGAAACTCTGTCAAGTACATTATCTTTATGCCCTATCCCTGATGTGTCCGGAGGTGTTTCCCAACTAGAGTGGACTAGATGTAGAAGTAGTGAGCCACGATTGTTGTTAGAAGTAAAAGGGAAGAGTCATAAATACCTTGTTACAGATTGGAGTGTACATGGAGATTTTCAGACTAAATTCAGCCATGTCAACCTGCGTTGGCATAAAGGTAATCACAGCATTTCTGCAGATGGCAATGAAACTATTATTTGGCATGATGGTGGTCTATCACCCCCTATGCCACATTTGGCTAATACCTCACAAATACAAGGTCATATTTGGAAGTTGCTAGCTGCTGGTAAACCAATGTTCACTTTCACGGGAAACATGTCCTTAAATCTTACTAATATTGCTAACCCTTTCCATACATCTTTGCATCGAAATAGTTCTAGATATGTTATTGCATGTGTAAGAAAGCCTTACTTGTTGTTGACAGAAATTTTTAAATGGGATAATAATACAGGGGTAGTTAACTGTACAAACAATTGTACATTCTTAAGTTGTACAAATACTACTTGGTGGAATAATAATTGGAATGAGTCTCATTCTGATTTATATATACTAAGAGCCAGAAAAGAAACCTGGCTACCTGTAAACTTTTGGTCTTTCTTTTTTTTTTTTTTTTTTTTGAGACGGAGTCTCGCTCTGTCACCCAGGCTGGAGTGCAGTGGCGCGATCTCGGCTCACTGCAAGCTCCGCCTCCCGGGTTCACGCCATTCTCCTGCCTCAGCCTCCTGAGTAGCTGGGACTACAGGCACCCACAACCGCGCCCGGCTAATTTTTTTGTATTTTTAGTAGAGACGGGGTTTCACCGTGGTCTCGATCTCCTGACCTTGTGATCCGCCCGTCTCGGCCTCCCAAAGTGCTGGGATTACAGGCGTGAGCCACCGTGCCCGGCGCTACCTGTAAACTTAACATGTACTTGGAGTGAATCTGCTGGGGTTACTCAAATTTACAAGGTTATGCAAGATCTTGTCCACCACAGTCGGAGGATGGTTGGAATCGTCGTGACCACAGTGATAGGACTTGTAGCAATTGCTTCCACTGCCGCTGTTGCTAGATTAGCTCTACAAAATGCAGTATACAAAATGCAGAATTTGTGCAACAATGGCATGAACAATCACATTTGTTGTGGCAGCAGTAACAAGACATAGATGCTCATTTGACTGAACAAGTGGATAATCTGGAGCAAGTGGTTTCTTGGTTGGGAGATCAGCTAACAGTGTTGAATACCCGAGCTATGTTGATATGTGATTGGAACACTACCCAATTTTGTATTACTCCTGTTCCTTTTAACAGCACTGTACATAATTGGACTGAGATAAAGAGACTTTTAATTGGTCATAATAATCTTTCCCTAGAAATACAAGAATTAACACAGAACATTTCTGAAACATTTCGCAATCAGTTACCATTGCTGACTGGTGCAGATTTGATGACTGGTATTGCACAAAGTTTGACGTCTTTGAACCCTATGAGCCCTGTAAAAACTTTGCTGACCTCTGTTTCTAGTAATGTATTGATTGTTGTTCTTGCCTTTGTCATTCTCACAGTCTGCTGGAGACGGCGCCAAAGGGCAAACACCAAATCCCAGCGAGCCCAACGTGTAATGATGGTTTTAAAAGAAATTCAAACTTGTAAATAAGGAAAGGGGAAATGTAGAGGACTACGTGCTCGCAAACAGGGTGTTCCCCATAAGTCCTGCTCTTGCAAACGAAGCAGGGCGTTCCCGATAAGTCCTGCTCTCGCAAACGAAGCAGGGCGTTCCTGATAAGTCCTGCTCTTGCAAACGAAGCAGGGCGTTGGGGGCTTCTTTATGTGTAAACATCTTGAAAATCCAGAAAGTCAGGGAAAGGTCAGAAAAACAACAATGTGTCTTGTGACTTGGCAACATTCCACAAACGACTGTATAAAATAAAGCAGAGCACGCCATTCGAGGCGGCCGCCATGTTTGTCTTGTCTTGTGTTGTCTTGTGTGTTCATTCCTTTGTTTAGGAAACATGCAGACCCCAACACTGGAAAAGAAATTTCCAGTGTCTGGAAAATTGTCTGCTTTTATATTGGTCCACCAATAAGCTTCCCTTTAGGCTGAGCTGTTTCACCACTAAAGAGAGCCCAAGAGACCTTAGGCCTCCTGATAATAATAAAAATCAAGGAGGTTCTAAACGATACTCCTGTAAATTGCTCCCTGTAATATCTTTAAACGAACATGGAAAGACAGAGATAAAATAAATGGGAAGTCATGAACAGTCCTGGTGGATATCTGAACTACTGTATCTGTCATAAATCCCACTTTAATAAGCCAACAAATCCCTCAGGGTAAAAAGATCATTTCTGTGGTGGGGGTTTCAAATCAAGTTCAAGAGGTCCCCACCTCTGAACATTTACAAAACTTCGGGGCTCTTTTCAGAAAAACACATCTTTTCTTTTTTTGTACGATGTGATATTGCACCAGAAAACTTGTTAGGGCAAGATTTACTTGAAAGTAAAAGGGCACATAAAATTTTCCTCAGAGAGAGGTATGATCTTAGAGTTTCCCAAGTCTCCTGAGCCAGAATTGTTATGTTGTCTACAGGTAGAAAGTGATACAATCAAAACTCATACCTGTAATACACCTGATCATTCAAAAATACCTAAATGTTAATGGGTCTGTTTCTCAAATGACATCAGAAAGATTAAAAGTATGGAACCTATAAAAGCCCAAATAGATCATTCTAAACTGTTGCCTAAATTAAACCAATATTCACTAAAACCTGAAGCAATTCAAAGGCTCTCGTCAATTGTAGATGATTTAATTAAACAAGGATTCATAATCCCATGCACCATCCCTTGCAATACTCCAATCTTACCAATTAAAAAACCAAATAGATGAGGTTGGAGATTTGTTTGAGACTTATGGGAAATTAAAAAACATATGATACCAAGATTTCCTGGGGTCTGAAATCCACATGCTTTCTTATCTAATGTACCCACTGATTTCAAGTGGTTCACAGTATAGATTTCTGCTCTGCCTCCTTTGACATTCCATTTCATAAAGAGAGTCAATACTTGTTTGCCCTTACTTGGAAAAATCAGCAGTATACCAGAACCGTAATGACACAAGTGTTTACCGAAGCCCCTTCATATTTTTCCCAAACATTGCATCAGGAATTAATGACACTACTGTTTCATCAAAATTCTACTCTCATTCAATACATAGACTCTTTGTTATGCTCTTCCACTAAGGAGTGCTCTGAAATTGACTCAGTTTACCTTTACAGCAACTCACATATAAAAATCACAAGGCGTTAATGAAAAACCTTCAGTTTTCCTTTTTTTTATTATTATTACACTTTAAGTTCCAGGGTACATGTGCACAATGTGCAGGTTTGTTACATATGCATACACGTGCCATGTTGGTGTGCTGCACCCATTAACTCGTCATTTACATTAGGTATATTTCCTAATGATATCCCTACCCCTCCTTCCACAATAGGACCCAGTGTGTGATGTTCCCCTTCCTGTGTCCAAGCGATCTCATTGCTCAATTCCCACCTATGAGTGAGAACATACAGTATTGGGATTTCTGTTCTTGCAATAGTTTGCTGAGAATGATGGCTTCCGGCTGCATCCATATCCCTACAAAGGACATGAACTCATCATTTTTTATGGGTGCATAGTATTCCATGGTGTATATGTGCCACATTTTCCTAACCAAGTCTGTCACTGATGGACATTTGGGTTGATTTCAGGTCTTTGTTGCTGTGAATAGTGCCGCAATAAACATATGTGGGCATGTGTCTTTACAGCAGCATGACTTATAAACCTTTGGGTATATCCCCAGTAATGGGATGGTTGGTTTAAATGGTATTTCTAGTTCTAGATCCTTGAGGAATTGCCACACTGTTTTCCACAATGGTTGAATTAGTTTACAGTACCACCAACAGTGTAAAAGTGTTCCTTATTCCCACATCCTCTCCAGCACCTGTTGTTTCCTGATTTTTTAATGATTGCCATTCTTTTTTTTTCTTTCTTTTTTTAAATTTATTTATTTATTATTATTATTATTATTATTATACTTTAACTTCTAGGGTACATGTGCATAAGGTGCAGGTTTGTTACATATGTATACTTGTGCCATGTTGGTGTGCTGCACCCATCAACTCATCAGCACCCATCAACTCGTCATTTACATCAGGTATAACTCCCAATGCAATCCCTCCCCCCTCCCCCCTCCCCATGATAGGCCCCGGTGTGTGATGTTCCCCTTCCCGAGTCCAACTGATCTCATTGTTCAGTTCCCACGTATGAGTGAGAACATGCGGTGTTTGGTTTTCTGTTCTTGGGATAGTTTGCTAAGAATGATGGTTTCCAGCTGCGTCCATGTCCCTACAAAGGACACAAACTCATCCTTTTTGATGGCTGCATAGTATTCCATGGTGTATATGTGCCACATTTTCTTAATCAAGTCTGTCACTGATGGACATTTGGGTTGATTCCAAGTCTTTGCTATTGTGAATAGTGCTGCAATAAACATACGTGTGCATGTGTCTTTATAGCAGCATAATTTATAATCCTTTGGGTATATACCCAGTAATGGGATGGCTGGGTCATATGGTACTTCTAGTTCTAGGTCCTTGAGGAATCGCCATACTGTTTTCCATAGTGGTTGAACTAGTTTACAATTCCACCAACAGTGTAAAAGTGTTCCTATTTCTCCACATCCTCTCCAGCACCTGTTGTTTCCTGACTTTTTAATGATTGCCATTCTAACTGGTGTGAGATGGTATCTCATTGTGGTTTTGATTTGCATTTCTCTGATGGCCAGTGATGATGATCATTTTTTCATGTGTCTGTTGGCTGTATGAATGTCTTCTTTTGAGAACTGTCTGTTCATATCCTTTGCCCACTTTTTGATGGGGTTGTTTGATTTTTTTCTTGTAAATTTGACTGAGTTCTTTATAGGTTCTGGATATTAGCCCTTTGTCAGATGAGTAGATTGTAAAAATTGTCTCCCATTCTGTAGGTTGCCTGTTCACTCTATGGTAGTTTATTTTGCTGTGCAGAAGCTCTTTAATTTAATTAGATCCCATTTGTCAATTTTGGCTTTTGTTGCCATTGTTTTTGGTGTTTTAGACATGAAGTCCTTGTCCATGCCTCTGTCCTGAATGGTACTACCTTGGTTTTCTTCTAGGGTTTTTATGGTTTTAGGTCTAACATTTAAATCTCTAATCCATGTTGACTTAATTTTCATATAAGGAATAAGGAAAGGTCCAGTTTCAGCTTTCTACTCATGGCTAGTCAATTTTCCCAGCACCATTTATGAAATAGGGAATCCTTTCCCCATTTCTTGTTTTTGTCAGGTTTGTCAAAGATTAGATGGCTGTAGATGTGTGGTATTATTTCTGAGGACTCTGTTCTATTCCATTGGTCTATATCTCTGTTTTGATACCAGTACCATGCTGTTTTGGTTACTGGTGTATAAGAATGCTTGTGATTTTTGCACATTGATTTTGTATCCTGAGACTTTGCTGAAGTTGCTTATCAGCTTAAGGAGATATTGGACTGAGATAATGGGGTTTCCTAAATATACAATCATGTCATCTGCAAACAGGGACAATTTGACTTCTTCTTTTCCTGACTGAATACTCATTATTTCTTTCTCTTGCCTGATTTCCCTAGACAGAACTTCCAACACTATGTTGAATAGGAGTGGTGAGAGAGGGCATCCTGTCTTGTGCCAGTTTTCAAAGAGAATGCTTCCAGTTTTTGCCCATTCAGTATGACGTTGGCTGTGGGTTTGTCATAAATAGCTCTTACTATTTCAATATACGTTCCATCAATACCGAATTTATTGAGAGTTTTTAGCAGGAAGGGCTATTGAATTTTATCAAAGGCCTTTTCTGCATCTATTGAGATAATCATATAGTTTTTGCCTTTGGTTCTGTTTATATGCTGGATTACGTTTGTTGATTTGCATATGTTGAACCAGCCTTGCATCCCAGGGATGAAGCCCACTTGATCATGTGGATAAGCTGTTTGATGCGCTGCTGGATTCAGTCTGCCAGTATTTTATTGAGGATTTTTGCATCGATGTTTATCAGGGATATTGGTCTAAAATTCTCTTTTTTTGTTGTGTCTCTGTCAGGCTCTGTTATCAGGATGATGTTGGCTTTGTAAAATGAGTTAGGGAGGATTCCCTCTTTTTCTATTGATTGGAATAGTTTCAGAAGGAATGGTACCAACTCCGCCTTGTACCTCTGGTAGAATTCAACTGTGAATCCGTCTGGTCCTGGACTTTTTTTGGTTGGTAGGCTATTAATTATTGCCTCATTTTCAGAGCCTGCTATTGGTCTATTCAGGGATTCAACTTCTTCCTGGTTTAGTCTTGGGAGAGTGTAAGTGTCCAGGAAATTATCCGTTTCTTCTAGGTTTTCTAGTTTATTTGCATAGAGGTGTTTATAGTATTCTCTGATGGTAGTTTGTACTTCTGTGGGGTCGGTGGTGATATCCCCTTTATCATTTTTTATTGCGTCTCTTTGATTCTTCTCTCTTTTCTCCTTTATTAGTCTTGCTAGTGGTCTATGAACTTTGCCGATCTTTTCAAAAAAACAGCTCCTGATTCATTGATTTTTGGAGGGTTTTTTGTGTCTCTATCTCCTTCAGTTCTGCTCTGATCTCAGTTATTTCTTGCCTTCTGCTAACTTTTGAATGTGTTTGCTCTTGCTTCTCTAGTTCTTTTAATTGTGATGTCAGGGTGTCAATTTTAGATTTTTCCAGCTTTCTCTTGTGGGCATTTAGTGCTATAAATTTCCCTCTACACACTGCTTTAAATGTGTCCCAGAGATTCTGGTATGTTGTATCTTGGTTCTCATTGATTTCAAAGAACATCTTTATTTCTGCCCTCATTTTGTTATGTACCCAGTAGTCATTCAGGAGCAGATTGTTCAGTTTCCATGTAGTTGAGCGGTTTTGATTGATTTCGTTAGTCCTGAGTTCTAGTTTGATTGCACTGTGGTCTGAGAGACAGTTTGTTATAATTTCTGTTCTTGTACATTTGCTGAGGAGTGCTTTACTTCCAACTATGTGGTCAATTTTGGAATAAGTGCAATGTTTTGCTGAGAAGAATGTATGTATATTCTATTCATTTGGGGTGGAGAGTTCTGTAGATGTCTATCAGGTCCGCTTGATGCAGAGTTGAGTTCAATTCCTGGATATCCTTGTGAACTTTCTGTCTTGTTGATCTGTCTAATGTTGACAGTGGGGTGTTGAAGTCTCCCATTATTATTGTATGGGAGTCTAAGTCTCTTTGTAATTCTCTAAGGACTTGCTTTATGAATCTGAGTGCTCCTGTATTGGGTGCATATATATTTAGGATAGTTAGCTCTTCCTGTTGAATTGATCCCTTTACCATTATGTAATGGCCTTCTTTGTCTCTTTTGATCTTTGATGATTTAAAATCTGTTTTATCAGAGACTAGAATTGCAACCCCTGCTTTTTTTTTATTCTCCATTTGCTTGGTAGATTTTCTTCCATCCCTTTATTTTGAGCCTATGTGTGTCTCTGCATGTGAGATGGGTCTCCTGAATACAGCAAACTGATGGGTTTTGACTCTTTATCCAATTTCCAAGTCTGTGTCCTTTAATTGGACCATTGAGTCCATTTACATTTAAGGTTAATATTGTTATGTTTGAAGTTGCTCCTGTCATTATGATATTAGCTGGGTATTTTGCTCGTTAGTTGATGCAGTTTCTTCCTAGCATCAATGGACTTTACATTTTGGCATGTTTTTGCAATGGCTGGTACTTGTTCCTTTCCATGTTTAGTGCTTCCTTCAGGATCTCTTGTAGGGCAGGCCTGGTGGTGACAAAATCTCTAAGCATTTGCTTATCTGTAAAGGATTTTATTTCTCCTTCACTTATGAAACTTAGTTTGGCTGGATATGAAATTCTGGGTTGAAAATTCTTTTCTTTAAGAATGTTGAATATTGGCCCCCACTCTCTTCTGGCTTGTAGAGTTTCTGCCGAGAGATCTGCTCTTAATCTGATGGGCTTCCCTTTGTGGGTAACCTGACCTTTCTCTCTGGCTGCCCTTAACATTTTTTCCTTCATTTCAACTTTGGTGAATCTGACAGTTATGTGTCTTGGAGTTGCTCTTCTCGAGGAGTATCTTTGTGGCATTCGTGTATTTCCTGAAGTTGAATGTTGGCCTGCCTTACTAGGTTGGGGAAGTTCCAGAATCTACAAAGAACTTAAGCAAATGTACAAGAAAAAAACAAAGAACCCCATCAAAAAGTGGGTGAAGGATATGAAAAGATACTTCTCAAAAGAAGACATCTATCCTGCCAAGAAATATATGGAAAAAAAAAAAAAAAAAAAAAAGCTCATCATCACTGGTCATTAGAGAAATGCAAATCAAATCCACAATGAGATTACATCTCACACCAGTTAGAATGGTGATCATTAAAAAGTCAGGAAGCAATAGATGCTGGAGAGGATGTGGAGAAATAAGAACACATTTACACTGTTGGTGGGAGTGTAAATTAGTTCAACCATTGTAGAAGACACTGTGGCGATTCTTCAAGGGTCTAGAACCAGAAATACCATTTGATGCAACAATCCCATTACTGGGTGTATATCAAAAGGATTATAAATCATTCTACTATAAAAACACGTGCATACGTATGTTTATTGTGGCACTGTTCACAATAGCACAAACTTGGAACCAACCGAAATGCCCAGGAATAATAGACTGGATAAAGAAAATGTGGCACACATACACCATGAAATACTATGCAGCCATAAAAAATAGAACACCAGTAAGATCTCTAAGGTTTTTGACTGTAGTCCATGATACCCCAACAGCACTTCTGGACTCACACAGGACATGGGAGAACTCACTGCCCCGAATGAAAGGACACAGAGCTAGGTGTCCTTTGGAGGGACATGTCCTTTGTAGGAACATGGATGAAGCTGGAAACCATCATTCTCAGCAAACTAACACCATAACAGAAAACCAAACACTGCATGTTCTCACTCATAAGTTGGAGTTGAACAATGAGAACACATGGACACAGGGAGGGGAACATCACACACTGGGGTCTGTCAGGGTGTGAGGGCTCGGGGAGGGATAGCATTAGGAGAAATACCTAATGTAGATGACAGGTTGATGGGTGCAGCAAATCACCATGGCACATGTATACCTATGCAACAAACCTGCACAATCTGCACATGTACCCTAGAACTTAAAGTATAATTTAAAAAGACTCTGATGCATTCTTAAATACGTAAATTGCATTTCTTCAGCTCCAGAATTTCAGCTAGATTCTTTTCAATTATTTCATTCTCTTATTAAATTTATCTGTGGAATTCTGACTTTTCCTGTGCTATCTTGAATTTCTCTGAGTTCCCTGAACCCAGCTGTTCCAAATTCTCTTTCTGAAAGGTCACATATCTCTGTTTATCCAGGATTAGTCTCTGGCTACCTATTTAGTTCATTGGATGAGGTCATGTTTTCCTGGATGGTGTTGATGCCAGTAGACATTCTTCAGTGTCTGGGCATTGAAGAATTTGTTATTTATTGTAGTCTTCTATATCTTGTCTTGTTTGTATCCATCATTTTTGAGAAGGCTTTCCAGATATTTGAAAGGACTTGGGTATCAAGAGCTAAGCAGCATCTGCTTTAAGGAGCACCTCAAGCCTAATAAAACTGTAGTTCTTGCAGACTCATAGAGTTATTAACTTGATGGTTTTGAAAAAGATGAAGAATTCTCTGGATTACCAGGCAGATATCTTGTTCTCTAGCCTGAATTTTTCCCAAAGAAACGGAGAATCTCTCTCAGTTTTGAACCTCCAAAAACTGAGGGTGGAGTCATATTAGCACCCCTGTGGGTGGCCACCAACACTATGACTATGTTGGGTCAGACCTGAAGCCAGCACAGGACTGGCGAGGGCTGGTTTAAATACTACTTCTGTGTGTGAGTGTCGGCTGAGTTTGGTCTGGTTTTCCTTTCTGCTCTAACAGGACAGCACTGAGTTCAATGCCTCACAATTGCTGTTCTCCCTCCCTCAGCACCCAGAGATGATCTCTATACCATGCTGCTACTGCCGGGGCAGGAGAATGGGGTTGGGGAGAGGTGGCATTGGCAACTTAAGACTTTTTTCTATCTTTTCTTTACCTCTTTCAGTGATATGAAGTTAAAATCAGGTGTTACACAGGCTCACCTGATTTTTGGTTCTCATGAAGGGGCTTTCTCTGTGTAGATAGTTGTAAATTGGTGTCCTTATAGAAATACAATTTGTGTAGCCATCAGTTCCACTATCTTGCCCTGCCTCCTTTTGTCTTTTATGATCTTTGTTGTTTGAAGGTCTGGTTTGCCTAGAATTAGAATAGCAACCCCTGCTTTTTGTTTTGTTTTTTCATTTGCTTGGCAGAATTTTCTACATCCCTTTACTTTGAATCTATGCATTTCATTGATTGTGAGATGAGTCTCTTAATTACAGAATACTGGGTTTTGCTTCTTTATCCAAGTTGCCATTCTGTGCCTTTTAATTGGGGCATTTAGATAATTTACAATCAAGGTTAGTATTCATATGTGCAAATTTGATCCTGTCAACATGTTGTTAACTGGTTATTATGCAGACTTGTTTGTGTGGTTGTTTTATAGTGCCACTGGTCTATGTACTTAAGTGAGTTTTTGTAGTGCCCAATAATGGTGTTTCCTTTCCATATTTAGCACTCACTTCGGGACCTCTTGTAAGGTTTGTCTTGTGGAAATGCATTCCCTCAGCATTCGTTTGTTTGAGATGGCTCTCATTTCTCCTTTGCTTATGAAGCTTAGTTTGTCTGTATAAGAAATTCTCAGTTGAAAATTCCTTTCTTTAAGAATGCTAAATATAGGCCCCTAATCCCTTCTGGTTTGTAAGATTTCTGCTGAAAGGTCCACTGTTAGCCTGATGAGGTTCCGTTTGTAGGTAAACCACCTTTTCAGTTGCCTTTACATTTTTTTCTTTTATTTAGACCTTGGAGAATCTGATGATTATGTGTCTTGGGGGTGGCTGTCTTTTGTAGTATCTCATAGAAGTTCCCTGCATTTCCTAACTTTGAATGTTGTCCTATCTAGCAGAGAAACATTTCATGGACAATATCCTAAAATGTGTTTTCCAAATTGCTTGCTTTGTTTCCTCTTTCAGAGACACTAATGAGTCATAAATTTGGTCTCTTTACAAAATCCCATATTTCTCAGGTTTTGTTCTTCGTTCTTTCTTCTTTTTTCTTTATTTTTGTCTGAGTTATTTCAGAGAGCCAGTCTTCTAGTTCTGAGATTCCTTCCTCAGCTTGGTCAATTCTGCTGCTAATATTGTGATTATATAATGAAATTCTTGAAATGAGTGTTTTAGTTCTATCTTATCAGGTTTTTTTCTTATAATTTCCAGTTCACCTTTGATTTCCTTCATCTTATTTTATTCCTCAGAAACCTTGGACTGGGTTTTGATGTTCTCCTGGGTATGAATAATGTTCATTTCTACTGACATTCTTTATCTGTCATTTCAGCCATTTCAGCCTGGTTAAGAACCATTGTTGGGGAACAAGTTGAGCCATTTAGAGTTAAGAAGACACTCTGGCTTTTTGAGTTACTAGAGTTTTTGTCATGGTTCTTTCTCATCTTTGTGGGTTGGTATTCTTTCAGTCTGTGAATTTGCTGTCCTTTGGATGGGATTTTTGTTCTTCTGACCTCTTTAATGTCCTTGGGGGTTTGATTGTAATATAAGGTGGGTTTAGTCAACTGGCTACATTTCTGGAAAATTTTAGGACACCAAAGCTGAGCTCAGGATGCCTGGAATGCATGCTTTAACTCTAGGGCCGCTAATATCAAGCCATTGGCTTTGCTTTCTGGTCTCTTGAGGTTAGGAACCTGCTGTGCGGGAGGGACCCAGGTGTTCCTGGATCACTGTTCACAACACTCCGATGGGTGGTGCCAGGCAGATTGCCTTGTCATGTGGTGTTAGCTAGATCCATGCTCATTTTCATGTACCAGCAGCAATGGCAATGTGGTGGTGTGATTGCTCATTGGCTGTGGTGGGGCATTGGTGTGCACAGGTTTGCTGGCCACCATGTGGATGTTTGCAGTGGCAATAATGGCAGTACCGTGGTGGAGGTGTGGAGCGTAGGGGACTGTAGGCATCTACGTTTGCATTTGCACCAGTGGGGGTGTCAGCATGGAGCAGGGCACTGGAGAACACGGGGATAGCAACCTCTGTGCCCATGTTCATGCCAGTAGCAGCAGTCACACAGGATGAGGCATGGGGCTGCTGGTCTCTGTGCACAGATTAATGCCTGTGGCAGTATCAGCATGGGAGCAGGGCACTGATGGGCATGGAGCTGACAGTCTCTGTATGCATTAATTTGTCAGTGATGATGGTGGCAAAGGGCAGGTGAAGCTTCTGGTTTCCTTATGCACCTTTACATTGGCAATGGTGGCACAACTGGGGGCAGGGCAGGGTGTGCTTATGCCAGCAGCAGTGGCTTAGTGCAATGCACATGCACGTGTGCGCCAGCAGGGAAAGAGAACTGAAGTCCACCCATGTGTACGCGTACCAGTAAATTAATGTGGAGGGTGACTGTGGGCCAGTGCATGCCAGCAAGGCAGCATAGGGGAAGCAGCAGTGGGGCAAGGGCATGGGTGGGCTGGTGTGTGGAGGTCATTTGGCTGGAGCTTTCCAATGATCAGGCACAGTCTGCCAGTGCTGAAGCTATCATGTGGGTCTCTGTGAGGCACCACAACTGCAGATCTGAGGCTGTACTGCAAGCCATAATGGCCAGACTGGTGCCCTGGGAGGGACTAGCAGACAGGAGGGCAATCAGATCAGAGCAGCCCCATCTCATGGGAAAGATCGCCCAGAACTATGCAGGTCCGACAGTTCCCCTAAAGCTAAAGTCTCTTAAGGGAGCAAGATGAGCCTTGGAGGATGGGCATTCCTGGCCATGCTCCACCACACACTGTCCTACACCAAACTCCCCAGGTTCTGCACCAGATGGAGTTCTGCCCACACCACCTCTCCAAACAGCTCTCTCTGCCAGCTCAATTTTCTGTGGGGGTCATGGGGTCTCTTGCTGACAGGATTCCAGAGGATTTTGGTGAAACTAGGCCACCACAAGCTTGCTCAACTCACCCCCTCTTAAGGAGCTGTTGGGGGCCAGGAATGAGTCTTCGTGCACAGTAGACTGATGAAGGGTCCAAACTTCCTCCGCCTTCATCCCAGCATCTGTGTCTTCCCTCTGTCCACACTCAATGCCTTCATCTATAAGATGTTTCCTATATCATGGTAATCACAAAGCAAAAACCTATAAAAGATACACTAAAAATAAAAAGCACAGCATTAAACATACTGCCAACTGGAAGAAGACAAGGATGCCCACCCTCACCACTCCTACTAAATATAGTATTGGAAGTCCTAGCCAGAGTAATCATGCAAGAGAAAGAAATAAAAGCCATCCAAATTGGAAAGGAAGCCAAACCATCTCTTTTTGCTAACAATATGATTCTATACATACAAAACCCTAAAGACTGTACCGAAAGAGTCCTAGAACTGGCAAAGACTTTAGTGAAATTTTAGGAAACAAAATCAATACACAAAATAAGTAGCATGTCTATACACCAATAACATTCAAGCTGAGAGTCAAATCAATAGCATAATCCCAATTATAATAGCCACAATATAAATAAAATATCTAGGAATACAGATAACAAGGGAGCTGAGAGACTTCAACAAATAGAATGACAAGATACTGTTGAAGGAAATCAGAGATAACACACACACACACACACACACACACACACACAAAGCAGCTGGGCGTGGTGGCTTACACCTGTAATCCCAGAACTTTAGGAGGGCGAGGCGGGCAGATCATGAGGTCAGGAGTTAGAGACCAGCCTGGCCAATATGGTGAAACCCCATCTCTACTAAAAATACAAAAATTAGCTGGGTGTGGTGGTGTGTGCCTGTAGTCCCAACTACTTGGGAGGCTGAGGCAGAAGAATCACTTGAACACAGGAGGCAGAGGTTGCAGTCAGTTGAGATTGTGCCAATGTACTCCAGCCTGGGTGACAGAGTGAAACTCTGTCTTAAAAACAAACAAACAAACAAACAACAACAACAACAACACTTCATGCTCATGAATAGGAAGACTCAATATCATGAGAATGGCCACACTGCCCAAAACAGTTTACAGATTCAGTGCTATTCCTATCAAATTACCAATGACATTTTTAGACAATTAGACAAAATTATTCTAAAATTAATATAAATACCATAAGAGTCTTAATAGCCAAAGCAATCCTAAGCAAAAAGAACAAAGTTTGAGGCATCACACTGACTTTAAACTATACTATGGGGCGGAGCCCACTGCAGCTTGGCAAAGCAGCGATAGCCAGACTGCCTCTCTAGATTCCTCCTCTCTGGGCAGGGCCTCCCTGAAAGAAAGGCAGCAGCCCCAGTCAGGGGCTTATAGATAAAACTCCCAACTCCCTGGGACAGAGCACCTAAGGGAAGGGGCAGCTGTGGGTGCAGTTTCAGCAGACTTAAACGTTCCTGCCTTCCAGCTCTGAAGAGAGCAGCGAATCTCCCAGCACAGTGCTCGAGCTCTGCTAAGGGACAAATTGCCTCCTCGGGTGGGTCCCTGACCCCTGTGCCTCCTGACTGGGAAACATCTCCCAGCAGGGGCCAAGAGACACCTCATAAAGGAGAGCTCCAGCTGGCATCTGGCAGGTGCTCCTCTGGGACAAAGCTTCTAGAGGAAGGAAAAGGAAGCAATCTTTGCTGCTCTGCAGCCTCCGCTGCTGATACCCAGGAAACCAGGGTCTTGAGTGGACCTCCAGCAAACTCCAGCAGACCTGCAACAGAGGGCCCTGACTGTTAGAAGAAAAACTAACAAATAGAAGGGGGTAGCATCAACAGCAACGAAAAGCATGTCCACATAGAAACCCTATTCAAATGTCACCACCATCAACGACCAAAGGTAGATAAATCTATGAAGACGAGGAAAAAACAGTGCAAAAAGGCTGAACATTTCAAAAACCAGAATGTCTATTCTCCTCCAAAGGATCACAGTTCCTCACCAACACTGGAGCAAAACTGGACAGAGAATGAGTTTGACAAATTGACAAGAGTAAACTTCAGAAGGTGGGTAAAAACAAACTCCTCTGAGCTAAAAGAACATGTTCTAACCCAAAGAAAGGAAGCTCAGAACCTTAAAATTAGAGGAATTTCTAACTAGATAACCAGTTAAGAGAAGAATATAAATGGCCTGATGAAACTGAAAAACACAGCACGAGAACTTCGTGAAGTATACACAAGTATCAATAGCCAAATCGATCAAGCAAAAGACAGCATAGCAGAGATTGAAAACCACTTTAACGAAATAAAGTGTGAAAAAAAGATTAGATAAAAAAGAATGAAAAGGAACAAACAAATCCTCCAAGAAATATGGGACTATGTGAAAAGACCAAATCTACATTTGATTGGTGTACCTGAAAGTGACAAGAAAAATAGAACAAAGCTGGAAAACACTCTTTGGGATATTAACCAGGAGAACTTCCCCAACCTAGCAGGACAGGCTGACATTCAGATTCAGGAAATACAATGAACACCACAAAGTTACTCCTCGAGAAGAGCAACCCCAAGACACATAATCATCAGATTCACCAAGGTTGAAATGAAGGAAAAAATGTTAAGGGCAGCCAGAGAGAAAGGTCGGAATGCCCACAAGGGGAAGCCCATCAGACTAACAGCAGACCTCTCTGCAGAAACCCTACAAGCCAGAAGAGAGTGGGGGCCAATATTCAACATTCTTAAACACAAGAATTTTCAACTCAGAATTTCATATCCAGCCAAACTAAGCTTCAAAAGTGAAGGAGAAATAAAATCCTTTACAGACAGTCAAATGCTTAGAGATTTTGTCACCACCAGGACTGTCTTACAAGAGCTCCTGAAGGAAACACTAAATATGGAAAGGAAAAAACAGTACCAGCCACAGCAATAACATACCGAATTGTAAATACCATTGATACTATGAAGAAACAACATCAACTAACAGGCAAAAATAATCAACTAGCATCATAATGACTGGATCAAATTCACACATAACAGTAATAACCTTAAATGCAAATGGGCTAAACGCTACAATTAAAAGACACAGACTGGCAAATTGGAAAAAGAGTCAAGGCTCATTGGTGAGCTGTATTCAGGAGACCCATCTCACATGCAAAGACACACAAAGGCTCAAAATAAAGAGATGGAAAAATATTTACGAGGCAAATAGAAAGAAAAAAAAGCAGGGGTTGCAATCCTAGTCTCTGATAAAACAGACTTTAAACCAACAAATTCAAAAAAGACAAAGAAGGGCATTACATAATGGTAAGGTATCAATGCAACAAGAAGAACTAACCACACCAAATATATATGCACTCAATACAGGAGCACACAGATTCATAAAGCAAGCTCTTAGAGACCTACAAAGAGACTTAGACTCCCACACAATAATAGTGGGGGACTTTAACACCCCACTGTCAATATTAGACAAATCAACGAGAAAGAAAATTAACAAGGATATTCAGGATTTGAACTCAGCTCCGGACAAAGCAGACCTAATAGACATCTACAGAACTCTCCACCCAGAATCAATAGAATGTATACTCTTCTTAAGAAACTCACTCAAAACTGCACAACTACATGGAACCAGAACAACCTGCTCCTGAATGGCTACTGGGTCAATAACAAAATGAAGGCAGAAATAAATAACTTATTTGAAACCAATGAGAACAAAGACACAACATGCCAGAATTGCTGGGACACAGCTATAGCACTGTTTAGAGGGCAATTAATAGCACTAAATGCCCACAGGAGAAAGCAGGAAAGATCTAAAATCGACATCCTAACATCACAATTAAAAGAACTAGAGAAGCAAGAGCAAACAAATTCAAAAGCTACCAGAAGAAAAGAAATAACTAAGATCAGAGCAGAACTGAAGGAGATAGAGACAAGAAACACCCTTCAAACAGTTAATGAATCCAGGAGCTGGTTTTTAGAAAGATTAACAAAATAGACTGCTAGCCAGATGAATAAAGGAAAAAAGAGAAAAGAATCAGACACAATAAAAATGATAAAGGGGATATCACCACTGAGCTCACAGAAATACAAACTACCATGAGAGAACATTCTAAACACCTCTATGCAAATACACTAGAAAATCTAGAAGAAATGGATAAATTCCTGAATGCATACATCCTCCCATTTCAAAACCAGGAAGAAGTCAAATCCCAGGATAGACCAATAACAAGTTCTGAGATTGAGGCAGTAATTAACAGCCTACCAATGAAAAACAGCCCAGGATCAGACAAATTCACAGCCGAATTCTACCAGAGGTACAAAGAGGAGCTGGTACCCTTCTTTCCTTCCTTCCTTCCTTCCTTCCTTCCTTCCTTCCTTCCTTCCTTCCTTCCTTCCTTCCTTCCTTCCTTCCTTCCTTCCTTCCCTCCCTCCCTCCCTCCCTCCCTCCCTCCTTCCTTTTCTTTCTTTCTTTCTTTTTGCTACTTTTATACTGTCTTGTATTTTTATTTGTATTTTCAGGTATTTAGTTATTTCATCGGGTGCACCATAAACTCTATGAGGGCAGATATTGTATCTTTACATCTGCAGTTTTTCGCACAGAGCCTTGTGGTTAAAAGCTGATCAAAAAATGTTTATTCCTATGTTAGAAGATTCTTTATATTCTATCTTTCCAATCTTTGAGATTCTTTATATTGAGGAGAGAAAAGAAAAATAAATGAAGAAAGCTTGTAATTGAATGAACTAGTTCGCAGTGTTTTGCATCTAACAGCCAAAGGCATAAATAATAAATCATCAAAAGATGATTCACAATTTTATCATTGTTATTCATCGCATAGAACTAAAAGAAATATAATACATATTTTTCTTCCAGGCCTGGCTGACAAATATGAATGTATAATTTTTTAAATTATTATTATACTTTAAGTTCTAGAGTACATGTGCACAACGTGCAGGTTTGTTACATATGTACACATGTGCCATGTTGCTATGCTACACCCATTAACTCGTCATTTACATTAGGTATATCTCCTAATGCTATCCCTCCCCACTAACGCTCCCCACAATAGACCCCAGTGTGTGATGTTCCCCTTTAGTTTAATTAGATCCCATTTGTCAGTTTTGGCTTTTGTTGTCATTGCTTTTGGTGTTTTCGACATGAAGTCCTTGGCCATGCCTATGTCCTGAATGGTATTACCTAGGTTTTCTTCTAGGGTTTTTATGGCTTTAAGTCTAACATTTAAGTCCATCTTGAATTAACTTTTGTATAAGGAGTAAGGAAAGGATCCAGTTTCAGCTTTCTACTTATGGCTAGCCAATTTTCCCAGCACCATTTACTGAATAGGGAATCCTTTCTCCATTTCTTGTTTTTGTCAGGTTTGTCAAAGATCAGATGGCTGTAGATGTGTGGTATTATTTCTGAGGGCTCTGTTCTATTCCATTGGTCTATATCTCTGTTTTGGTACCAGTACCATGCTGTTTTGGTTACTGTAGCCTTATAGTAGTTTGAAGTCAGGTAGCGTGATGCCTCCAGCTTTGTTCTTTTGACTTAGGATTGTCTTGGCAATGCGGGCTCTTTTCTGGTTCCATACGAACTTTAGAGCAGTTTTTTCCAATTCTGTGAAGAAAGTCATTGGTAGCTTAATAGGGATGGCATTGAATCTATAAATTACCTTGGGCAGTATGGCCATTTTCACGATATTGATTCTTCCTATCCATGAGGATGGTATGTTCTTCCATTTGTTTGTGTCTTCTTTTATTTCACTGAGTAGTGGTTTGTAGTTCTCCTTGAAGAGGTCCTTCACATCCCTTGCAAGTTGGGTTCCTAGGTTTTTTATTCTCTTTGAAGCTATTGTGAATGGGAATTCATTCATGATATGGCTCTCTGCTTGTGTGTTACTGGTGTAAAAGGGTGCTTGTGATTTTTGCACATTGATTTTGTATCCTGAGACTTTGCTGTAGTTTATGAGCTTAAGGAGATTTTGGTCTGAGACAATGGGGTTTTCTAAATATACAATCAGGTCATCTGCAAACAGAGACAATTTGACTTCTTTTCCTAACTGAATATCCTTTATTTCTTTCTCTTGCCTGATTGCCCTAGCCAGAACTTCCAACACTATGTTGAATAGGAGTGGTGAGAGAGGGCATCCTTGTCTTGTGCCAGTTTTCAAAGGGAATGCTTCCAGTTTTTGCCCATTCAGTATGATATTGGCTGTGGGTTTGTCATAAAAAGGTCTTATGATTTTGAGATACGTTCCATCAATACCTAGTTTATTGAGCGTTGTTAGCATGAAGGGCTGTTGAATTTTGTCAAAGGCCTTTTCTGCATCTATGGAGATAATCATGTGGTTTTTGTCTTTGGTTCTGTTTATATGCTGGATTACATTTACTGATCTGCATATGTTGAACCAGCCTTGCATCCCAGGGATGAAGCCCACTTGATCATGGTGGATAAGATTTCTGATGTGCTGCTGGATTCGGTTTGCCAGTATTTTATTGAGGATTTTTGCATTAATGTTCATCAGGGATATTGGTCTAAAATTCTTTTTTTGTTGTATCTCTGCCAGGCTTTGGTATCAGGATGATGTTGGCCTCATAAAATGAGTTAGGGAGGATTCTCTCTTTTTCTATTGATTGGAATAGTTTCAGAAGGAATATGAGGAGCTGGTACAATTTCTTCTGAAACTATTTCCAACAATAAAAAAAAGAGGGACTCCTCCCTAACTCATTTTATGAGGTCAGCATCATCCTGATTCCAAACTTGGCAGAGACACAACAACAAGAACAAAAATTCAGACCATTTTCACAATATTGATTCTTCCTATCCATGAGCATGGTATGTTATTCCATTTGTTTGTGTCCTCTTTTATTTCACTGAGCAGTGATTTGTATTTCTCCTTGAAGAGGTCCTTTACATCCCTTGTAAGTTGGATTTCTAGGTATTTTATTGTCTTTGAAGCTATTGTGAATGGGAGTTCATTCATGATTTGGCTCTCTGTATCCCTGTTACTGGTGTATAAGAATGCTTGTTGTTTTTGCACATTGATTTTGTATCCTGAGACTTTGTTGAAATTGTTTATCAGCTTAAGGAGATTTTGAGCTGAGACAATGGGGTTTTGTAAATATACAATCATGTAATCTGCAAATCAATATTGCGAAAATGGCCATACTACCCAAGGTAATTTATAAATTCAATGCCATCCCCATTAAGCTACCAATGACTTTTTCACAGAATTGGAAAAAATGTGCTTTAAAGTTCATATGGAACCAAAAAAAGACCCTGCATTGCCAAGACAATCCTAAGCCAAAAGAACAAAGCTGGAGGCATCACACTACCTGACTTCAAACTAAACTACAAGGCTACAGTAACCAAAACAGCATGGTACTCGTACCAAAACAGAGATATAGACCAATGGAACAGAACAGAGCCCTCAGAAATAATACCACATATCTGCAGCCATCTGATCTTTGACAAACCTGAGAAAAACAAGAAATGGGGAAAGGATTCCCTATTTAATAAATGGTGCTGGGAAAATTGACTAGCCTAAAGTACAAAGCTGCAACTGGATCCTTTCCTTACTCCTTATACGAAAATTAATTCAAGATGGATTAGAGACTTAAATGTTAGACCTAAAACCATAAAAACTCTAGAAGAAAACCTAGGTAATACCATTCAGGACATAGGCATGGGCAAGGACTTCATGTCTAAAACACAAAAGCAACGGCAACAAAAGCCAAAATTGACAAATGGGATCTAATGAAACTAAAGAGCTTCTGCACAGCAAAAGAAACTACCATCAGAGTGAACAGGCAACCTACAGAATGGGAGAAAATTGTTGCAATCTACTCATCTGACAAAGGGCTAATATCCACAACCTACAAAGAACTCAAACAAATTTACGAGAAAAAAACAAACAACCCCATCAAAAAGTGGGCAAAGGATATGAACAGACATTTCTCAAAAGAAGACATTCATACAGCCAACAGACACATGAAAAAATGCTCATCATCACTGGCCATCAGAGAAATGCAAATCAAAACCACAATGAGATACCATCTCACACCAGTTAGACTGGCAATCATTAAAAAGTCAGGAAACAGCAGGTGCTGGAGAGGATGTGGAGAAATAGGAACACTTTTACACTGTTGGTGGGATTGTAAACTAGTTCAACCATTATGGAAAACAGTATGGCGATTCCTCAAGGATCTAGAACTAGAAGTACCATATGACCCAGCCATCCTATTATTGGGTATATACCCAAAGGATTATAAATCATGCTGCTATAAGGACACATGCACATGTATGTTTATTGCGGCACTATTCACAATAGCAAAGACTTGGAATCAACCCAAATGCCAATCAGTGACAGACTGGATTAAGAAAATGTGGCACATATACATGATGGAATACTATGCAGCCATAAAAAAGGATGAGTTCATGTCCTTTGTAGGGACATGGATGCAGCTGGAAACCATCATTCTCAGCAAACTATACCAAGAACAGAAAACCAAACACCGCATGTTCTCACTCATAGGTGGGAACTGAACAATGAGATCACTTGGACTCAGGAAGGAGAACATCACACACTGGGGCCTATCATGGGGAGGAGGGAGGGGGGAGGGATTGCATTGGGAGTTATACCTGATGTAAATGACGAGTTGATGCTTGCTGACGAGTTGATGGGTGCAGCACAGCAACATGGCACAAGTATACATATGTAACAAACCTGCACGTTATGCACATGTACCCTAGAACTTAAAGTATAATAATAATAAAGAAAAAAAAAGCCAATTGACAGATTACACCTAAATACTCCTCCTTTTGTATCATTCAGCTTTTTGTTTTAGTTTGGTAAGTTTTAAGAAATTTCAGCAGCGAAGTTGTTTTTTGGTGGGCACGATGGACTCTAGATGCCTCAAGTTATGTATACCTGTCCCAGATGTAAACTTCATTGTCCTTTGTTGGATGATATCTTAAATGGATATAAAATAAATTAGTCTAAATGGCTGCTCTCCTTTTTGTGTTTTGAAATTTTAGTTAGAAACTGCTACAGCTTATGACTTTGTACATTAAGATAATTGTATTGATCTTTTCTCAAGTCTTCTCAAATGAGTCCAGGGTGGGGATGGGATGGGGGATAATTGATAGAAAAACATCGCTCTTCGGGGACTGATAGCCCAAGTATCCATATCTTCAGGATCTGACCAAACCAGATCACAAAATGCTCCTTTATGAAGAATTTCCTGATTCCATGCGATGGTTCGAATTTGATCCAGCGTTTTGAAATCAGGAGATAAACCACCACGGACACAAAAAATCTGCTCATCTATTAAAGTTAGTACTGTGAGCATGTCAAAAACTTTGGTACAGTATCTCTAGGCATTTCCATATTTGGCTTGGCACTCATCATAAAATCCATAAACCTGTGTTATCTGTCTACTCTCATGATTTCATTGCAAAAGTGTAATACGATCAGGTCGTTTAACCTTTAATGCAAGAAGGTAAGTGAAAGTCTCCAAACTGCAGTAACCTCTGTCTAGAAAATCACCCATAAATATGCAGTTTGTGTCAGGAACCTGACCTTCAGTTCTGAATAGTTCACAAAGGTCATAAAACTATCCATGTATAACTCCACACACTGTTAGTTGTGCTGATACTGGCTGAACATTTGACTCGTCTAAGTGGAGGTCACAAACATAGTCACATAGCCGCTTCATGTCATTCTCTGGCAGGTACTTGTACAGCCGCGCTATCTCCACACACTTATCCAGGTCTAGTGGTTCCATTTTAGGAATAACAAGCCACGGTGACAGCGGTGGTGGCAGTGGCTGTAGTAGTGGTGGCAGCAGCGGCGGAGGCCAAAGCCGGAACTCTCTGCCCGCTTTTTAATGATGTTGTTTTTTTCTTGTAAATTTGTTTAAGTTTCTTACAGATGCTGGATATTAGACCTTTGTCAGATGCATAGTTTGCAAATATTTTTTCCCATTCTGTAGGTTTTCTGTTTACTCTTTTGGGAGTTACTTTTGTAGCAGCTTTTTAGTTTAACTAGATCCCATTTGTTAATCTTTGCTTTTGTTGCAATTGCTTTTGGCATCTTCATCATGAAATACATGGCTGTGCCTATATCCTGAATGGGTATCACCTAGGTTGTTTTCCAGGGTTTGTATACTTTGGGGTTTTATATTTAAGCCTTTAATCCATCTTGAGTTAATTTTTGTATATGGTGTAAGGAAAGAGTCTAGTTTCAATTTTCTGAATATGACTAGCCAATTATCTCCGTGCTATTTATTGAATAGTAAATGCTTTCCCCATTGCTTGTTTTTGTCAGCTTTGTCAAAGATCAGATAGCTGTAAGTGTGCAGTGTTATTTCTGGATTCTTTATTCTGTTCTGTTGGCGTATGTGTCTATTTTTGTACCAGTACTGTGCTGTTTTAGTTGTTGTAGTTCTGAAGTACAGTTTGCAGTTGGGTAGTGTGATGCCTCCAGCTTTGTTATTTTTGCTTAGTATTGTATTGGCTATTCAGGCACTTTTTTGGTTTTACATTAATTTAAAAATAGTGTTTTTCCCAAAAGCAATGGCAGCAAAAGCCAAAATTGACAAATGGGATCTCATTAAACTAAAGAGCTTCTGCACAGCAAAAGAAACTACCATCAGAGTGAACAGGCAACCTACAGAATGGGAGAAAAGTTTTGCAATCTACTCATCCGACAAAGGGCTAATATCCAGAACCTACAAAGAACTCAAACAAATTTACAAGAAAAAAACAAACAACCCCATCAAAAAGTGGGTAAAGGATATGAACAGACATTTCTCAAAAGAAGACATTCATACAGCCAACAGACACATGAAAAAAATGCTCATCATCACTGGCCATCAGAGAAATGCAAATCAAAACCACAATGAGATACCATCTCACACCAGTTACAATGGCAATCATTCAAAAGTCAGGAAACAACAGGTGCTGGAGAGGATGTGGAGAAATAGGAACACTTTTACACTGTTGGTGGGATTGTAAACTAGTTCAACCATTATGGAAAACAGTATGGCGATTCCTCAAGGATCTAGAACTAGATGTACCATATGACTCAGCCATCCCATTACTGGGTATATACCCAAAGGATTATAAATTATGCTGCTATAAAGACACATGCACACGTATGTTTATTGCGGCACTATTCACAATAGCAAAGACTTGGAATCAACCCAAATGTCCATCAGTGACAGATGGGATTAAGAAAATGTGGCACATATACACCATGGAATACTATGCAGCCATAAAAAAGGATGAGTTTGAGTCCTTTGTAGGGACTTGGATGCAGCTGGAATCCATCATTCTTAGCAAACTATCACAAGAACAGAAAACCAAACACCGCATGTTCTCACTCATAGGTGGGAACTGAACAATGAGATCACTCGGACTCAGGAAGGGGAACATCACACACCGGGGCCTATCATGGGGAGGGGGGAAGGGGAAGGGATTGCATTGGGAGTTATACCTGATGTAAATGACGAGTTGATGGGTGCAGCACAGCAACATGGCACAAGTATACATATGTAACAAACCTGCACGGTATGCACATGTACCCTACAACTTAAAGTATAATAATAATAAATAAATTAAAAAAAATAAAATTTTTGCATTGATGTTCATGAAAAAAAATAGTGTTTTTCTACTTCTGTGAAGGATATCAATATTTAATAGAAATACTGTTGAATCTATAAATTGTTTTGGACAATATGGTCATTGTAACAATATTGCTTCTTCCTATCCATGAGCATGGAATATTTTTCCATTTGTTTGTGTCATCTCTGATTCATTTGAGCAGTGTTTTGTAGTTCTCCTGGTAGAGATCTTTCACCTCTACAGTTAGGTTTATTCCTAGGTATTTTATTCATTTTGTGGAAATTTTGAATGGGAGTAATTTCCTGATTTGGCTCTTGGCTTGCGTGTTTTTGGTGTATAGAAGTGTTATTGATTTTGGCACATTGATTTTGTATCCTGAGACTTTCTTGAAGTTGTTTATCAGCTTAAGAAGCTTTTGGGCTGATACTATAGGGCTTTCTAAATATAGGATCATGTTATCTGCTACAGGAAGCAGGGGTGCATGTTTCCCTGCAGGCGTTCACCACAGTGGCAGAGGCAATGCAGCTAGGGGAGGTGGGGGTCCCCTGCTGGAGAATGCACAGTTGCACTCAAGATGGTGCTGGCTTTGGGCAGAGTGCTGGCTTGTGCAGATCTGGGTGCCTTTTCTGTGCCCCGCAAGCAGGGGTGATCACTCAGGGTGTGGGAGGATCCATTATTCTCTGTGTGATGTTAGCACAAGGATGGAGGACTGGCGGGGCTACGGCTTGCTGGCTCTGTGCTGGCGAAGGCTTCATATGCAATATCTGTTCTTGCATGACAATGGGGGCGAACTGTTCTCCTGTGCGCTGGCAGAACAAGTAAAGCAAAACCTGCCCATGCAGACATGTGGTAGCAAAGTAATGTGGGAGTGTTGCCCTGGGCCCAGGGAAAGCTGCAGTATGGGGAGTGAGCCTGTGAGCTGGTGCATGGCTATAGGGGCTGCCTTGTTAGAGCTCTCCACTGATCAGACACAGTCTTCCAGTGCAGAAGCTATGGTGTGGGCCTCCACAGCACCAGAGACTGGCCTGTAAGCACACATTACCAGGCTGGGACCCAGAAGAGGCCATCAGACCAAAGGGTACTCAGGTATGACTAGCTGTGTCTGAAGTGCAAGATCACCCTGCACAGATCAGGTCTAACAGGTCTAACCTTAACCTAGGGCTAAGGTATCTTATGGAAGTAAGTTGAGCCTAGGGGAATCACCATCCCTGGGCATGCTTCACTACAGATGCTCCTGCACCACACACCCTCTTAGCTCCAAGTAAGCTGGTTTGCTGCCTCACCACTTCTCTAAGCAGCTCTATCACCTCAAGTGTCCCTGGTAGTCAAGGGGTTCCCCCTTTTGGGGTTCCAGAGGCCCCTGGCAAGAGTGGGTTGCTCCTTCCCAGTTAAAATTGCCCATTTCTTTGGAGGTGTAGTTAAAAAATTAAGTCCTGGAGCCCATTAAGGGTTCCCAACTTTCTTCTCCATCAGCCAAGCTTCTGTCACTTCCCTCCATTCACTCTCAGTGCCTTCCCTCTGAAGATCTGTTGCAAGCATACCAGTAGTCTCAGTTCCTCCATCAATAGGGAGAGACTCTCCACTCAAATCATGGAAAGATAATTCAGACAAAAAAATCAGCAAAAAAAAAAAAAAAAAAAAAATGTGGAAGGTAAGCTACACTGTAAATGAAACAGACCTAACTGACATTAACAGAACATTTTATCCAACTGCTGCAGAAAACACTTTCTGTATTTTTTTTTTAAATTTTGAGGGATACATAGGTGTATACATTTATGGGGTACATGAGATATATTGATACATGCATGCAATCTGAAATAAAGCACATCATGGGGAATGGGGTATCTATCCCCTCAAGCATTTATCCTGTAAGATACCAACAAGCCAATTACATTATTTGAGTTATTTAAAAATATACAATTAAGTTATTATTGACTACAGTCACCCTATTGTGCTATCAAATAGTAGGTCTCATTTATTTATTTATTTATTTTTGTACCCACTAACCACCTCCACCTCCCTTCCAGTCTCACACTACCATTCCCAGCTTCTGGTAACCATCCTTCTACTCACTATCCCTAAGTCCAACTGCATTGATTTTTAGATCCCACAAACAAGTGAGACAATGCAATGTTTGTCTTTCTGTACCTGGCTTATTTCACTTAACATGATCTCCAGTTCCATCCATGTTGTTGCAAATAATTGGATCTCATTTTTTATGGCTAAATAATATTCCATTGTGTATGTGTACCACATTTTCTTTATCCATTCATCTGTTGATGGAGAGTTAGGTTGCTTCCAAATCTTAGGTATTGTAAACAGTGCTGCAACAAACATTGGAGTGCAAATGTCTCTTTACTATACTGAGTTTCTTTCTTTTGGGTATATACCCCACAGTGAGATTGCTGGACCATATGTCAGTTAAATTTTAAGTTCTTTGAGGAACCTCCAAATTGTTCTCCATACTGTTTGCACTACTTTGCATTACCACCAACAGTGTACAAGGGTTCTTTTTTCTCCATATCTTCAACAGCATTTGTTATTGCCTGTCTTTTAAATACACACCATTTTAACTGGGTTGAGATGATATCTCATTGTAGTTTTGATTTGCATTACTCTGATAATGAATGATGCTGAGCATCTTTTCAAATGCCTGCTGCACCACTTGTATGTCTTCTTATGAGAAATGTCTATTAAAATCTTTTGCCCAGTTTTTGATTGGATTGTTATATTTTTTTCCTATAGAGTTGTTTGAGCTCCTTATATACTCTGGTTAATCTCATGTCAGATTGGTAGTTTGCAAATATTTTCTCCCATTCTGTAAGTTGTTTCTTCACTTTGTTCATTGTATCTTTTGCTATGCAGAAACTTTTAAACTTAATGTCATCCAATTTGTCCATTTTTGCTTTAGTTGCCTGTGCTTTTGGGATATTGCTCAAGAAATATTTGCCCAAAACCAATATCCTAGAGATTGTCCCCAATGTAGTAATAGATTCATTGTTTAAGATCTTAGATTTAAGTGTTTAATCCATTTTGATTTGATTTTTGTATATGACAAGAAGGGTCTACTTTCATTTCACATTTTTTCTTCTTTTTTTGTTTTGCTTAGGATATTCAGTTTTCCCAGCACCATTTATTGAAGAGACTGTCTTTTCCCCAGTGTATGTTCTTGGTACCTTTGTCAAAAGTGAGTTCACTGTAGGTGTGTGAAATTTCTTCTGAGTTCTCTATTCCCTTCCATTGGTCTATATGTCTTTTTTACATCACTATCATGCTGTTTTAGTTACTATAGCTCTGTAGTATAATTTGAAATCAGGTAATGTAATTCTTCCAGTTTTGTTCTTTTTGTTTAAAATAGCTTTGGCTATTCTGGGTCTTTTCTGGTTCCATGCACATCTTAGGATACCTCCTCTATTTCTGTGAAGAATATCATTGGTATTTTGATAAAGATTGCATTCAATCTGTAGATTGCTTTGGGTAGTATAAATATTTTAACAATATTGATTCTTCCAATCCATGAACATGGAATATCTTTCCATGTTTTGGTGTCCTCTTCCGTTTCCTTCATCAGTGTTTTACAATTTTGATTATAGAGATCTTCCAATTCTTTGGTTAATTCCTAGGTGTTTAGTTTTATGGGCAGATATTGTAAATGGGATTTTAAATTTCTTTTTCATATTGTTCACTGTTTTTACATAGAAATGCTACTGATTTTTGTACGTTGATTTGGTATCCTGAAACTTTACTGAATTTGGTTATCAGTTTTAATAGTTTTTCCTGAAGTCTTTAGGTTTATCCAAATATAAGATAACATCATCTGCAAACTAATATAATTTGAACGTCTTCCTTTCCAATTTGGATGCCCTTTGTATCATTCTCTTGTCTAATTGCTCTAGCTAAAACTTCCAGTTCAATATTAAAGAGGTAACAGGGGGCATCCTTCTTATATTCCAGATCTTAGAAAACAGGGTTTCTTTACCATTCAGTATAATACTAGCTGTGTGTCTCTCATATATGGCTTTTATTATGTTGAGGTATGTTCCTCCTATACACAGTTTTTTGAGTGCTTTTATCATGAAGGGATGTTGAATTTTATCAAAGTTTTTTAAGCATCAATTGAAATAATTATATGTATTTTATTCTTCATTCTGTTGATATAATGTATCATGTTAATTGATTTGTGTATGGGGAACCACCCTTGCATCCCAGGAATAAATCCCACTTCGTCATGATGATTGATCATTTTAATGTATTATTTTATTCAGTTTGCTAGTATTTCATTAAGGAGTTTTTAAAAATCAATATTGATCAGAAATATTGGCCTGCAGTTTTCTCTTTTTTTATATATATACGTCTTTGGTTTTGGCATCTGGGTAACACTGACCTTGTAGAAATAGTATGGAAATTTTCTCTCTTTCTCCATTTTTCAGAATAGTTTGAATAGGATTGGTATTAGTTCTTTTTTAATGTTTGGTAGAATTAGCCATGAATCCATCAGATCTCGGGCTTTTCTTTACTGGAAGACTTTTGATAATGGCTTTGATCATATTATTTTTTATTGGTCTGTTAAGGTTTTAGATTTATTCCTGGTTCAAACTTAGTAGGTTGTATGAATCTAAAAATTTGTCCACTTCTTTTAGATTTTTCAATTTATTGTCAAATAGCTTCTCTTAGTAGCTACTAATGATCCTTTGAATTTCTGTCATATTATTTGTAATGTTTCCTTTTTTATTTGAATCTTTTCTCTTTTGTTCTTAGTCTGGCTAAAGGTTTGTCAATTTTGTTTAACTTTTCAAAAAAATCTTTTAGTTTCATTGACTTTTTGTACTTTTTAGATTACAATTTCATTTTTTCTCTGCTCTGATATTTATTATTTGTCATATACTAGTTTTGGGTTTGATTGCTCTGTATGTTTTTAAATTTCAATTTCATTTTTCTCTGCTCTGCTCTTTATTATTTATTGTATACTAGTCTTGGGTTTGGTTGCTCTTGTTTTTCTAATTCTTTATGATGCATTACTACATTGTTTATTTGCAGTTTTTCTTCCTTTTTGATGTAGGCACTTGTAGCCATAACTTCCATCTGAGTATAGGGTTTTCTGTATTCCCTAGGTTTTGGTGTGTTGTACTTCCATTATCATTTGTTTCAAGGAATTTTAAAATTTCCTTCTTAATTTATTCATTGAGCCACTGGTCATTCAAGAGCACATTGTTTAATATCCATGTATTTTTATAGTTTCCAAAATTCCTCTGTTATTTACTTATAGTTTTATTCTATTACAGTCAGAGATGTTTTAAGACTTCTTTTGTGACATAACACATGGTCTATCCTTGAGAATAATCCATATGCCAAGAGAAAAAATGTGCATTCTGCAGCTCTTAGATACAATGTTCTGTAAATACCTTTAACTCCAGTTGGTCTATACTGCAGATTATGTCTCACATTTCTTTGTTGATTTTCTATCTAGAAGATTTGTCTAGTGCTGATAATGGGGCATTGAAGTTTCCAGCTATTATTGTGTTGGGGCCTATCTCTCTTTTTAGTGCTAATAATACTTCCTTTATATATCTGGGTGCTCCAGTATTTGGTGCATACATATTTAAAATTGCTATATTCTCTTGCTTAATTGACCCTTTATATAGTGAACTATTATATAGTGAACTTATTTGCCTGTTCTTGTATTTTTTGTCTTAAAACATGTTTTGTCCAATATAAGTATAGTGACTTCTGACCTTTTTTGGTTTCCATTGGCATGTAGTATGATTTTCACCTCTTTATTTTCAGTCTATGTATGTCTTTATAGGTAAAGTGTGTTTGGGTTAGGCAGCAGATCAATGGGTTTTTCTTTCACATCCATTCAGCCAGTCTATGTTTTTAAATTAAAGAGGTTAGTCCATTTACATTCAATGTTATTATTGATAAGTTAAGACTTATTCCTGCCATTTGGTTGCTTCTTTTCTGGTTCTTTTGTGGCCTTCTCCTGGTTTCTTTCCTTCCTGTCTTCCTCTAGTGAAGGTAATTTTCTCTAGTGATATGATTTAGTTTCTTGCTTTTCATTTTTGTGTGCGTGTGGATCAAAAAATACATTTTTCTCATCGGTACATGGGACATTCTACAAGATAGGTAATATATTAAGCCAAAGAACAAGTCTGAACAAATTCAAAACATTTAAAATTATATCAAGTGTCTTTTGTGAATACAACGGACAAATACAAGAAATTAATAATATACACTTTTGATTCACAACAAATACATGAAAATTGCATAACACACTTGCAAATGACAAAGGAATTAATGAATAAATTAAGAAGAAAACTTAAAATGTTTTGAAACAAATAAAAATGAAAACAACAAATTCTATGGGATACAGTAAAAGTATTAAAAAGGGTACTCCCTAGCAAAAAAAAAAAAAAAAAAAAAAAAAAAAAGATTACATTACAAACTAAAACACTTTTAAATGAACAACCTAAGAATGCATCTCCAGGGGGGGCGGAGCAAGATGGCTGAATAGGAACAGATCCAGTCTCCAGCTCCCAGGGCGAGTGACACAGAAGACAGGTGATTTCTGCATTATCAACTGAGGTACTGGGTTCATCTCACAGGGGAGTGCCAGACAGTTGGTGCTGGTCAGCTGTTGCAGCCCCACCAGCGAGAGCTGAAGCAGGGCGAGGCATCGCCTCACCTGGGAAGCACAAGGGGGAAAGGAATCCCTTTTCCTAGCCAGGGGAACAGAGACACACAACACCTGGAAAATCGGTTAACTCCCACCCCAATACTGCGCTTTAAGCAAACGGGCACACCAGGAGATTATATCCCACACCTGGCCGGGAGTGTCCCACGTCCATGGAGCCTTCCTCATTGCTAGCACAGCAGTCTGGGATCTAACCGCAAGTCAGCAGCAAGGCTGGGGGAGGGGTGCCCACAATTGCTGAGGCTTAAGTAGGTAAACAAAGCCCTGGGAAGATCGAACAGGGTGGAGATCACAGCAGCTCAAGGAGGCCTGCCAGTCTCTGTAGACTCCACCTCTGGGGACAGGGCACAGTTAAGCAATAACAACAACAACAACAACAACAAAGCAGAAACCTCTGCAGACTCAAGCAACTCTGTCTGACAGCTTTGAAGAGAGCAGTGGATCTCCCAACACGGAGGCTGAGATCTGAGAACGGACAGACTGCCTGCTCAAGTGGGTCCCTGACCCCTGAGTAGCCAAACTGGGAGACATCCTCCACTAGGGGCAGACCGACACCCCACTCCTGACACGGTGGAGAACACCCCTGAGAGGAAGCTTCCAAAGCAAGAATCAACAGATACACTCGCTGTTCAGCAATATTCGATCTTCTATAGCCTCTGCTGCTGATACCCAGGCAAACAGGGTCTGGAGTGGACCTCAAGCAATCTCCAACAGACATAGAGCTGAGGGTCCTGACTATTAGAACGAAAACTAACAAAAAGGAAGGACACCCACACCAAAACCCCATCAGTACATCACCACTATCAAAGACCTGAGGCAGATAAAACCACAAAGATGGGGAAAAAGCAGGGCAGAAAAGCTGGAAATTCAAAAAATAAGAGCACATTGCCCCCTGCAAAGGAACGCAGCTCATCGCCAGCAACGGATCAAAGCTGGACGGAGAATGACTTTGACGAGATGAGAGAAGAAGGCTTCAGTCCATCAAACTTCTCAGAGCTAAAGGAGGAATTACGTACCCAGCGCAAAGAAACTAAAAATCTTGAAAAAAGAGTGGAAGAATTGATAACTAGAATAATTAATGCAGAGAAGGCCATAAACGAACGGACAGAGATGAAACCCATGACACGAGAAATACGTGACAAATGCACAAGCTTCAGTAACCGACTCGATCAACTGGAAGAAAGAGTATCAGTGATTGAGGATCAAATGAATGAAATGAAACGAGAAGAGAAACCTAAAGAAAAAAGAAGAAAAAGAAAAGAACAAAGCCTGCAAGAAGTATGGGATTATGTAAAAAGACCAAATCTACGTCTGATTGGGGTGCCTGAAAGTGAGGGGGAAAATGGAACCAAGTTGGAAAACACTCTTCAGGATATCATCCAGGAGAACTTCCCCAAACTAGTAGGGCAGGCCAACATTCAAATTCAGGTATACAGAGAACACCACAAAGATAATCCTCAAGAAGAGCAACTCCAAGACACATAATTGCCAGATACACCAAAGTTGAAATGAAGGAAAAAATCTTAAGGACAGCCAGAGAGAAAGGTCGGGTTACCCACAAAGGGAAGCCCATCAGACTAACAGCAGATCTCTCGGCAGAAACTCTCCAAACCAGAAGAGAGTGGGGGCCAATATTCAACATTCTTAAAGAAAAGAATTTTCAACCCAGAATTTCATATCCAGCCAAACTAAGTTTCATCAGTGAAGGAGAAATAAAATCTTTTACAGATAAGCAAATGCTTAGAGATTTTGTCACCACCAGGCCTGCTTTACAAGAGACCCTGAAGGAAGCACTAAACATGGAAAGGAACAACCGGTACCAGCCATTGCAAAAACATGCCAAAATGTAAAGACCATCGAGGCTAGGAAGAAACTGCATCAACTAATGAGCAAAATAACCAGTTAATATCATAATGGCAGGAACAAGTTCACACATAACAATATTAACCTTAAATGTAAATGGACTAAATGGTCCAATTAAAAGACACAGACTGGCAAACTGGATAAAGAGTCTAGACCCATCAGTCTGCTGTATTCAGGAGACCCATCTCACATGCAGAGAAACACATAGCTCAAAATAAAGGGATGGAGGAAGATCTACCAAGCAAATGGAGAACAAAAAAAAGCAGGGATTGCAATCCTAGTCTCTGATAAAACAGACTTTAAACCATCAAAGATCAAAACAGACAAAGAAGGCCATTACATAATGGTAAAGGGATCAATTCAACAGGAAGAGCTAACTATCCTAAATATATATGCACCCAATACAGGAGCACCCAGATTCATAAAGCAAGTCCTTAGGGACTTACAAAGAGACTTAGACTCCCATACAATAATAATGGGAGACTTCAACACCCCACTGTCAACATTAGACAGATCAACAAGACAGAAAGTTAACAAGGATATCCAGGAATTGAACACAGCTCGGCAGCAAGCAGACCTAATAGACATCTATAGAACTCTCCACCCCAAATCAATAGAATATACATTCTTCTCAGCACCACATCGCACTTATTCCAAAATTGACCACGTAATTGGAAGTAAAGCACTCCTCAGCAAATGTAAAAGAATAGAAATTATAACAAACTGTCTCTCAGACCACAGTGCAATCAAACTAGAACTCAGGACTAAGAAAATCAATCAAAACCGCTCAAGTACACGGAAACGGAATAAACTGCTCCTGAGTGACTACTGGGTACACAACGAAATGAAGGCAGAAATAAAGATGTTCTTTGAAACCAATGAGAACAAAGATACAACATACCAGAATCTCTGGGACACATTTAAAGCAGTGTGCAGAGAGAAATTTATAGCACTAAGTGCCCACAAGAGAAAGCAGGAAAGCTCTAAAATTGACACTCTAACATCACAATTAAAAGAACTAGAGAAGCAAAAGCAAACACATTCAAAAGCTAAAAGAAGGCAAGAAATAACTAAGATCAGAGCAGAACTGAAGGAGATAGAGACACAAAAAACCCTCCAAAAAATCAATGAATCTAGGAGCTGGTTTTTTGAAAAGATCAACAAAATTAATAGACTGCTAGCAAGACTAATAAAGAAGAAAGGAGAGAAGAATCAAATAGATGCAATAAAAAAACGATAAAGGGGATATCACCACCGACCCCACAGAAATACAAACTACCATCAGAGAATACTATAAACACCTCTACACAAATAAACTAGAAAATCTAGAAGAAATGGATAATTTCCTGGACACTTACACTCTCCCAAGACTAAACCAGGAAGAAGCTGAATCCCTGAATAGACCAATAGCAGGCTCTGAAATTGAGGCAATAATTAATAGCCTACCAACCCAGAAAAGTCCAGGACCAGATGGATTCACAGCTGAATTCTACCAGAGGTACAAGGAGGAGCTGGTACCATTCCTTCTGAAACTATTCCAATCAATAGAAAAAGAGGGAATCCTCCCTAACTCATTTTATGAGGCCAACATCATCCTGATACCAAAGCCTGGCAGAGACACAACAAAAAAAGAGAATTTTAGACCAATATCCCTGATGAACATCGATGCAAAAATCCTCAATAAAATACTGGCAAATCGGATTCAGCAGCACATCAAAAAGCTTATCCACCATGATCAAGTGGGCTTCATCCCTGGGATGCAAGGCTGGTTCACCATTCGCAAATCAATAAACGTAATCCAGCATATAAACAGAACCAAAGACAAAAACCACATGATTATCTCAATAGATGCAGAAAAGGCCATTGACAAAATTCAACCGCCCTTCATGCTAAAAACACTGAATAAATTCGGTATTGATGGAACGTATCTCAAAATAATAAGAGCTATTTATGACAAACCCACAGCCAATATATCATACTGAATGGGCAAAAATTGGAAAAATTCCCTTTGAAAACTGGCACAAGACAGGGATGCCCTCTCTCACCAATCCTATTCAACAAAGTGTTGGAAGTTCTGGCTAGGGCAATGAAGCAATTGGAATAAATCAAGGGTATTCAGTTAGGAAAAGAAGAAGTCAAATTGTCCCTCTTTGCAGACGACATGATTGTATATTTAGAAAACCCCATTGTCTCAGCCCAAATTCTCCTTAAGCTGATAAGAAACTTCAGCAAAGTCTCAGGATACAAAATCAATGTGCAAAAATCACAAGCATTCTTATACACCAGTAACAGACAAACAGAGAGCCAAATCATGAATGAACTTCCATTCACAATTGCTTCAAAGAGAATAAAATACCTAGGAATCCAACTTACAAGGGATGTAAAAAACCTCTTCAAGGAGAACTACAAACCACTGCTCAGTGAAATAAAAGAGGACATAAACAAATGGAATAACATACCATCCTCATGGATAGGAAGAATCAATATCATGAAAATGGCCATACTTCCCAAGATAATTTATAGATTCAATGCTATTCCCATCAAGCTACCAATGAGTTTCTTCACAGAATTGGAAAAAACTGCTTTCAGGTTCATATGGAACAAAAAAGTGCCTGCATCTCCAAGACAATCCTAATTCAAAAGATCAAAGCTGGAGGCGTCACGTTACCTGACTTCAAACTATACTACAAGGCTACAGTAACCAAAACAGCATGGTACTGGTACCAAAACAGAGATATAGACCAATGGAACAGAACAGAGTCCTCAGAAATAATACCACACATCTACAGCCATCTGATCTTTGACAAACCTGAGAAAAACAAGAAATGGGGAAAGGATTCCCTATTTAATAAATGGTGTGGGGATAATTGGCTAGCCATAAGTAGAAAGCTGAAACTGGATCCTTTCCTTACTCCTTATACGAAAATTAATTCAAGATGGATTAGAGACTTAAATGTTAGACGTAATACCAGAAAAACCCTAGAAGAAAACCTAAGTAATACCATTCAGGACATAGGCATGGGCAAGGACTTCATGTCTAAAACACCCATAGCAGCAGCAACAAAAGCCAAAACTGAAAAATGGGATCTCATTAAGCTAAAGAGCTTCTGCACAGCAAAAGAAACTACCATCAGAATGAACAGGCAACCTACAGAATGGGAGACAATTTTTGCAATGTACTCATCAGACAAAGGGCTAATATCCAGAACCTACAAAGAACTCAAACAAATTTACAAGAAAAAAACAACCCCATCAAAAAGTGGGCAAAGGATATGAATAGACATTTCTCAAAAGAGGACATTCATACAGCCAACAGACACATGAAAAAATGTTCATCATCACTGGCCATCAGAGAAATGCAAATCAAAACCACAATGAGATACCATCTCACACCAGTTAGAATGGCAATCATTCAAAAGTCAGGAAACAACAGGTGCTGGAGAGGATGTGGAGAAATAGGAACACTTTTACACTGTTGGTGGGATTGTAAACTAGTTCAACCATTATGGAAAACAGTATGGCGATTCCTCAAGGATCTAGAACTAGATGTACCATATGACCCAGCCATCCCATTACTGGGTATATACCCAAAGCATTATAAATCATGCTGCTATAAAGACACATGCACACGTATGTTTATTGCGGCACTATTCACAATAGCAAAGACTTGGAATCAACCCAAATGTCCATCAGTGACAGACTGGATTAAGAAAATGTGGCACATATACACGATGGAATACTATGCAGCCATAAAAAAGGCTGAGTTCATGTCCTTTGTAGGGACATGGATGAAGCTGGAAATCATCATTCTCAGCAAACTATACCAAGAACAGAAAACCAAACACCGCATGTTCTCACTCATAGGTGGGAACTGAACAATGAGATCACTTGGACTCAGGAAGGAGAACATCACACACTGGGGCCTATCATGGGGAGGAGGGAGGGGGGAGGGATTGCATTGGGAGTTATACCTGATGTAAATGACGAGTTGATGCTTGCTGACGAGTTGATGGGTGCAGCACAGCAACATGGCACAAGTATACATATGTAACAAACCTGCACGTTATGCACATGTACCCTACAACTTAAAGTATAATAAAAAAAATATAAATAAAAAATATAAATAAAAGGAATGCACCTCCAAAAAGTAGAAAAGCAAAAGCAAATGAATCCTAAATTAGTAGAAAATAAATAATAAATTTCAGAGCAGAAATACATGAAACAGTAAAAATAATACAAAAGATTAAAGAAAAATGTTGTTTTCTTTAAAAATATAAATAAAATTAACAAACTATTAGCTAGACTAATTAAGAAAATGAGAGAAGATCTAAATAAATAAAATTAGAAATAATAAATGAGACATTATTATTAATACCAAATAAACGTAAAGTATTATTAGGGACTATTATGAACAACTGTATGCCAATAAATTGGAAAACCTAGAAAATATGAATAAATCCCTACACACATACAACCTACCAAGATTGAACCATGAAGAAATAGTAGGCCAGAATAAACCAATAACAAGTAATAACATTGAAACAGTAATAATCATTTTCCCATTGAAGAAAAACTTAGAACCAGATGGTTTCATTCCTGAATTTTTCCACACATTAAAAAGTACCAATCCCATTTCAACTCAACTATTTCAAATAACTGAAAACAAAATAATACTTTAAAACTCATTCTACATGTCAGCATTACCAGTATAACAAAACAAGACAAGAACACAACAAAAAATTACAGGCTAATATCCCTGATGAACATACACACAAAAATCTTCAGTAAAATGCTTCCAAACTGAAACTAATGACACATGAAAAATTCATTCACCGTGGTGCAGTGAAATTTGTCCTATGGGTACAAGGATGGTTCAACATATGCAAATCAATAAACATGATGTACCACATTAATACAATCAAGGACAAAAATCATACCATATAAATTTCAATATGATGAAAAACCACATGATAAAACATAACATTCCTTTATGATCCAAACTCTTAACAAACCAGTAATAGAAGGAACATACTGCAAAACAATAAAGGCTATATACGGCAACCCCACAGCTAATAGCCTACTGTATGGGAAAAACTTGAAAGCCTTTCCTCTAAGATCAGGTAAAAGACAAGAATGCCCACTTTCACCACTTTTATTCAACACAGTATTAGAAGTCCTATCCAGAGTGATTCAGCAACAGAAAAAAAGAGCATCCAAAGTGAAAAGAAATAAATCAAATTATCCTTGTTCACAAATGGCATAATCTTATATTTAGAAAACCCTAAAGACTCAACCAAAAAACATTCAGGACTGATAAATTCATTAAAGTTGCAGGATACAAAATCAAAACAAAATCTGGTGGTATTTATGTTCCATCAAAAGAGAAAATCTCAAAAAGAAATCAAGAAACCATTCCATTTGCAATGGCTGCCAGATAAAATAAAATACCTAAGAACAAATTTAACCAAGGAATTAAATGATCTACACAAAGAAAATTATATAACATTAATGAAAAAACTGAGGTCTAAATAAAATATGGTAAGATATCCCATGCTCAAAGATTGAAATAATGTTATTAAAATAACCATACTACCAAAAGGAATCTATAGATTCAATATAATTCCTATCAAAATATCAATAGCATTCTTCACAAGAAAAGAATAAAGAATCCTCTAATATGTATGGAACCACAAAAGATCCCAGATGGCCAAAGCAATCCTGAGAAAAAGAAGAAAGCTGGAAGCATCACACTACCTAACTTCAAAATACTCTACAAATCCATAGTAAACAAAGCATCATGGTGCTGGCATAAAAACATACACATAGTCCAATGGAATAGAATAGAGAACACATAAATAAATCCATATATTTATAAAAAATTCATTTTTGACAAAGGAACCAGAAACATACATTGGGGAAAGAACAGTCTCTTCAATAAATAATTTTGTGAAAACTGAATGTCCACATACAGAAGAATAAAATTAGAACCCTATCTCTCACCATATACAGAAAAAAGATAAAAATGAATTAATGACTTAAATGTAATACCTGAAACTCTAAAACTAGGCAAATAAAAGCACAATCCAAAAAAAAGAAGGAAAAAAAAAAAAAGAAAGACAAATGGGATTACATCAAGCTACAAAGATTCTGCAAGGCAAAGAAAACAATCAATAAGCGAAGAGACAAACCTAAAGCATTGTTGAAAATATTCACAAACTATCCACCCAAGAAGGTATTAATAACCTGAATGCATAAAAACTCAAACAACTCAGTAATAATAGTCATCAAATATAAATGGGCAAAGGTTCTGAATATATATTTATCACTAAAAAGAACCACAACATGTCAGCAATATGACCAAATAGCAGCCACTAGTGCTCATACTTTCTACAAAGGCAGCCAAAACAACAAATAAACAACTAAGTGTTAATGTAAATAACCAAACAAGAGTGCTGGAATACGTTAAAAGTGTATCAGAAACCTTAGTGGGCACATAAACTTAGGGTAGCCAGAATGGTAGGAAACATGGGGAGTTCACCACCCCATCCCTGAAATGGTATCAGCCAAGAATCAGAAGGAACTTCTCTCTATGCCAAAATGCCAGGCAAAAGGATCGCAGCAGCTGCAACCAACACCTTGGACACCTACACTTATCACTACTGGGATTCCTTGCAGTCCTCACAGGCACTAAGACCAGCTGAAGATGCTGCCTAGAGACCACACAGCTGAGCTCTCCCCAGAGAAGAAGCTGAAACTATTCTTCCACCTGTGACCCATGTGACTACTGTACTACAGCATACTAAAACTGAAAGTACTGAAAAAGTGTGTCTTGCTCTTGGGGCAAGTAGCCATGGCACCCCTTATCCTTGCAGCTAAGCCACTGCCAAACCACCCCCACTTGGTGGTCTGACATTCCCAAGCCACGCTGCTGGGAGATGCTTCACCCTTCTCCATGAGACCAAGCAGAAGTAAAACTGTTTCACCTACCTCTCATTTTGCCCCATCAGGAGAACTTGGAAACTACAATCCTTACCACTGGGATCCTCTGTAATCCTCACAGACACTAAGTCCAACAAAGAGAGTTGCCTATAGGCTACACAGCTGTCCCTACCCCAGAGAATGAGCCAATGCTGTGCCTTGCACCTTGTCTACACAGCTACTATGTCAGGTAGGAACTAGAACATATTCTGGAGTGTCTATTGCTCTAGAGATAAGTAATCACAGCAGTGCTACATTTTGAAGCTAAATCATCATTAAGCCATCCCTGCCTGATGGCCTAACATCCCCAAGCTGAGGTGCAAGCAACCATTACCCTTTTCCCAGTAGGACCAAACAATGGTGGAACTGCTCAACCTATGTTTCTTCTCCCCACTCAGACCAAAGCTAAAATTTTCACTCCCTCCTATGAAAACAGTGCTTTGACAGAACAACTCAATCGACCCCTCTCAGTCATAGCTGAATTTTGAACCTAGGTGCCTGAACAGAAATTTTGCATTGCCACCAAAAGCTATACTGCTGAATTTGGCCTTACAATTTAGTACATTGTCAAGTCTCACCATCCCAGGGTCTATAGCACCAAAGGATATGGTACTTTGACAAAGTCCTGCTTCACTGAAAAACAATGTCTGGGATTTCCAGAACAGTTACACAGCTGAGACTGAACTGAAGCAGCACAACACCCCCCTGCGTAATTAGATGTAAGCCAAGATGAGCAGTTGTGCATCCCCAGGCTGGGCTGACATAGTACCCCACATCTCAGGAAAAGTGAGTAGTGTCTGAGCAGAGACACCCCATTGTACAGGCCAAACAATTCTAGTACTCTGCTTCACTGGAGCTGAAGTAGCCCTGTAGAGTGTAAGCTACTGAAACACCCCTCTCTCTGAGGAGTGGGATCATCTCTATATTGTTCCCTACTCCCAAGGGCCCAAATGACAACCATTCTCAGCCAGTCTGGGTTACTTGCTGAGGCTGCATTTGGACTTACAATTCAGTATATTGTCAAGTCTTACCATTCCAGGGTCTACAGCACCCTACATGGTGCCTCATCCTCAAGTACCTGAGTTGCCCTGAGTCCTATTGGCCCAGACTCCTGAATATAGCTGTATCCTGTGTTCCAGGCTCAAACCTCCAGAGCACCCTTTTTTCTATAGAGTCAGACCAGAGCTGTGCCCTGCCCCCAGGTGTGAAATTACAGCTAAAACCCAACCTTCTAGATCCAAGCCACTAGGGTGTGCCTCAGAGTCACAGATCTTGGTTCTGTGGTCAACCTACATACAACCCTGCCACAGAGAGAAAACTTGAACTCTAAGATCCAGGTGCCACAATATGTTCAGGAGACCCTGAGCCTAGAACCTAATCCCACAGGCTGCCACAAGCATCTGCATCTGAACCCAGTTATGAGATACCTACATGTAGGCCATGTCAGACCTAATACCAAGAAAGATCCACTCAACTAAATCTCCCATTGTGTGAAAAATTAGAACAAGAGTACCCCAAAGTTCTTTGCCACCAAAAAAATTAACAATCTACAGAAACACTGCCACTATCAAAATCACATATAGCTTAGGCCACTGAATACAAAATTATTGCTGACATTGAACACAGCCAAAGAACCTGCATGGGGACCATACCACTGCACCTACCCAAAAACAAAGTCACCAACACTTCCCAAATAGTACACAAAGACTCAACTGCAGGTGAAAGTCTCTGTCTATAAAAGCAACCCTAGAAATCTGGGAAGAGGCAATTATTCCACCAGATGCACAGGTATCAATGCAGGGGCACAAGATAAAACAGCAATAAAATATGATATCATCAATGGAAAAATAATGCTGTAGTAACAGACCTCAATGAAAAGTAAACAAATTGCCAGAAAAAAATTTGAAAATAATAATCTTAAGGAAACTCAATGAGATACAAAAAATGAATATACTTCAACAAAATCAGGACAATTCAAAACATAAGTGAGAAATTAAACACAGAGATAGATATCATGAGAAAGAATCAAACACATCCCACAGCTGAATAATTCAATGAATGAAGTAAAAATGCAATTGCGAGATTCAACTTCGGACTTAAATAGAAGAAAGAATCTCTGAACTGGAAGATAGATTGTTTGAAATTACCTAGTTAGGGATTTAAAAGAAACGGGAATAGGAAAGAATGAAGAAAAGCTACAAAATTATGGGACACAATTAAGTGAACAAATGTTTTATATTATGAGCATTCCAGAGGAATAAGAGATGAAAAAGGGCATAGAAAACTAATTTTATAAAATAATATATGAAAATGTCCCATGTCTGGGAAGAGATATAAGCATCCAGATCCAAGAAGCTTAATCATTGTGAAATTGATTCAACCAAAAAAAAGTCCCTCCCTGAAGCACGTTGTTTTCAAAATGTCAAAAGTAAAAGACAAAGAGATAGTTCTAAAAACAGAAAGAGAAAAATGTCAAGTCACATATGAGAGAATCCCCATCAGACTAATAGTGGCTTTCTGAGCAGAACCCTTGTATGGCAGAAGAGAATGGGATAATATATTCAAATAAATCAAAGAAAAAAAGGCATTCAACAATACTATATCTGGCCTGGGTATCCTGGTATTATGAGAGATAAATTGTTATTTAATGATAAGTAAAACCTGAGAGAATAGATCATAACTCAACTGGCCTTAAAATAAATGCTCAAGTGAGTCTTGCATATGGAATTGAAAAAATGATAATCATCACCATGAAAATATGATAAGGTATAAAACTCACTCATAGAACAGATACACAAAGGAGAAAAAGAAACAAACCTTATCACTATAGAAAACCACTAAACCATAATCACAAACAGTAAGGGAGGACCAAACAAAAAATATACCAAAAAAAAAAAAACAGACAAAAAAATTTATAAAATGATAGAAATAAGTCCTATCCTATCAATAATAACCTTGAATGTTAATGTATTATATTCCCCAGTTAAAAGATATAGACTGGATTAATGAATTAAAAAACATGATCCAACTATATGCTGCTCACAAGAAACTCACTTGACCTGTAAAGACACATATAGATTGAAACTGAAAAGATGGAAAAAGATATTCCATACAAACACAAAGTAAATGCAAGCAGAAGTAGCTATACTTATAGCACATAAAACAAATTTTAAGTTAAAAAACTATAAAAAGAAATGTTATTATATAATGACAATGAACTTAATTCAGTAAGAGAACCTATTAATTTTAAATATATATGCACCCAACACAGGAACAGTAAGACATATAAAAAATATTAGAGATCTAAAGGGAAAGATAAACTTCAATACAATAGTAGTTGGGGGCCTTACACCCCATTCTGAACATTGGACAGATTATCTAGACAAACAAAACAAAACAAAACAAAACACTATAAAACATTGGATTTAAACAGAAATGTGGTCTAAAGAATCCTAACAGACATTTACAGGACATTTTTAGCATTTCATCTAACAGGTATAGGATACACATTATTTTCATCAGCACATGAAACAGTCTTCAAGATAAACCAAATGTTAGATGACAAAACGAGTGTGAACATATATTTTTAAATGAAAACACAGCAAGTACCTTTCTGAACAAAATGGAATAAAACTAGAAATCAGTAACATGAGGTGTTTAAAACTGTACAAATACATGAAAATAAAACAACATGCTTCTGAACTACCAATGGATCAACAAAGAAATTAAAAAGAAAATTTAAAATTGTATTAAAACAAATAAAAATAGAAACAAAATATAGCAAAAGCCACAGAATGCAGCAAAAGCAGTGTTAAGGGGGAATTTTATAGCAATAAATGCTTACATCAAAATATAGAGAAGGGAGACAAGATGGCTGACTAGACACAGCCAGGAAGCACCTCTCTAACTGGGAGAAACCAAAATATTGAGTAACCTATCACACTTCAAAAATGTATTTTGAGAGAAAACACTGAAATACGATAAAGAATTGACACAGACACCAAGGTAGAAGAGGTAGGAAGCTAGAAACCTTGCACCTAGAAAAGTTGCCAAGTGTGAGGACTAGCTCCTGGCCTTGAACAGGTACTAAGGAAGAGATGAGTGAAGGAACTTCAGGGCAACATACTCCTGCCATGGTCCTCTGGGATCCTGACTACTATAGATCCCATGTCCCCATAGGCATTTGAATTGGCAAGGGGAACAGCCTGGAAAGTAGGCAGAGGCAGAATTCGAGCCCAGAAGGTTGGAGCACAGAACAGCTGCAGCAGAATGTAACCATAGATGCCCGTCTCCCAAGGCTCTCTATTTTGCTCTGAGTGGCTTTTGCCCCTGCTAACTGCTAGGCCAGGACAGAGAAAGACTGTCTTTCCCATGAAACTAGAGTGCATCTGATCTGAATTCCACCCGCCTGCCCTCTGGCCCCTCTCAAGGCCATGCTGCCTGCTACTTCGAGAGCAGGCACAAATTACAGCCTCCACTGACTGCCCCGCCTGAGTTCTTTGCTGGCAGCCTGGGAGGATTTTGCCCCCACCAGAACAGCCAGCACTTGACCCTAAGTGGTTAAAGGAAAAAACTGACTGGGCCTGCTCCCAGGGCAGATGTCAGAGAAAGAACCGCCAAGTTACGGGAACATGAGCTGGGGGCCCCCAAAGCAGTCTGCTGGGCAAAAAGTAAATAAATAAATAAATAAACAAATTAAAAACAAACATAAAAACCTCGGAAGCATGGGTACTACACCAGTTCCACACCCATGGCAACACCACCCCATTCAGTAATCCTCCACTCTTGCCCCACTGCATCAACAGATCACCCACAGACATACCCATACCCCACAACCCACTCTAACTCTGCCAATTACAAAGAACCAGTGAGTCACAGGTGACTTGTGTCTCCTGTTGATCTAACCTTCAGTTGGAACTGCTCCTAAGCAAGGGGGAAGTGCAGCCTTCGAGGCCCCTCTTGGGTCTAAAACAAAGGCATGACACCAGCAACTGGAAGGGGCTCCATCAAGGCCTGGGAATGGACCTGGTGAGGGATCATCTCTCCCTCACCAATCTCTTGCATCCCAGAGCGCTACTATAAATGCACTGAAATACAAAAGAGGTTCATGGCTGAGTAACAACATTTCTATCAGACCTCACTTGTTAAGGAAATTCAGGATTGCAGCCTGAATTTCCCCACGTCCAAAAAATTATCTCAGCACACTTGGCCAGTAAAACCCAATGAAGGAACTAGCCACAAATAAAGATCCTGCACAGAGCCTTGGCCATCTGAAGGCACTCAGAAATGAAGCCAATCAAGTATACTTAACATCCACCACAGTCAAATCCTCCAGGGAAATAAAAAAATATAAAAAGTAAAAGCCCCATCCAAACAGCAACAACTTCAAAAAAAATAAAAATAAAAGGACAGCAGCCCTCTCAGATGAGAAAAAAATTAGCACACAAACTCTGGCAATTCAAAAACCCTCAATCACCCTAGTTCCCCAGCAATGGTTCATAACCAGATTGAAATGACTGAAATAAAATCGAACTCAGAATCTGGAAGGCAAGAAAGATCAAGATTCACGAAGAAGTTGAAACTCAATCTCAAAAGGCCAGAAAAATTATCAAAGAGTTAAAAGATGGGCCAGGCACGGTGGCTCATGTCTGTAATCCCAGCACTTTGGGAGGCCAAGGCGGGCAGATCACGAGGTCAGGAGTTCGAGACCACTGTGACCAATATGGTGAAACCCCATCTCTACTAAAAAATTCAAACATTAGCCGTGCATGGTGGCGCATGCCTGTAGTCCCAGCTACTCAGGAGACTGAGGCAGGCGAATCGCTGGAACTCAGGAGGCGGAGGTTGCAGTGAGCCAAGATCTCGCCACTGCACTCCAGCCAGGTGACAGAGCGAGACTTCATCCCAAAAACAAAACAAAACTAAACTAAAAAACCTCACAGGCTCAAAGTGAAAAAATGGAGACAGATCTCTCCAGGAAATAGAAAATTTTTAAAAAGCAGAGGCCATGATCCTTGTATCAAATAAAACAATCTTTAAACCAACAACAATCAAAAACGTCAAAAAAAAAAAAAGTCATTAGAGCCCGGGATCCCCCAACAAATTTGTCTGCAACTCAGGCAAGGCAGGAGGTCTGCACATACCCATAGGAAGAGGGTGGACTCCAGGAAGCCAAGCAGCATCCTTCTGCAAGCCCCACTTCTAAGAAACCTCACAAGAAAAGACCCACTGGCTTGGAATTCCAGCCAGCCACTGGCAACAGGATGGAGAGACCAGATGGAGCCCCGGAATGAGGGGCAAGGACAATCTTTGCTGTTGGTTGACTCAGATGTTCCATCCTTGGGCTTCAGAGAATCGAAATGGTCTGGACAAGGAAGGGACTCCCCAGCAGTGCAACACAGTGGCTTTTCCAGATCATGGCCAGATTGCTTCTTTAAGCAGGGCCCCGATCTATTCCTCCTCATTGGGTGGGACCTCCAGCTGGACCCTCCAGCCACATCTGCCGGCACATATTAGGGACAGAACTCTGACCTCTCTCTCGGGATAGAGTGCCTGGGGGAGGGGAGGGCTACCACCTGGGTTAGTTAGAAAATCATTAGAGTGAAAAGACAATCTACAGAACAAGAGAAAAACTTTGCCATCTATCCATTTGACAAAGGTCTAATAACCAGCATCTACAAGGAACTTAAACAAATTTACAAAGAAACCACACACAACCCCATTTAAAAGTGGGCAAAGGACATAAACAGACACTTCTTGAAGAAGACATACACGTGGCCAACACACATACGAAAAAAAGGTCAACATCACTGATCATTAGAGAAATACAAGTCAAAACTACAATGAGATACCATCTCATACCAGTCAGAATGGCTATTAAAGAGTGAAAAAAAACAACAGATGCTAGCGATGTTGTGGATAAAAAGGAATGCTTTTACACTGTTGGTGGAAATGTAAATTAGTTCAATCATTGTGGAAGAGACTGTGGTGACTCCTCAAATACCTCGATGCAGAAATACCATTTGACCCAGCAATCCCATTACTGAGTATATACCCAAAGTAATATAAATCATTTTATTATAAAGATACATGTATATGTATCTTCCTTGCAGCACTATTCACAATAGCAAAGACATGGAATCAACCTAAATCCCATCAATGATAGACTGAATTACAAAATGTGGTAGATATACACCATGGAATACTATGCAGCCATAATAAGGAACAAGATCCTGTCTATTGCAAGGACATAGATGGAGCTACAGGCGATTATCCTCAGCAAATTAATGCAGGAACAAAAATCAAATACCGCACATTTTCATGTAAAAGTGGGAGCTGAATGACGAGAACACATGGACTCACAGAGGGGAACAACACACACTGGGGCCTGTCAGAGGGCGGAGGATGAAGAGAAAGACCATCATAAAGAATAGCTAATGAATGCTGGGCTTAATACCTGGGTGACTGAATGATCTGTGCAGCAAACCAACATGGCAAACTTTTACCTATATAATAAGCCTGCACATCCTGTACATGTACCCCTGAACTTAAAATTTAAAAAAAAAATACACATCATTCCTAATGCTATAGGCTAGTGAAGCAACATTGAGGAAAAAAAAAAAGAAAGTCATTACATACTGATAGATGGTTCAATTAAATAAGAACAATTAACTACCCTAAATATATGTACCCAATATTGTAAAACAAAGATTCATAAAAGAAATGTTGTCAGACCTACAAAAAGATTTAGACAGCCACATAATAGTGGGGAAGTTCAACACAACACTGACAATGTTGGAAAGATTATCAAGGTAGAACACTAACAAAAAATTCTGGACAAAAATGGGACAATGAACAAATCAAACCTAATGGATATCTACAGAATACTCCATCCAATAACAACGTAATGCACATTCTTCTTATCTACATACCCAACATACTCTGAGATTGAGTGCACACTTGGAAATAAACCACATATCAATAAATAAAATCAAAGTCATACAAACTATACTCTCAGACCAAAGTGCAATAACAATAAAAATCAACCAAAAAGAAACCACACTATAACATGGAAATTAAGCAACTTACTGCTGTATGACCTTTGAGTAAGCAATAAAATTCAGACAGAAATTTAAAAAAAAAACAACTTTGTTAATAAAAACAGAGACACAACATACCAAAACCTGTGGAATTATATGGAAAGTTTATAGTGCTAAATGCCTAAATCAAGAAGTTAGAATGATTACTTTTTTTTTTTTTTAAATTTTCAAGGGTCTTTCTTTCTTTCTTTCTCTTTCTTTCTTTCTTTCTTTCTTTCTTTCTTTCTTTCTTTCTTTCTTTCTTTCTTTCTTTCTTTCTTTCTTTTGAATTTCCAACTTTTAAGTTCAGGGGTACATGTGCAGGATGTGCAAGTTTGTTACATAGGTAAATGTGTGCCACAGTGGTTTACTGTACAGATCATACCATCACAGATCATACCATCACCCAGGTATTAAGCCCAGCATCCATTAACTATCCTTCCTGATATTCTCCTTCTTCACACCCCTGCCCTTGACAGACCCCAGTGTGTGTTGTTGCCCCCAATGTGTCCATGTGTTCTCATCATTTAGCTCCCACTTATGAATGAAAACATTCAGCATTTGTTTTTCTGTTCCTGCATTCGTTTGCTAAGGATAATGGCCTCCAGCTCCATCCATATCTATGCAAAGGATATTATCTTGTTCTTTGTATGTCTGCGTAATATTCCATGGTGTATATGTACCACATTTACTTTATCCAGTCTATCACTGATGGTCATTTAGGTTGATTCCATGTCTTTGCTATTGTGGATAGTGCTGCAATGAGCATAAACATGCATGTGTCTTTATAACAGAATGATTTATGTTCCTTTGGGTATATACCCAGTAATAGGATTGCTGGGTGGAATGATATTTCTGTCTTTAGGTCTTTGAGGAATCACCACACTGTCCTCCACAATGGTTGAACTAATTTACAATTTCACCAGCAGTGTGTACGTGCTCCCTTTTTCTCCACAACCCCACCAACATCTGTAACTTTTTTGACATTTTAATGATAGCCATTCTGACTGATGTGAAATGATATCTCATCACGGTTTTTATTTGCATTTCTCAAATGGTTAATGATGTTAAGCATTTTTTTCATGATTGTTGACCACATGTATGTCTTCCTTTGAAAAATGTCTGTTCATGTCCTTTGCCCACTTTTTAATGGTGTTTTTTTCTTCTAAGTTTATTTAAGTTCCTTACAGATGCTGAACATTAGACCTTTGTCAGATGCAGAGTTTACAAATATTTTCTCCCATTCTGTAGGTTGTCTGTTTTTTCTTTTGAGAGTTTCTTTTGCAGCAGCTCTTTAGTTTAATTAGATCCCATTTGTTAACTTCTCCTTTTGTCGAGATTGCTTTTGGTGTCTTCATCATGAAATCTTTGCCTATGCCTATATTCTAAATGGTGTTTCCTAGGTTTTCTTCTAGGGTTTTTATAGTTTTAGGTTTCACATTTTTTTAATCCATCTTGAGATGATTTTTGTATAAGGTGCAAGGAAAGGTTCCAGTTTCAATTTTCTGCATATTCCTAGCCAGTTCTCCCAGCATTGGTTATTAAATAGGGAATCCTTTCCCTGTTGCTTGTTTTTGTCAGCTTTGTCAAAGGTCAGATGGCTCTAGGTATACAGTTTTATTTCTGGGTTCTGTATTCTGTTCCATTGGTCTATGTGTCTGTTTTGGGGCCAGTACCATGCTGTTTTGGTTACTGTAGCCATGGAGCATAGTTTGAAGTCGACTAGCATGATGCATGCAGCTTTGTTCAGTTTGCTTAGTATTGTCTTGGCTATTCAGGCTCTTCTTTGGTTCCATATAAATTTTAAAATAGGTTTTTCTAATTCTGTGAAGAATATCAATGGTAATTTAATGGAAATCACATTGAATCTATAAATTACTTTTGGCAGTATGACCATCGTAATGGTCTTCCTATCTGTGAGCTTCTTCCTATCTGTAAGCATGGAATGTTTTTCCATTTGTTTGTGTAATCTCTGATTTCTTGAGCAGTGGTTTGTAGCTTTCCTTGAAAAGGTCCTTTACTTCCCTTGTTAGTTGTATTCCTAGATATTTTATTCCTTTTGTAGCAATTATCAATGGAAGTTCATTTGTGATTTGGCTCTTCGCTTGCCTGTTTTCTGTGTATAGAAATGCTAGTGATTTTTACACAATGAATTTGTATCCTGAGACTTTGCTGTAGTTGCTTATCAGCTTAAGAAGCTTTTGGGCTGAGACAGCAGGGTTTACTAGATATAGGATCATGTCATCTGCAAACAATGATAGTTTGACTTCCTCTCTTCCTATTTGAATACCTTTCTTTCTTTCTCTTGCCTCACTGCCCTGGCCAGAACTTCCAGTACTATGTTGAACAGGAGTGGTAAGAGAGGGCAAGTTTATCTTGCGTCAGTTTTCAAGGGGGATGCTTCCAGCTTTTGCCCATTCAGTATGATATTGGCTGTAGTTTGTTATACATGGCTCTTACTATTTGAGGTATGTTCCTTCAATACATAGTTTACTGAGAGTTTTTAAAATGAAGGGTGTTGAATTTTATCCAAGGCCTTTTCTGCATCTATTGAAATAATCATGTGGTTTTTGTCTTTAGATATGTTTATGTGATGAAACACATTTATTGATGGGTGTATGTTGAACCAACCTTGCATCTGGGGCTGAAGACTACTTGATCATGGTGGATGAGCTTTATAATGTGCTGCTGGACTTGGTTTACCAGTATTTTGGTAAGGATTTTTGCACTGATGTTCATCAAGAATAAAATACTGATTTCTTTCTTTCTTTCTTTCTCTTTCTTTCTCTCTCTCTCTCTCTCTCTCTCTCTCTCTCTCTCTCTCTTTCTTTCTTTCTTTTTTCTTTTATCTCTCCAGGTTTTGGTATGAGGATGATGCATGGCCTCAGAATGAGTTAGAGAGAAGTCATTCCTTTTCAATTGTTTGGAATAGTTTCAGTAGAAATGGTACCAGCTCTTTTTTGTACCTCTGGTAGAATTCAGCTGTGAATCCTTCTGGTCCTGAGCTTTTTTTTTTTTTTTTTTTTTTTTTTTTTGGATGATAGACTATTTATTACTGCTTCAATTTCAGAATTTGTTATTGATGTATTCAGTGATTGAAATTCTTTGTGGTTCAGTCTCGGGAAGATGTATGTTTCCAGGAATTTATCCATTTCATCTAGATTTTCTAGTTTATGTGCATAGAGGTGTTCATAATATTTTCTCATGGTGTTTTGTATTTCTGTGGGGTCAGTGGTGACATACTCCCTTATCATTTCTGATTGTATTTATTTGACTCTTATCTCTTTTCCTCTATTAGTCTAGCTAGTGGTCTATCTATTTTATTATTTTATTAAAAAATCATCTCCTAGATTCATTGACTTTTTGAAAGATTTTCATGTCTCTAGCTCCTTCAGTTCAGATCTGATCTTGGTTACTTCTTGTCTACTGCTAGCTTTGGGGTTTGTTTGCTCCTGGTTCTCTAGTTCTTTTAATTTGATGTAAGGTTGTTAACTTGGGATCTTTCTACCTTTTTGATGTGGTCATTTAGTGCTATAAATTTCCTTCTTAACACTGCTGCAGCTGTGTCCCAGAGATCCTGGTATATTGTATCTTTGTTCTTATTAGTTTCAAAGAATTTGAATTCTACCTAAATTTCATTGTTTACCCAAAAGTAATTTAGGAGCACGTGTTCAGTTTCCATGTAGTTGCATGGTTTCAAGCGAACTTCTTAATCTTGAGCTCTAATTTGATTTTGCTGTGGTCTGAGATACTGTCTGTTGTGATTTCAGTTCTGTTGTATTTGCTCAGGTGTGTCTTACTTCCGATTATGGGACCAATATTTGAGTAAGTGCCATGTGGTGATGAGAAGAATGTATATTCTGTTGTTTTTACGTGGATTCTTTTGTAGATATCTATCAGATCCACTTGATCAAGAGCTGAGTTCAGGTCCTGCATATCTTTGTTAATTTTTTGACTCAATGATCCTAAGAACTTGCTTTATAAATGTGTGTGCTCTTGTATTGGGTGCATATATATTTAGGATAGTTAGCTCTTCTTGTTGAATTGAACTTTACCATTATGTAATGCCATTCTTTGTCTTTGATCTTTGTTGGTTTAAAGTCTGTTTTGTCAGAAACTAGGATTGCAACCCCTGCCTTTTTCCATTTTTCATTTGCATAGTAAATGGAATCCCTTTATTTTGAGCCTATGTGAGATGGGTATCTTGAAGACCGCATACAGATGGGTCTTGGTTCTGTGTCTGGCTTGCTATTCTGTGTCCTTTAATTGGGGCATTTAGCCCACTTACATTTAAGGTTAGTATGTGGATTTGATCCTGTCATCATGATGTTGGTTATTTTTGCAGACTTGTTTAGGTAGTTGCTTCATAGTGTCACCAGTCTTTGTACTTAAGTGTGTTTTTGTAGTGGCTGGTCATCTTTTTTTTTCTTTCCATATTCAGTGTTTCCTTCAGTAGTTCTGGTAAGGCAAGTCTGGTGGTAACTACTTCCCTCAGCATTTGCTTTTCTGTAAAGAATCTTCTTTCTCCTTCACATATGAAGCTTACTTTAGCCAGATGTGAAATTCTGGGTTGAAAAAAGTCTTATAAAAATGTTGAATATTGGCTCCCAATCTTTTCTGGCTTGTAGAGTTTCCACAGAGAGGTTCATTGTCACTATGATGGGCTTCCCTTTGCAGGTTACCTGGGCTTTCTCTCTGACTGTCCTTTACATTTTTTGTTTCATCTGGACCTTGGATAATCTGATGATTATGTGTCTCAGTGATGATCTTCTCTTGGCGTATCTTACTGGGATTCTCTGCCTTTCCTGAATTTGAATGTTGGCCTGTCTAGCTGAGTTGAAAAAGTTCTCCTGGATAATATCCTGAAATATGTTTTCCAAATTGGTTCCATTCTCCCCCATCTTTTCAGGTACCCCAGTCAGTCTTAGGTTTTGTCTCTTTACATAATCTCATATTTCTTGGAGCTTTTGTGGATCCCTTTTCATTGCTTTTTCTCTATTCTTGTCTGTCTGTCTTATTTCAAAAAGACAGTCTTCAAGCTCTGAGACTTTCCTCTGCTTGGTCTATTCTGGTATCAATACTTGTAATTGCACGGTGAGGTTCTTGTACTGCATTCTTCAGCTCTATCAGGTCATTTAGGTTCCTCCCTATTCTGGCTATTCTGGCTGTCTGCTCCTGTACTGTTTTATCATGATCCACCAAAGAAACACAATAATTGCCTAGCAATAGATACCAATAAAAAATAATTCTTCAAAATGCCAGATAAAGAATTCAAAATAGCGATTTTAAAGAAGCTCAATAAGATGCAAGAGAAATCTGAAATCAAATATAAAGAAATTAGACATAAAATTCAGGATATAAATGAGAAATTTACCAAAGAGATAGAGATCTTAAAAAAAAACAAGCAGAAATTCTGGAAACAAAAATTAATTGAAGAAAATACAAAATACATTTAAAAGCTTCAAAAACAGACTGAACCAAGCAGAGGAATCTCAGAGCTTGAAGACAGGCCTTTTGAAATAATGCAGTTAGACAACATTATTTTTTAAAAAAAAAGAATAAAAAAATAATAAACAAAGTTTTTAAGATGTTTGAACCTACATAAAATGACCAAGCTTGCAAATTATCTGTATTCCCAAGGGAGAAAAAAATTAAAACTTTAGAAAATATATTTAGGTTAATAATGGGTAAAAATGTCCCAAGTCTAGCAAGGGAGTTAGACATGAAGTTATAGGAAACCAAGTGATCCCCTAAGGCAAATAGATTGCAAAAAGTATTTCATCATGGCATATTATATCTAGAATGTCTAAAGTCAATGTGAACAAAAGAATTTTAAAATTAGCAAGATAAAAGCATCTAATCACCTATAAAAGAAACCCCATCAGATTAACAGTGGACTTTAAAGCAGAAACCTTATGAGCCAGAAGAGAATAAGATGGTATTTACAAAGTGCTGGAAGAAAAAAAGTCAGCAAAAATGTTTATGTCTTCGCAGAATACACTTCATAAATGAGAGAGTAATAAAGACATTCCCAGACAAGCAAAAGCTGAGGGAATCCATCACCACTGGATCAGCCCTACAGCAAGTGCTGAAAGGAATATTAAACACAGAAGTGAAAGTTCAGTAGTCACTATCATGAAAATATATGGAAATATAAAACTCAAGTCTTATAAAACAACCACACAAAGGAAGAAGAGAAAGGAATCAAATGGCAACATGACAGAATTTCATCAAATCACCAAGACAAGAAGAGAAAAATTTAAAAAACAAGTATTTGAAAACAACAATATGGTGGGAACAAAGCCTTACACATCAATTTTAACCTTGAATGTAAATGGATTATGTCCTTTGCATAAAAGATACAGATCAGCAGAATGAATTTTAAAAATGCTGCCTAAAACAAACTTGCCTTGCCCATAAAGACACATATAGACTGAAAATAAAGAAGTGGATAAAATATTCAACACAAACAGAAACTGAAAGTGAGCAGAAATAGTTAGACTTTCATAGATTAAAACAGACTTTCAATGAAAAATGGTAAAAAAAAAAAAAAGACAAAAAATATCATCATAAATGATAAGTGGATCAGTTCAGCAAGAGGATATAACAATTCTAAACATATCCAACACTGGACCACCGAGATTCATAAAACAATTACTAGACATAAGGACAGATATACACAGCAATACAATAATACTGGAGACTTTAACACTTTACTTTCAGCATTAGACAGATCATCCAGACAGAAAATTAATGAAGAAACACTAGACTTAAATCAGACTTTTGACCAAATGGACTTAACAGACACGTACAGGACATTCTACCCAACACCTGCAGAATGTACATTTTTTTCATTAGCACACAGAACATTCTCCAAGATAGATCACGTTAGGCCACAAAACACATCTCAACAAATTTTAAAGTACTAAAATGAATATCAACTATCTTTTCAGACAACAGTAAAATAAAAATACCAAGAGGAACTATACAAGTCATAGAAATTAAACAAAGTGTTCCTGAATGGTCATTTGATCAATGAAGAAATGAAGACAAAAATTAAAAATTTTGAAACAAACGAATATGGAAACCCAAGATAACAAAACCTGTGGGATACAGAAAAGGCAGTGTTAAGATGGAAGTTTATAGCATTAATGGTCTACATCAAAAATATAGAAATATCTCAAATCAACAACCTAACATCATACCACAAAGAATGCGAAAAGCAAGAACAAACCAAAACCAAAATAAGCAGAAGAAAAGAAATAATGAAGATCAAAGAAGATCAAAGGAGAACCGAACGAGAGAAAACACACACACACACACACACACACACACACAAACACAAAAAAAGAGAAGATCAACGATATGAATAGTTGGGTCTTCAAAAAGATAAAATTGATAAACCACTATCTAGAATGGCCATGAAAAGAAGAGAGAAGATCCAAATAAAGTCTGATATGAAAAAGAAGACATTACAATTGATAACACAGAAATAAAATAGGTCATTAGAGACTATTATGAACAACTATATACTCACAAACTATAAAATTTATAGGAAATGGATACATTTCTAGACACATACAACCTTCCAAGAATGAAGGATAAAAAGCCTGAACAGACCAAAAACAACTAGGAAGAATGAATCTCCAATAAAACATATCCCACCAAGGAAAAGCCAAAGACTGTATGAATTAACAGTTGAATACTACCAAATATACAAAGAATAATTATCACCAATTCTCCTGAAACAGTTCCAAAAAATTCTCCTTAACTCATTCCACAAGGCCCATATCACCCTGACACCAAAACCAGACAAAAAAAGAAGAAAAAAGATTAAACTGCAGACCAATATCCCTGATTAACACAAACACACAAATTATCAACAAAATAATAGCAAACTGAATCCAACAGCACATCATTAAGATGAAACACCATTTTAAAAATGGGTTTTATACCAGGGATGCAAGGATGGTTCAACCTATGCAAATCAATAAATGTGATATATCACATAAACATAATTAAGGACAAAATACCTATAATAATCTCAATAAAGTAAAAAAAAAAGCATTCAATAAAATTCAGCATCTCTTCATGATAAAAAAAAAAACTGTTAATGAACTAGGCATAGAAGGAACATACTTCAAAATAATAATGGCCATATGTGACAAACCCATAGCTAACATCATACTGAATGGGGAAAAGTTGAAACATTTCATCTGGAACTGGAACAAGAGAAGGATGCCCACTCTCAACACTCCTATTCAGCATAGTACTAGAAACCCTAGACAGAGCAATCAGGCAAGGGAAAGAAATAAAAGGCAGCCAAATTGGAAAAGAGGAAGTTAAATGATCCCTGTTTTCTGATGACATGATTGCATATCTAGGCAAACCTAAAGATTCCACCCCAAAAACTCTTACGCTTTATAAATGAATTTAGAAGAATTGCAGGATGCAAAATCAACATACAAAAATCAGTAACTTTTCTATACATCAATAATGATCTAGCTGAGAAAAAAACAATAAGGCAATCTCATTTACAATAGCTACAAAAAAGTACCTAGGAATACATTTTAGAAAGAAGCAAATGATCTCTACAAAAAAAACCCTACAAAACACTGATGAAAGAAATTGAAGATGACACAAATAGAAAAACATTCCATGCTCACAGATTTCAAGAACCAATAGCATTAAAATTACCATACTGCCTAAAACAGTCTACAGATTCAATGCAATCCCTATCAAAATGACAATGTCATTTTTAACAGAATTAGCAAACATAATCCCAAATTTCATATGAGACCCCCCCCCCAAAAAAATCTGAAAAGCAAAAGCAATTCTAGCAAAAAGAACAAAGCTGGAGACATCACTTTACCTTACTTAAAAGTATACTAGAAGGCTATAGTAACCCAAACAGCATGGTACTCTTATTAAAATAGACACATGGATCAATGGGACAGGATAGAGAACCCAAAACAAAAAGCCATATATTTACAGCCAAGTTATCTTTGAAAATATCAAAAAGAACACACATTGGAGAAACAACACTTTCAGCAAATGGTGCTGGGAAAAATTGATTTTCATAAGCATGGGAATGTAACTGGATACCTGTCTCTTACCATACACAAAAATCAACTCAAGCTGGATTGAAGATTTAAATGTAAGTCTGAAACAAATATTCTAGAACAAAACCTAGGGAAAACTCTTTTGGGCCTCCGTTTATGTCAATAATTTATGACTAAGATCTCAAAGGCACAGGCAACAAAAACTGAAATAGACAAATGAGACTTCAACTAAAAAGCTTCTGCACAGCACAGGAAATAATACACAAAGTGAACAGACAACCTGTAGAATGGGAGCAAATATGTGTAAAGTATACATCCAACAGGGTACTAGTATTCAGAGTATACAACGAATTCAACCAACTCAACAAAGAAAGAAAATCTCATCAAAAAATGGATAAATGACATGTATGGAGATTTTTCAAAAGACCTACAAATGCCCAACAGATATGTGAAAAAAGTATGCAACATCACTAGTCATCAGAAAAAAATGCAAATTAAAATCACAATGAGATATTATCTTACCCCAGTCAGAATGGCATAATTAAAAAGTCAAAGAATAACAAATGTTGACAAGGATATGGAGAAAAGGGAACTTTTATACATTGTTGATGAGAATTTAAATTAGTACAACCTTTATGAAAAACGAAGTATGGAGATTTTCTGAAGAACTAAAAATAGAACTACCACTTGATCCAGCAATCTCACTACTGGATATCTACCCAAAGGAAAAAAAAATCATTATATTAAAAAGATAGCTGCACTTGTATGTTTATTTCAGCTCTATTCACAATAGCAAAAATATAGAATAAACCTAAGTGTTCATCAATAGATGACTGGATAAAGAAAATGTGGTATGCATACACAATGAAATACTATTCAGCCTAAAAAGAATGAAATCACATTTTTTGTAGCAACATGGATGAAACTGGGTATCATTATCTTAAGTCAAACAAGTCAGACACAGAAAGACAAATATTTCACATTTTCACTCATAAGAACTCTCGTATCTGATGGTGAATGTGTAAATTAGTACAAATACCCTGGAAAACTGTTTGGCAGTACTTACTAAAATTTAACATACCTAGTTACACTCCCATTTATTTATTAGATTGTTCATAGCAGCATAATTAGCACTTGCCAATAAATGGAAACAATATAAATGCCTATAAGTGGAAGCTAAAAAATTATGGGTGAGGGATACACTATAATTCTACAACAAAAATAAATGAACAAGCCAGGTGTGGTGTCCTATGCCTGTAGTCCCAGATACTAGGTGGGAGGATACCTTGAGTGCAGAAGATCAAGGCTGCAATGAGCTATGATAGTGCCATTGCATTCTAGCCTGGATGACAAAGAGAGACCTTCTCTCTTAAAATAAAAATGAATAAATGAATTGTTTATACATAATAAATCATGGCTGAAGTTCACAAACAAAATGTTGAGTAAAAGAAGTCAAAAACAAAAAGAATATAAACTTTCCATAAAGTTTAAAAATAAAACTAATCTGTAGTTTTAATATATTAACACAAAAACTTGTACACAAATATTGATAGCAAAAACTAATCATATCTAAAGGTGGAAACAACTCAAATGTCCATTAATTAGTTAACAAATAAAGTGCAGTATGTTTATATAATGCTATATATTTCAGCCATGAAAAGAGTGAAGTACTGATATGTGCTAAAACATGGATGAACTTTAATAACATCATACTAAGAAAAGCCAGATACAAAAGCATATATTGTACAATTCCATTCATATGAAATATGCATAACAGACAAATCCATAGAGACAGAAAGTAAATTAGTGGTTTCCTGGAGATGATAGAATGGAGAATGATTATGGGATTTCTTTTCAGAGTGGCAGAGGTGTTCCGGAATTATCCAGTTGTGATGACTCAGCAACATTATTAACGTTTTAAAAATGACTTGACTTGTATATTTTAAAATGGTGAATTTTATATTATGTTAATTTTATCTCAATAATAATAATAAATGAAGAGAAACAAGCAAATAAAAAACATCTAATTTTTGGCTTGAAAATCAAGTTATTTATTTTGGTACAGGGTGGCAGTGACTAGCAGAGGATATGAGGGAGATATGAGGTTCTGGTAATCCTTTCATCTGAGTAGTGGCTTTATAGGTGTATTCATTTTTTGAAAATTAATAAAGCAATTTTGTAATGTAAGTTATATTTTTAAAGTATGTTATATTTCAATAAAAGTTATAAAAATAAAACTTACAAATTAAAAAATGTTTTAGGGCCAGTTAGAATTCAATACATGGTAACTTAAAATTACATCAAGGCATGATTAAAATACACAATATAGCCTCACAACTAACAATCTATAGGTTGTTATCTGCAGGTGTATTGGATAATTCAATAATCTTGAAAATAAAAATCAATTAGCAATTTTAAAGACATGAATCAAAGATTCTCATTTAGTTTAAAAATACTTTAAAAAATACTTGGAGTGTAAATACTTAAAAACACCAACTACTAAAATTATTATGTAAAATAATCAATAGCCTCCAATTTGATAACATTTTGGCATTTTATAGTCAGGGCCCAAATTTGTAACTTTTCTTCTTACTTTTTACTGTCTTCAAGAAACTTTCAAAAGATAGATTGTATTAGACAGATTACCAATGTTGCAATAATAGCTCTTTGATTTTTTTTATGTCTAACTGTAACTGGAAAATTCTGGACATGCTTCAAAATTGTCATTGTGCTTTTATCCAGATGTTTTCAACCAAAGACACTTAGACTGAAACACTTGGCTAGAGATCAAACTTAACTATTTGATTGTTTGAATTTTATTTTCTCATTTCTATTTTTGGGAAGAATCCTCAATAATTTTTATAAATATAGGCAACATTTTATCTTTAAGAATTTTTTAAAGAATCTATGGTGAAGGACAACAAGAATCACTTTGCAAATAATTTTCTATCCAGTGTGTTTTTGCAATATTCAGTAGATTTGGTACATAGATTTAGCAGTGAAAATGACTATCCAGTGCCTACTGTAAAAATGAAATATAATGCAAGTTAGTCAAATTTTTAGATTTCACATAAGACTTACTGCTCTAGATAAACTATTCTAAAAATGAACTGAATAAAAATATGCTGAATAATATACAAGAGTGGATTTATCAGCAAAATTTATAAATACAGAATTAATAAAAAATTAATCTCCTTTTTCCAATTGAATTTGCCTTTCATTCATTTCGATAAGTCTTCCCTGTTATCTAAAAAAGTAGTACAGCTAGTCCAGGTTTCTCCATTTTCAAAGTAGCCACATTTCTAAAGTTATAAACACTTATTTTAACAATGTTCTTAAATCCTATTGCTTCCTAAGTACATAAATAAAAGTGACATACCCAAATGGCAAAATGAGCCTGCACATAAAAAAAAGAAAAGCAAGTTTTACTTAATCAACAATATTTTAGGAAGTGAGACAAAAATAATGAATATTGGCTTATTCCCTCTTCCCCTAGCATGTCATAACATTTGATGCAATTCCTATTATTATTAATAATTTAAAATAAAATAAGCTCCAGAAAGCACAAGAACATAAAATGACTTTGAAGGGGAAGCTGTTGCATCTCTTTGGAAATATCAAGGGCCAAGTTTAGCATTAACCAACTAATGCCAACACAAATTGGGAGGAAAAATAGTTCTCACTCTGCCTAGCAGCACATTCTAAAATTGGACCTCGCCTGGAATGAACTGCTACTCTATTCACTGAGTCATTGCCTGTGGAATTTCCATTTAGCTCTCTAATCTGGCTAATTTCCCTACAAATAGACATGAGAGAAGCTTCCTTCTTCCACATGCAGTATTACGTTGTTTCACACTACAGTTATATCCCTCTACTGTGTACACAGGAAAGGGAAATAAGTCTTGACAAAGATTAATCATTTCTTGACTTTATTCCAAGGAAAGACTGGCTTAGAATTGAAATATTTTCATTTTGGCTACCATTTGTAATTTTTATTGTTAAATGTATTTATTTTTTAAACTGACAAAAATTGTGTATATTTATCATGTACAATATGTTTGAAAATATGTATAACACTGTGGAATGACTAGATAGAGTTAATTAACACATGCATTACCTCTTATATTTACTTTTTGTAGTGAGAACACAAAATATTATTTATCACTATAGTGAGCTTTATTTTTTTATAATAGGCTTTGTTTCCTTTCCAAATGTATTCAGTTAGTTATACTTTATTCAGAATGTGAGATACTTGCTTGATGATTAACCCTATACCTCACTACATGATTGGTGAAGTTTCAGGATTCTTCATGTTAAACTCCAGTAGTTGTCATTCCCAAGTATCAAATGAAGTCTTTATAGCCTTATTTTCAGCTAGCATACCTATATAAAATAATTACCTTCTAATTAAAGTCTTTTTTTGTTTCAGAAAATTAAAATTTGCTTGTGTGTCCAGTATAGGAAAGTAAAAATTATTTCAAAAATTACAGGTGTAAAATCATTTATTTATATGCTATGGTTTTCTCATTTGGAAACAAAATGTTTGTTTTATATAATTTTCAAAAGATCACTCTCAGGTTTTATACTTAATATATCCGGGATTACAATCTAGAACAAATCAAAATATAACATAATTTACAAATTATTTCCCATAGTATTTTGCTATAATTAAAGCTACCAGTCACAATTCTGTTTAAATTTAAATTTAGGACAGTTTATCCTAATTGCTGTATTGCAGCTTAAATTTTAGATTCTTAGAACTTTTTGAAAAAACTTTTGATAATCTGCACATTGAAATACTCCTCATTACAATTTTCTGTCCATACTGTGAAAATAACAACCACCGTTATATTTGAATCTGTATAATTCTAATATATAACCATCTAGAAATTGATTATATATTATTTTTCATTGCTTGCTGAATTTTTGTTTCTGTCTAGCTTGTAATGTGTGTGCGTAAAGGGCAGAATTGGTCAAATATGTGCTAAAAATGTTTGTTTGAATAAAGTAATGCAACATACTTTTGTGTTATACTTCATAGTGCCTCACACAGAGTAGGCACTCAATAACCACCAGCTGCTTAATAAGCTGGTAATGATAAGACATAGTGTAAGGATTCACAGTTAGTGCTCATAAGAATAATTATCTCCTTTGTTTAAAATACTGAGTTAAGATATTTTCCATAGGCAGAATGATGTTTAATGTGTTTTGCATGTGCATAAATGTCAGCAGAAAACTAGAATGAGATGTATTGTTCTGTTGACAATGCAGGACAGCAAAGTCACCATCAAACAAAATGTAATTGTTAGGTAATTATACTATTTATTTACTCTATTTTTTTGCACTCCATGCTCATTGAGTTATCACCATTAGTAGTCAGGGTAACTATAAAATGTGTTACATTAGGGTGTAAAGAGAAAAGAGGATATGACTTCTGTGACTGAGTTTCCATACACCATCACTTGCCATGTTAGCTAATGAAAGAGAGGATTATGAGTAAGAAGCCCCAAGTATCACACCAAAGTTGGTTTTTGGACAATCTTAGTCCTGTCTCTTCCAGTTTAAGAGAAATACAGTTAAAACTCAATCTAACACAGTTTATCACGAGAAACTATTGAAATTAACGACTAAGGAGTATCCTCCAAATTATGGAGATCTGATTTGTTATATTAATAAGCACCAAATAAAAAATACCTGTTGAATATCTGTAGTAGCAGAAAGTAGTAGTAAGAAAGAAATGGAAGCCAGAGATGACATAGTTCATTTTGATACAGAGTGATCTGGGCTTATATTGTACAAGGTTGAAGAGTCCTGCAAATTCTCAAAGGGAAATAACATTATAAACATCAAATGTGAATCTAAGAACATATGAGGGAGCCAAACAAGATAAAGTCATGTCACTGTCTAATAGTGTGGATAATCTAGAATAAGCATGATTTATTCAGAGATAGCCATAGTTTATCACTTCCTGATAAATTAAGCATATCCTAATCATCTTTCCATAAATATTCCTGAAAATATCTTATTACACAACTTTGTTCATATTAATCAAGTGTAATTTTTATAGTATCCAAGAAATCCTTAGGAACATTTTTAATCTTCCTTTCTCTTTCTGATGGGTGTCCTATATATTCAATAAGTTACCAAATCATATTCATTTCCTCAATTAGGACACATCTCCTATATCTCTGTTTCTTTTCGTCACCACTCCAATCCAAGCCTTCATCACAACACTCCGGAATTACTACAACAGACTCCTAAGTGATTGCACTATTTCCCCCATCAAATCCATATTATGCATGTCCACTATATTAATATTTTTATATAATCACATTTGACTTCCCTTCTCAAATATCTTCACTGGCTTTCAATCATATCCATAATAAAGTCTTGTCTACTCTGACTGGTTTGTATTGCCTTCCAGAATTTGGCTCCATACTGGCAGTCTAACTCTAACACCCAGCACTTACCAAATATGAGCCCTGAATTTGAGTTAGGCTGTTTTTCAGTGTTGTGTGGCTAATTCCATTTTGAGTTCTTTCTTTGTGCTTTTCTCCCAGGCTGGAATTCACCAACACTCTTCTTCATATAACTAAAAGTAACCACCCATTAAACTCCAGCTCCTGCCCCTCCTTTCACTCCAAGCCATTCATTTGGTGCCTGAAAACATGTTTGTTGATTTTGTTTAGTTGTAAAATGGCTAATAGGTGAATTTGTATGTCCTCTCCAAAATTAAGATACGGCTCATATTTTACTCTTGTTATCTATATCCCTAGTATTCTACCTTGCATTCTGTAAGGAGTCAGTAAATTAACTTGAAATATACAGAGGGGACCATAGCTTAAATATTGTTACCAAAGGTCCCATCTATTTAGATTTCATAAACATATAAGATTCATTTTTAATGATTGCTTTTTATAGGTTGTTTTGTGCTTAAACAATCTGTTCTCTAAACACTTGGTCCCTAGCCATTTGGGCACCAGAGACCAGTTTAGTGGAAGACAATTTTTCCACGGATGGGGGGATAGTTTTGAATAATTCAGGCACATGACATTTATTGTGCACTTTATATTATTATTACATATTCACCATAATGTAGAATCAGTGGGAGCTCTGAGCTTGTTTTCCTGTAACTAGATGGTCCCATTTTGGGGTGATGGGATACAGCGATACATCATTAGGAATTAGATTCTCATAAGGAGTGTGCAATCTAGTTCCCTCCCATGTGCAGTTCACAATAGAGTTTGTGCTCCTATATGAGAATCTAATGCCACTGCTGATCTGACAAGAGGTGGAGCTCACTTTCGCTCCCTGGCTGCCACTCACCTCCTGCTGTGCGGACCAGTTTCTTTTTTTTGAGACAGAGTCTCGCTCTGTAGCCCAGGCTGGAGTGCAGTGGCCGGATTTCAGCTCACTGCAAGCTCCGCCTCCTGGGTTCCCGCCATTCTCCTGCCTCAGCCTCCCGAGTAGCCGGGACTACAGGCGCCCGCCACCTCGCCCGGCTAGTTTTTTGTATTTTTTAGTAGAGACGGGGTTTCACCGCATTAGCCAGGATGGTCTCGATCTCCTGACCTCGTGATCCACCTGTCTCGGCCTCCCAAAGTGCTGGGATTACAGGCTTGAGCCACCGCGCTCGGCCGCGGACCAGTTTCTAACACGCCATGGACTAGTACCTGTCCGTGGCCTGGGGGTTGGGGACTCCTGCTTTAAACCCTAGCATCCAATTTGCTTTTTAAAAAATTATTAAGCAAATCTTTCAAAAAAGTTACATATATATATATATAAATAAGTAAATATATAAATTTCAGTTACATATAAAATATATACAAATTTCAGATATATATATATACATTTTAGTTAGGCCTTACATTTCAATTGTCACATATTTTGAGTGAGTTGCATTTAATTTAGTTTTTATCATCATGAAGTTATCAAGTGGATCTGTTTGATACCAATAATTACCAAGGGATTATGAATATTTCCATCAGGAAATTAATCATTGCTTTATGTGGAATCAAGGAACAGTCAAAAATACTCTGTTATACTAATGTCTTATCTTATTTTTCCTGGATGGGAATATGAAGCATTTAATCCACAGAGAAAGATGATCTTCGTATTCTAACAAGTTTCACTTTTACTATTTAAGGCTTTCAATTATGTAACACTATAATGAGATAACTGGTAAAAATGTCAAGATTAACATATTTAAACTAATGATAAATATGCTCATCAGGATTCCCCAGAATCAAACCTTCTTGCAAGGCATTTTTTATTGTGTTTTCAATTGGCAAAATGTTAATAAATCAAGGACTGAAGATGAACAAAAGGCAAACGAGATAAAATTAAATCATGTCCCATTGTTTAAACAAAAAGGCAAGCTTATGCCAACACTAACAGAAACACGAATATATTTACAGTCACACTTCTGTCTGTAATTACATGCCATGTCAACTATCATGCTGGGACAACAGCATTGAAAGAGAAATCTTTTGAAAAAATTGAACAAAAGAAACCATGTAAGCTCACGGACAATCACAAGATTTTTATCTTAAAAAAAAAACAACAATTTGTCCTTTGAAAATTCTATAGACCATAACAAAAGCATAGCTTATGATAGTTTTCATGGGAAGAAATAGGTCTAAGGGATTAAGGAAACAATGTGACAGAGTTTTAAAATATCTACATGGTTATATATCTTAATGGATGCCTATGACCCTTGTGTTCACCTCAGGCCTCTGCACTTTCTATAGGAAAATAAAAATAATCTATTTAAGAGGACTTAACTAATGACAACACATTTCTAAAATGGGCTTAAAATCTTTCTAAAATACTAAGGGAGAACTGTTAAACGGTTAGACACAAAATTCTATTTCTTTGAATCAAAAATGTATGTGTATTTTTTGCTTTTTCATTGAATAAGTACAACCAACTTAAAAATTATAAAGACAGTAAAGATGTATAATATCAAGGTGGTAAATATTAAAGTGTACTGTTAAAGTGCCATAATAATTGTTATCCCCAAGTATCTACATGTAAACAGTACTGGGTTACAATGGTTGAAATCAACCAATAGTGTTTGCTACCATGACCACATTTTAGAAAAGGAAAAGTAGAACTACTTCTCACTAACGCCTTATATAAAATATCTCCATTATTATCTGATTCATGTATAAACACATTGCCATCTAAATCAAGAAAATAACTTCTCAATGTACACACATACTTGCAGCAATACTGTGACTGAAAAATGGGCCATAAGAAGAATGGCTGAGAGATGGTGACCATGAAAGAGACCTGTCTAATTTAAACATAAATAAAAGAGATTCATGGCAAGGACTGGTGTACACCTACAAGGAAATAGGGTGGAGTACGAAGAATGTAAGAGAAATCAATTAAGTTGGGAGGCAGCAAACAGTTATAAACAAAATAGTCGTGAAACTCAAGAGTCAAATGGCAGAATGGGAAATATTTCCTCTCTGTTTTGAGCTACACACACAATTAATAGTTACTAAGTTAAATATATTTGTAATCTGAGCTAGGTAAATTTTAATAAGAATTGTAGTTCTGACTTTGCCATATTACCTCACAGGATTGTGAGGATCAAATATAATAGTTGTGAAAGTGCTAAACTGTAAAATGCTATACTCATGTAAGATAGATGGTATCTACTCAAAATGCAGACAAAACTCTCTCATTTCAACTCTAACAGTGAGCCAGCAATGAGCTCTCTAGGGCACAGAGGGGAGAAAAATCTCCCTCTGGTCTATGTCCAGATTGTCTTGGAAGAATAGACTGAATACTCATTGCATCAGCTTGCTTTGAATGCAGACCAAAGATACTATGAAATTGATCTAATGGACATGTGGCCAATGCCACAAAAGAACAGTGTGGAGAAAAATCCTTCTTAATCTGTTGAAGAAATAACTTTCTTTTCCTCTTTCTTAACCTTCACAAATGTTTATTTCGTGCACAATCCTGATATTAATTTGTGCTAATTTCTCCCCTTTGAGGAGGGAAAACAAGGGGCAGGAAAGGGAATGAAGATTCACCAAAATATGCTGAAACATACGTAACATTTCCTTTCAATACAACCTACTGGGGTAGAAAAAATAAGTCTAGGATGTAACACATATGTTCACATTGCTATGACCATTTTACAGATAGAAAACTGAGGCTAAGAGAGACTAACTTATTAAAGGCCAACTTATTCAAAACCACAAAGCAAACATTTCACCCTGGGTCTGAGTGATAACAAAAGCCCTTGTATTTTCCACAACAAAAACATACCTTCATCATAAGAAAAAGGTTAGAATGATAAACAGCTAAGAAGAACCAATCCCTATTTTTAGCTCTTTTTTTTTTTTTGAGTTCTATCATTAGATTTTCGTACTGTGTAAAATTTCCATTAAATTTTTAATGTAAAACACCAGTTCCTCAATCTTTCATTATTTAGTGCTACAGGGCTCAAACCGCTTTTCATTACAAGTACAAACAATAATTAATAATTGCAAAACGCCCGAAATTTTTTCAAGAAAAAGCACAAAATCACACACACACAAAAAAAACTGAAAAGACCTTATGAGCAATGAGTTCAAACCACCACAATTCATAAATAAGGAAATTAAGGCTCAGATAGGTTAAGTGACTTGCTCAGGGTCACACAACTTGTCAGTTCCAGACTCAAGATCAGAATTTAGATCTCCAAACTTGTAGTCCAGGGCTGTGCTCTTTTTGTAAACCAAAGAGAAATGACTGCACTTAAACATTTAGTCCAGAACATCCTCAAAATTGACTGTAATAAAAGTAAGCCACATGGCAAGGAACAAATAGAGTTGGTTCATACCAAAAATGAGCTGCCAGTCACAGTGATAACATTTCTTTCTTTCTGAGAACCATGGTTTCCTGCTGCACTGGGGAATCCAAACTGGGTTTCTCCCTCCTGTCCAAAGAAGTCAGGATGTACGTTCCACTCCGCTTTGGTTGGTGTCAGTAGTTCTGAGACACTGTTTTCACAAAGGGTGCTTGAAGGAGTCAGAGCATCTGTCTCCACTGTTAGCTTACTGCTGGGTGTTAAAGCCTGAGGCTCTGGACTGGAGTTTTTCATGGCCAAAGAGCCCAGAGATCCCAATGGCCCCACACTTACACTTGAGACCTCATCCATATCTAAGGGGCTCTGCTGAAAACCAGTGGCCGCCGTTCCAAAAAAGAGAGATGTATCCAGATTTTGAGGAGGGTCGCTGGTGGCCTTCAAGGCCAGAGGGTCCACAGCCTGCCCTACGGAATTATTATTATTAGCAGGGAGGTGCCCTGCCAGAGTCGAGCTCACAGAAGCCACATCAATAGTCAAGATTCCAGAGTTCACCAATGCTGTGTCCAGCACTGCAGCAGAAGTACTGTCTGGTACATCAGAAAACAGAGACACTATCTCTGCATCTCTGAGATCATCCTGTCCCTGGCTGGTAAGTTCACTGCTGGGTGTAAGAGAATTTGCTGCTTCTAGCTGAGCTAAGAGATCCTGGCCCACCTTGTGCCTTTTGGTCATGTGCGTCTTCATGCTGTGCTTGGATGTGAAGAGTTTATTACAAGTGGAGATGGGGCAACGGCTTTTCCAAGTGTCCACATCCTGCAGGTGTTTCTTGGAGTGAATGTAGAGGCTACTGCGAGCAGAGAACCTGGCACAGCAGCCTTCCACAGGACACACGAAAGGCTTTGTGCCCAAGTGGGTTATGCTGTGGCCTTTCAGATGTTCAGCTCTCGTGAAAGATTTCCCACAGCCTTCCACAGGGCACATGAACCTCCGGTCATCGTCGTGCTTCCTTTTGTGCCTTAAGAGTTTGGACATGCTGGTGAAGTTCCAGCCACAGCCATCAAAGTCACAAAGGAAAGGTCTCTCGCCGGTGTGACTCCGCAGGTGAATTTTCAGCCTACAAGCCTTGTCATATTGTTTGCTGCAGCCAGGAAAAGAGCAGGAAAACAGTTCCTGTTCCCTGAAATGGGCGCGGTTATGGGAAAAGAGAGCACTCACTGTGATAAATGTCTTCTTGCAGCCAGAAAATGCGCACTGGTAAGGCCTCTCGGGTTCGAAGTGGCTGCGCTGGTGGGCGCTGAGTTTGGCCTGCGTGGGGAAGCTCTCCTCGCACACCTCGCATTTGAATGAGTTCTCCTGCTCATGGCCCTTCATGTGCGCCTTGAGGTTGTACACGGTGGTGAAGCTCTTGCCACAGCCCTCCGCCGAGCAGCCAAAGGGCCGCAGTTTGTCGTGAGACTGCAGGTGCCTCTTGAGCTTGTAAGAGGTGGTGAAGGTCCACCTGCAGTCACCCAGGGGGCATTTGAAGGGCCTCTGGCCCTGGCTGCTGCTGTGCGTCAGCAGGTGCACCTTCAGCTGGTGCTTCTTGGCGAAGGATTGCCCGCACAGAGCCTCGGGGCACAGGTACAGCACCACGCCTGGGCCAGAGCCCAGCGGTCCGCGGGGGCCCAGGGCGGCGGCCGGGCCCTCCGCCTCCTCCTGGGGCGCCGGAGCTGGCGCGGGTTCGGCCGGCTGGGCTAGCAGGAGGTCTGGCGGCAGCTCTGGGCAGTCACTCGGCTCCGCGGCACGCGGGAACCCGGCTTGGGGGGCCATCAGACACCTGGGGGGCTTCTGGGCAGGAGCGGCCCCGGGCTTCCAGGAGTGTGATGGGGGCGTGGTCAGGGTGAGGACGCCGTTCTCAAAGCGCAACAGCAGGTCCTGGTTGTGGATAGTGACTGTGCCGGTGAAGGCCGCGGCGGGGCTGGGGGCAGAGATCGGGGCCTGAATGGGAATCGCGGACAGAAAGCTGGGGCCCCGCGCAGAGCAGCCCGCGGGGTTCGCGCCGCTGTAGTCCCCCTGGAGCCCCGGGCCTGCCTCGGCCTCCTCCCTCAACACAGGCCCTGCGGCCTGACACGAGCGCACTGTCTCCACGTCGCCACCCACCGGGTCAAGCAGCCCCAGGAGGAAGTCGTCGCCGCCGTCGCCGCTAGGTTGATCGGGCATCGGCGCCAACAGGCTTGGGCCGGGGCCTCGTGAGGCCCTGCGGGCCTCCTTGCGCCGCCGCCCGTGCCCGCCATCTTGGAGGTCCCGGAGCAGCAGGAGGCGGCGCGTGGAGACCTGGCCAGCCGGCGGGTCAGGGCCTCGGTGGACCCGGCCGCCACCCGCGGGGATACCGCCGCCGCCGCCCTGTAGCGTCCCGCGAGCCGGGAGCAGCTTCGGGATTTCCATCTCTGTGTCCCAGAGGCTGGGCTGGAACCAGAGCCGAGGAGGAGGCGCGACCCCGCCCCCTGCCGCGGGTCTGAACAGGTTCCTAAAAGGGGGAAAAAAAGTGCAATGCGGTGAAACTGGCCCTATCAGATATTAAAACGTATTTAACGCCACAGTGATTTAAATATTCTGGTACTGGGTCTCTGGAACAGAATAGAAAGCCCAGAGGTAGAGCCTGGTATGCATAAATACGTTCTACGGTTAATATACGTAAGTAATTAAGGAGGTCTTCTGAGGTGATGGGGAAATGACGACAGCTTGTTCAGTAATGCTGTGGAACACCTAGGCCTCTATCCGCTAAAAGCAATTTTAATCCGTGACTCATTGTATATACCCGAATAAACACACCCGAGCCCCTCCCAGTGTTAGACAAGTTGCTTGGTACTTTTTGTGTGTTAAAATTTGTTTACCGGCTGGCTGCCTGCCTGGATTGATGGATGAAAGACAATTCCTGAGAGAATAAACTGTCTCTGTGTCAGCATTAAACGACCATAGTGCTGGCATTTCTGCCAAAAATGTCCTTCCCTTTCCCACCTCCCCGCGGGACAACTTCCATACTCACAATTGTCTTGAGCAAAGTCCTCGGTACAATTTGCCACATAGTTCAATTTTTGTCTGCTGATACAGAGGTTAGAATGAGTGAGAGATGTGGCCAAAACAGATCAGAATTGTTCAGCCTAGAAATGCAAAGTCTGGAGGATGAAACAATTTATATTGAAATCTGGAAAAAACCCAACCCACTCCTGGCTTCTCCCTATACAGTGCACAACCTAAACCAACTCTTTGCCCTTCCGCCATCGGTTGTACCATAATAAATTTCATGTCCACTCTCATAGCACATTGAGGGCATTCCTCACTTTATTCTGCATTCTCCAGCACATTCTCTGAGCAGGAATTCCAGTTAAATGTGTTAAGGTTAAACCCTCAGTCACTGAAATGGACTCTGCCAAGTAAGGTGCACAGATCTTGTCCAATCACCCTGGTGTACCTGCTAGCATTTAAGTGTGGTGGCCCAGTCTTGCTGGGCCTGTGGTGCCTAATGACCTTATTAATGATGACGACAATCCTCCAATTTGTCTGTCACGAATGAGTTTGGAATTGACACAAATATAGGGTGAAATATCTGAGATGAGAAGGCTTAGAGTGATGAATAGATTGGTGGTGGGTGGGGGGAGGTGTAACCTGTTGTTTAAAGACTCCCAGCTCTCTCGCCCTCTTTTAATGACAGTGGACACTTGGTCTCTTGACTGGAGGATCGAGTTTTTCATCCATAACTATTTGAACCTCATCAAAATTTCTACTCCACATACTTTTCTTTCTATTACCTTTTCTGGAGCAAGAATTTTTCAAATCTGAAATTTGAAGAGTGCATAAAACTTATCTGTATGGTTTAGATTATTTTACAAAAGCAGACACCTATGTAACCAGGACCAAGGTCAAGCAATAGATGACTGCCAGCCTTCCAGAATACAGCCGCTGTACTCCTCCCAATGACAACCCACACTCTCCTATATGGATATAGTCATTGCTCTGACTTTTTAATAATCATTTCACTGCTTTCCTTTATAGCTTTATCACTTTTGTACGCATCCCTAAACAATAGAGTTGATACAAAATTGTATAAATGGAATCATACAGCATCCTTCCTTTTATAGCTTCCTTTTTTCACTGTGTATTATACTTGAGAGACTCATCCATGTTGTTCATAATAGCTATAAGTAAGTAGATCCTTTGTCTCCATCGACTGTCATTCCAGCATATGCTTATAGCAAAGTGATTATGGTATGATTATACTACTCCATTCTACAGCAGATGGAGATTAGGATTGCTTCTACTTTTCAATGATTATTATGAACATTCTTGCACATTTCTAATTGGACACATGTGTAAAAATCTCTTTAGGGTATATATCCCAGAATAGAATCACAGGGCCATAGGGAATGGATATCCTGAGCTTTACTAGATGATGCCAAATTGTTCTCTGTAGTGATTGGGACAGTTGTCAATCCCACCAGCAGCACAGAGTGTCCTTCCTGATCCACATCTTCACCTACACAAAGTACTGCCAGAATTTAAATTTTGCCGGTCTACTGGTGGGCAATACCCAAATTACTATTAAGTTTTAGCACATTTTCGTGATAATGAGCCTTTTGGAGTTTCTATTTCGAGGAAGATCTATTCAAATTTACCTCTTTTAACCCATGTTTCTATTCTATTGTTCATCTGATACTGACTTAATGAGTCTGTTAAATATTTTAAATACTCGTCCATACCTGTTGCCAAAACACTCCCTTGCTCTGTTTGTATTTTCACTTGTTTGTCCTCTGTTTTGTGAACAGAAGCTATTAGTTATAATATAGTCAACTTCATCAATCTTTTCCTGATGGTTAGTGCTTTTGTGTTTTAAGAAATATTTTCTGTTTCAAGGAAACCTGGGACATGAAAGCATTCTCTATATTTTCTTCTAAAATATGTATGCTATTGCCCTTCATAGTCAGGTCTTAATCTGCCTGCAATTGATGTTTGTGTGTTGTGTTATGTAGCGTTCCATTTATGCATGTTTGTATGTATGTAAGTGAATATCCAGTTTTCTCAGTGAACCACTTATTGAAAAGTCTGCCTTTTGCCAATTGATTTACAGTGCCATAAATCAAGTATCTACACATATGTGGGTTAGTTCCTATACTCTCTATTAAGCACTTGTCCATTTGAAATACCACACTGTCTTAATTACTACTGATCCATAGTCAATTCTGATATTTGGATTAGGCAACTCAATTCTACCTTGTTCTTCAAAAGTGTCTTGGCTACTTTTGGTCCGTTTCAATTCCATTTACATTATAAACTAATCATGCAAACTTCAACTAACAGCTAGTTTGGGGTTCTAATTCGGATTGTGCTGATATTTTAGATTTGACTTCTCAATATTGAATGTTCGATTCATGGTTATGGTCAATCTCTTCTTTTAATAAGATCACCTTTAATGTGCCCAAATAATATTTTATATTTTTCCCACGAGGCAAGTTTTTTATCCTAGGCATTTCATATCTTGCAAATCGTATGTTTGAAATTTTTATTGTCTAAATATATAGCTCTAAATAGGATGCAATTGGCTTTTGTTTGTTAAGATTTTATCCTACAAGCATATAATCTCTTCTTATCAATTCTAATAATTTGTCTGTAATACTTTGTAGAATTTTATATATACTGTCATATCATCTGAAAATAGTGCCAGTCTTTCTTTTTCCTTTCCAAATATCTTATTCCTTTTTCTTTCCCTACTGCACTGTCTGGGACCCCACCCCCACCCCCAGTAAACTATTGCATAGAAGTGGTGATAGTGGACATCCTTACTTGATGCAGATCTTGAAGAGGAAGCTTTCAGTGATTCTCCGTTAAGAATGATGCTTGCTGTATATGTTGTGTTCTGTAGCAATATGGATTCTATCAGGAGATAGAAACACACAGTGATCTAGAAGGGGAAAATTTAATATAAAGAATCATTAACCGATGATAAAAGATCTTATATAGGATACAAGACAACTCTATGTGGGGTTTTCTGGGGCTGGGGGAGAGTACCCAAGGAAAGACAAGCTTAGAATGAAAGCTTCTCCCCAAGGCTGGATTTCATATCACATTGGAGAAGACCTACTGGATGGCAGAGAAGTTCCACTGGTTTGCCAGTACCTAAGCTGGTGTACAGAGGCAGAACTGGTCCATGGTCTCAAAGGAAACAAGAAGGCACCCTTTGGAGCATGGTAGTGTGGACAAGCCATAGCTGGTGGCTAGAATGTGGTGTGAAGTAGGAGTGGGGAGTCCTGTCTCAGTTGGAGGCCTGGAGTAAACAATGCCCCTTGCACAGGATCAGGGTGGGGGCTCGGTGTTGAGAGGGCTGCAGTATTGAAAGGACTACATGAACCTGGTCGTGTGTGTGTGTGTTTGTGTAGCTGTGGAGCAAGTGAGCAGAGGGAAGCAGTGGGCAGATGACTTAGAGTACAGGATGTCCCTATCAAGAGGGCCAGAAGCTGATCATCAGGGCACACCAGGACTGCAGATTTGCTGAGGGACAGTTGTTCTGGGCCCAGGCCTAGGACAAAGCATACTGAATGTCCTTACCTCCACACCTCTGAAAGCCAGAAATCATAGAAGTACCAATTCCTTTTTCAGTGTCTGTCCCTCTAGAGCCCTCTATTAAGTAAGTGTAACATCGTGCTTTTTGATGTTACTTTATTATTTTTATTATTATTATTATTATACTTTAAGTTCTAGGGTACATGTGCATAACGTGCAGGTTTGTTACATATGTATACTTGTGCCATGTTGCTATGCTGCAACCATCAACTCGTCAGCACCCATCAACTCGTCATTTACATCAGGTATAACTCCCAATGCAATCCCTCCCCCCTCCCCTCTCCCCATGATAGGCCCCGGTGTGTGATGTTCCCCTTCCTGAGTCCAAGTGATCTCATTGTTCAGTTCCCACCTATGAGTGAGAACATGCGGTGTTTGGTTTTCTGTTCTTGGGATAGTTTGCTAAGAATGATGGTTTCCAGCTGCATCCATGTCCCTACAAAGGACACAAACTCATCCTTTTTTATGGCTGCATAGTATTCCATGGTGTATATGTGCCACATTTTCTTAATCCAGTCTGTCACTGATGGACATTTGGGTTGATTCCAAGTCTTTGCTAAGAATCACCCTATTATCAAAGAATATACATTGAAGGGTGAATTTGGAGCTAAGAGGTAATAAATTGATAACTACTTTCATATCCTTTTTCAGGTTAGAGGCATCCATACTCTCTGTAGTCGGTATGAATAGTAGGCACCCTATCTGCCAGAGTTATGGTTATTGACTGCACAAGGGAGATTATCTACCACCCTGTTGTTGCTCTGGTGAGCCTAGACTTCACCACTGGCTAATATATCCATGTGACAAAACTGGACTTGTACCTCCTAAAGGTATACAAATAATACTAATGTTTAAAGGAACAGGCCTGGCTATTTCAGGGGTTTTAGTTGACTATTTAGGATTCTTGGTGGGCCCAGTGTTCCCAGGCCTGAACTGAGTTTGCTGCAAAACCCAGCCTCTGGCACAAAGGGGCATCAGTAGCTTAGAGCATAGAACCTGTAAGCCCTGTAGTCTGGCCCTACCTAGGATTGGCCTGCTCCACTCACAAGGAGAGATTTGTTGTGTTGTGAGATTGCTTCTTCCACCATAAATGTGAGTAGCAAATGTTCTCTTCAGGAATAGACTAATTTAGTTTACACCTTAAATGCTGCTCTGTTCTCCTGCACCAGAGTTAAACAGATAAAAGGTGCTTGGATTTCATTCCAAGTCATGCCTTACAGAGCCCTATCCTTGCAGAAGCAGGGCAGTAGTTTCCCGAGTTAGTCTCACAAAGTGTATAACTCTAACTATATTTTCAGTTTGAGTGTTTTAGTCATGCTTTTTTCAATTTGATTTAGGGCCCAAAATAGGCAAAAATTCATGGGAGAAAATAGCCCATGGTTTTGCTTTTCTTGTGTGAAATTTGAAATTCGTTCACTACCAGGAGGTGTTGCTATTTAAGCCTGCCTCCTGGGCAACTGTCACCACTAGGCTTCCAATCAGTCACTCTCACTTGCTAGACATGGCTTAGAACTAGATTTTGTGGAAAACAGACCTCCAATCTGCAGTCTCTGAAGGAGGGTGACACAGCTGTGGTGTCTTTCCTTGCAGGAGAAAGGGGAATTGGGAGCCTCCCATGTTGAGCTGTCTGGGAGGAACCCACCAGGGGTCACATCCTCCCACTGACAACCTTAGTGACCCCTGCCTGGTAACCTCTGACCCCACACACAAGATCAAAAGGGGGAAAGAGGAAGTGTGAGCAGCTCAAGGATGCAGTTTTTGTTCACCATGCCCCTCACCCCAATCTTCCATGCTCTGGCTAAGGATGCCGAGCTAGAGCCAAGGTTTGGTAGTTTCTGAAAACTCAAGTAGTTGTTTCTCTCTCTGGTCCTGGTGGAGGATGAGAGTAGGGGTTAGGAGTAATTCCGCATTTCTGCCAAGGGTAATTCTGTGATTCTGTCACACTTTTGGCGAGCTTGACTGAACCACGGAAAGCAGCCCAAACACAAAGCCCTGCGACCCCTCCAGAAAATGTAATAAAATTTCCTAGCATGACCAGTCTCTGTTACATTAAGCTCCAGTATTCCCTCAAAGTTTGTATGGATGCAGGGATTTTCCTTCTCCCACTGTTTTGTCTTAGTGAAAACACTCTGAACCACATGCAGGGATCGCTCGGCCACTAAAGACATCGCCCAGGTTCTGATTCCCTTCCATCTGCAAGCTTGTCATCTTCTGACTGGCTTAGAAGAATTTCTAAAAAGGGAATCACTTGCGCAATGCTCTCCCTGTGGAGGGTGTTCTGATCAGCATCTCTGTGGGGCCGGAAGGTGGACCAGGGACTGATGGCCTGAGCCTTCTCCAGGAAAATTTCACACTGTCTGCCAGCAGAGTGCATCACTGGGAAGTACTGTCTCAGTTATCTGCTCAGTGGGGGATTTTACAGGTCTTGAGCCCCTGCCTTCCACGTCTGTGGAACAATCAACCATCTTTGTGTTCTGACTATCAGCTTTAACTTCTTGAAAATGTATGTGCTACCTTTCTATTTCCTTTCATCCATGTGACCTAATGAAGAGAGAATATTCACATGTATCTTCACCTTCTGGCCATTTCACTGTCATCCTCACCTCCACCCTCCTGACTCCGGGAGTGTTGTCCCTAGGCCCTCAAGCAGCAGTCAGACAGCCTGACTTGGGCCTGGGCTTTGACTCTGAGTTCTCCATCAGGTGAACTGTGGACTCAGGCTCAGCTCAGGGATCAGGACCTGGTGCAAAATGAGGTCCACCAGCCAGATAATCACCTTGATCAGAGGAAAAGCTTTTCCCTGCAGCTGGATCAGCAACAGAGTTAATGGTTTTCACATCATTTATCCCACATGTACAGATGCAAAACCCCCGCCTCAAAGCCTAGTGGACTCAGATTGTTGGCTTTTCTTCCTGAGCTTCTCCCAAACTCTCAAGGCCCAGGTGGAGGAGAGATCTTTAGGTCCTGACCACTGGCTGTATTTTGCATCACTCTGCCCCGCACATGACTTAACTTTTAATTAAAAAATAAAAGCACTTCCCCAAAGGTCTGACAAGCTATGAGACCTTTGATTGGGACCTTGAAGGATGAGGAGACATTGGGAATGACAGTTTACAAACTGTCCATAGGAATTGAATGGAATATTTTGGTAATAGAATAGTCTAAACCCAATTAGCATGTTTTGAGTACTTGATTAATCACGTGGTATTTGGAAAAAGTGCTCATTGCTTTTTTATTTTCTCACCAGTGGGAAACTAATCCAGAGTGTTCCTTAACTATCAGATTTCTCACCCATAACGCTGCCCAGAAGTGGTTCATATCTGAGTAAAACATGCTACTATACCATCATAGTAGAAAGCAGGACCTTGCTTGAGATGCTCTTTACCAATTGTGAAAAAAAAAAAACATACATTTACACAATGTGAAACAATATTTTGAAAATATGACCCAGAATGTGAAGAAGCATCAGTGAAAATATGACCCAGAATGTGAAAAAGCATCAGCACACTAAAATAAACAAATAGAAACAAGTAAGTCTTGATAATTTTTATTTATTATTGATGTTTAAAGATAAGTTAACTGGCAAATACATCGTCAAAGACTTTGCAGTACTTAAGGTGTTGTTTTGAGGGTTCTTTGACTCAAGACATGTTGCCATTCCTTACATTTAAAACTAAATGAAATTATATGTAATTTATATAATTCATAATATATAAATTATTTATATTTTATAAGCATAACTCCTTACCAATAATCATAAGCCCTTACCACATTCAAAATGACAATCATTTTCATCACTTCCAAAGGCTTTCGCATGCCTCTTTATGTTGCTTACCTCCCTACCCATCCCCATCCCTGTCCCTAGGCAACCACTGATCTGCTTGCTCTCTCTATAGATTAGTTTGAGTTTTATAGAATTCTATATAAATAGAATTGTACACTGTATACTCTTCTTTGTCTTCTTACAATCAGCATAGTTATGTTCAGATTCACCCATGCTGTTATTTCTATCAATAGTTCATTAGTATTTGTCATAGTATAGTATTTCATTTTATGGTAGTTTGGATTGTTTCCAGGTTTTCACTAGTACAAATGAAGCTGCTCTAAACATTCATGTACAAGTCTTTATGTGGATCTATGCTTTCATTTCCCTTAAACAAAATCTCAGGAGCAGTAATACTGTACGTGTGCACTTAACGTTTTAAGTTCGGGTTAACATTGCAGATTGATCTCACCTTGCTGCTTAGAGTCCTGTTGATAGTACAGATTGAATGGATTTGATCTCAGACTACGCCAGTCAGATTAATCAGAGTGGCTGACTAAGTGGCATGTTATTATATCAGTGGGTTAAACATGACCTCCATATATTGGCCTCTATATTACCATTATACTTCCTCACAGCAGGCTGAAAGCCTGCCAACACCACACTCAACATTTTTTTACACATGCAATTGCTTTAAATGTAGCTCAGGTAAGCATATATGTAGCCACTTAGGGCTTGCCTGCCTTGCATGCCCCACAAAACTGCACTGACATCTGCTAGCCACAGTTAAGGCAAACACAGAGGCTATAAAAGACTCCATGCCACTGCTTGCCTCCAGAGGTCTCTGACCCAGAGACTCCCTCTCCTGCTGCTGAGTCATATAGCCCAGACACATAAGGCCCTCTCCTATTCTCCTCTACCCCAGGAGTTGCCTTGCCCTCTTCCCCTTCTGGGCAGTGGTAGTCTGCTACTGCCTCTGGAAGGTCTGATGTGAAAGACTTCCCCTCTCTGGCAACCTGTCAAAGCACCGCCGAAATAAAAAGCTTCTTGACTGGGCACGGTGGCTCACGCCTGTAATCCCAGCACTTTGGGAGGCTGAGGCGGGTGGATCACCTGAGGTCAGGTGTTCGAGACCAGCCTGGCCAACAGGGTGAAACCTCATCTCTACTAAAAAATACAAAAATTAGCCGGGCATTGCGGCAGGCACCTGTAATCCCAGCTACATGGGAGGCTGAGGCTGGAGAATCACTTGAACCCGGGAGGCAGTGGTTGCAATGAACGGAGGTCCCGCCACTGTATTCCAGCTTGGGCAACAGAGTGAGACTCCTTCTCCCTTCTCAAAAACAAAAACAAACAACAACAACAACAAAAGGTTCTTGGGCGCTACTGCCATCTCGTGGTCAGGTCTTCTTCATTGATCAGCCAAGAAATCGTGGCACTCACTGCAAATGGTGAGGAGGATGGGATTTTCGTGAACAAGAAATTGGCGTTAAACACTAACAAGAAATTAGTGTTTACCCAGTCAGTAGGACAATCAATTGAAAAATCAGTCCTAGGCAGCCTAAAGTGCTCAGACTCTACATTTAGAATGCCTCTGTAGCAGTTTTGCGCAGCATCGCTCATTGCTGTACTGCAACAATATACTTTTTGCAGTCTTCTTCTATACCTCATTGACCTGGCCTAGAGGTAGCACCAGTGGTTGAGTGAACCCACACCATTAGAACTGGATTTGGGGTTTGAGATGCCAAGGTACTGGGGAAGGAGGTCAGCCCACTGGCCTGGGTCCCCCCCTCAGTTGACACTGGACATTGTGCACCTGTACACCTGAATAGAAAAAGAGAGGGCGTGCATGCCTCGAACAAGGGTGAGCCACCCTGTACTGCATAACAGGCTATGGTGGGAAATGCTCCTTGTGGCTGGGTTGAGGATTTGGGGTAGTCTGAGATGTGAGGATGTCCTCCTCCCCAGAGACAGCTAGGCAAGTAAATGAACCAATAAGGCAGAGACATCGGGCCAAGGTTGGTCTCCTAAGGGCAGCTGGTGGAGAGGCCTTTGAAAGCAGGTAGCATGCCTCTACTGTTGTTACACTCAGTTATGATGTTGCAGTTGTGATCATGCTGTCCCCTCTCCAGAAGAATATTAATATCTCAACCTTTGGGCTGAGCTAGCTAGTGTTACTTAAAGTGACTGAAGGCAAAAAGTTTATATTCCTACCTCTCCCAGAACTCTACAGGAGGTTGCTGTCAGGTTGAACAGGCATTCCTAACCATGAGGCATGTGCTGACCTTGCTGGCAGCAATGTATCACCGGGATGCCACCCGGAGAAGATGTAAGAGCCCAAACTCCTGGGAGAGAGAGTTTGGACAAGAGGTCCCTGGAGAGGAGAATAGGTGCTCTCCAAAAGAAAAGGCAGCGCAGTGTCACCATGCAGGGACTGGGATAATTTATCCTCTGCTCTGTCTATAGCCACCCAGAAAGTAATAAAAATGGAAAAGACAAAAAGGGAGAGCCAAGAAGGAAGAATCAGTTCTGGCTCAGAGGAGGAGTCCCTTCCTCTCTCTTACCCGAGCCCCAGTCTCTCCTTAAGTACCCAGGCCAATAACCAAATAAACAAAGGACTGCTTGGCTCTATAGAATCTATCTGGCAGGGAACAGATTCTACCTAATGGGGAATTAAATTAAACAATTGGGGGCGATAGTACATGATGGAAAAATTGTGTCCCTACTAAAGTATCCTGTATAATTAGAGTAGAATTTGGGAAGAAGCCACACAGAGGCATTGGACCTCTGTTCACATCTGTATTGCTGATGTGTATTTTTGTGGATTAGAAGGCTGCCCACCCTACATTAGACCTCATAATGGCCTGGGAAGACTGTCCAGGGAAAAGGTTAGCCAAGGCCAAAGATCTCCTCTACCAGTTGGACATTTTGGAGTGGAGGCAACAAATGAGGTGGAGCAGGATGGCTTGACAAGACTAGAGGAGTCTGAATTGAGTCCTGAGTCCACTCAATTGTTTCTCGGGGTATGGGGCTCCTGGGAAAATCTTCTTCACTGGGCATGGTGGCTAGTGCTAAAACAATTCAAGAGGCCATAGCTGCACTGGATTTAATAGAAACTCATGAAAGACAAACTCAGAGTCAGGTGTTGCCTGCTAACACTACAATACCCTACCTGGCCTAAATCAAAGTTACTATCAACACTCAGGCTGCCCCCTCCTGGGCCAAACAAACTGCCTATGGCCAGGCTCCCATGTATGCATCAACCATGAGATAAACAAAAGAGGTTATGTTAGACCCTAAGGCACAAGAAAGTCCCAAGTTGGATGATCTCTGATGAATCTTGGAGCAATTGCAATACTTACTAGGATTAGATTATGACCCCACCCCTGACCCCAGCTGGCTTTCCCTTTGGAGGCAACCTTATCTTCCACACCTGTCTCTGATGCCTGTCAAATGGCTAAGAATCTTCTCTCACATAGGGATCCTGCAGTGTCAGAAGGCCCCTTCTGACAGACAGTTGCCCTTTTACCATATTAACTGTGGCTTGGGCTCTGACAAACAACACTGGCTAACTATGTCAGTCAGGGGTGCCCAAATCTCCCTAATGGCAAGACACACACATGCTTTAAAAGGAACCCCCTCCCCCCAAGTAGGTTATCTGCTTGGGAGGGGGTTAATTAAAGGAATTAATTAAAGGGATAATTTCCCTCTTAACTACTAAAATTGGCTCAGTTTTGCTGAAAATATGCTTCTGTCCTGCTTGCCTCCCCTCCAAGATTATCTGTTTCCCCATTATTGGAACAGACCTTCTGAGGCAGCAGATAAACTCATGACACAAGACTAAGGTTTTTATGCTACTGGTGAGTACTTCCTGGTGGGAACCAGTTAACCTGCCCCTCCTGGTTCCGGTGGTTCATACACCACAGCAGAAGCTGAGGCAGGATACTGAAGGATTATGGCTTGTCACAGGTGACATAGATAAACAAGGAGCACAGACTCCTACTACCTCACCTATCAATTCCCCATATCGCCTGCACTAAGAGACACTACTAATGAGTAGAGACTATAGACCATAGAGAATTCAACAGGGCTGTTCCCTTTATTAGAGCACCTCTATAGGACATTGTTGTCTTAATGGGTGTCATTCAAAATATCAGTGGTAAGCTTATATTAATCCAGGGCATCTAAGGTCCCCAGAATTTGAATCTGGAGTTATAGACTTGGCTAACATGTTCTATTTAGTAAAAATTTCACAGTTGAGTCAAACAGATTTCACTTCCACCTTTGAGAAACAATAGTACACCTTCACCCACTTGCTTTTGGGGTATTTGTTTCCCCTTGTCTTCATTGTGATGCTAGCTTTTTGGGGGTTACTTAAATAGCCTTCCAATTGCACAGTCATTGCCAACAGGACATAGAAACCTGCCCCACAATTTCACCAGAAACTATGCTTTGGCATTATATCGGTGACATCCTCCTCACAGAACCTGACCAAGACTCTGTTTCACAGTTCATCACGACCCTCAGTAAGCCACCTCTCACTGAGAGTGGATTGGCAATTATACCATGTAAGGTATAAGTCTGTAAAATTTGAGGGCTACACTAGGAACTCGGAAGGGTGTTTTTCCACTCTGACTGTTCAGACTTCAGAATACTACACTCCCCCCCTGCCTGTTCCCAAGCCAAGGACCAAGTACTACAGGCCAATACAGGACTTGTGCTTGGTCAATCAAGCTACAGTGACTTTACATCCAACAGTACCTAACCGTACACGTTGTTAGGGTTGCTGTCAGCTGAGGATAGCTGGTTCATCTGCTTGGACCTGAAAGACTCTTTCTTTAGCATCAGACTGGCCCCTGAGAGCCAGAAGCTGTTTGTCTTTCAGTGGGAAGATCCGGGGTCAGGTGTCACCACTCAGTATACTTGAACCCTGTTTCCCCAAAGGTTCAAGAACTCCCCCACCGTCTTCGAGGAAGGACTGGTTCGGGACTTCCAGAAGTTTCCTGCCAGAGACCTAGGCTGCATGTTGCTCCAGTACATCGATGACTTTCTGCTAGGACACTCCATGGCAGTCGGGTTTGCCAAGGGAACGGATGTCCTACTTTGGCACCTGGAGGACTGTGGGTATAAGGTGTCCAAGAAGAAAGCCTAGATCTGCCTACAGCAGGTAGGTTACCTGGGATTTACTATCCAACAGGGGGAGCGCAGCCTGAGTTATCCAGTCTTGGTCTTGCCTCCTAAGTTTCAGGCACTGCAGGTTTTACACGGCTGTGGTGGATCCAGGCTGGGATTCCTTCTACCTTCACAGCAGTGGGAGTGGTCAGGACGACAGGCTGGGGTCCTTTCCACCGTGCATGCAAAGGGGCTATGTTTCAGTTGTTGATCCACACTCGGTCACCTTTCCGGAAATTTGAGGCCGGTCGGCAGCATGCAGTTTCCATGTGATCCTCAATACCTTTGCTATTTTCTGTACCACAAACGCTGGCCCATTATCTGAGCTGATTCATAAGGGCAGTCTAAATCTAGCAATAAGATCTCTACACTTTAGCAGGACAGAAATAGTGTTCAGACTAATGTGATAAAAGACAAGCTCCTCATGCTTAAACTGCCCACATCAGTAAAGAACCCCCAACATTCATTAGGAATGATAGCACAATGCATTCCTCACCTCCAATATTTGCTGACCCTTGCTGAATTGTCTATCGCGACACCTGTAATGCTTCCCTTTTTCAGTAGGGACCTAAGCAACAACAGGCACTGGGTGAGTTAAAGGAGGCTAATACTTTGGCTTTCCCTCTAGTGCTCCCAAGGACAAGACTTGCAATTATAAGTTTCCACTCCTCCCAAATTTGCTTCCTGGAACCTCTGGACCAAATGGACAGGTAAATGCCTACCCATGGGCTTTTGGTGTAAGCAGCTCTCAGCCTCAGCCTAAAGTATTCACTAGACAGGCACCCACTTGCAGCATACAGGGCACATATCAAAACTGAAGCCCTGGTGGGGCAGAAATAATTACCCTATGGACCGAGATTCCATTATGCCCTGGGTAATGGACAGAGCTGCCTGTAAAATTGGATCAGCAACAGAAGCTTCTTTATTAAAATGAAAATGGTATCTACAGGATCAAACTACACCTGGCCCTCCTGGAGTATTACTACTGTGTGAGGAAATGGCCACATACTCTGTCAGTGAGGTGAAGTTAACTTGCCAAAACCCTTGGAAATGTCCCTGGCTCTTGCTCATTGGGGAATGGAGGGAGGATGGCCAGCAGTCTTAAAACAAGAAAATTAATGTTTTTCTTTAGCAATGGAGTGAGCACAGGGTATAAGGGAGTCAGACAAAGAACAGCAACATCCTACCACCCTTATTCAAATACTCCAACTTCCAGTGGGGATGGGCCAAAGTGCCCAATGGGCCAGGCTGTGTGCAACACCCCTAGAAATAGAGAAGGCCTTCGACAAACATTTTTCTAAGCTTCACATTTTTGGCAACTCCTGGTCAGTGGCTAATGGGCTATTGGGTTGGGACTTGGGCAAAATCAGGGCTGGAACATACCAGGCTGAGACATTGTGGGTAAGGAGATGTGGGGAAAAATATCAGCACATTGGCCTCCACTCTGCGCATCTTTGTACACCATACCTCAGCTCACAACAAACAATACAACCTGGAAGCTGACAAACTAGCTAAACTACCAAAGCAGTTAATCCTTTTGAAAAGAGGGGAGACACCAGAACTTTGGTAAGAGCTACCCCACACCCTACACAGGAGAGGTCAGGGCATTTGGGCATCATGAGATCATGAAAATCAACTGCTAATGATAAATTTACCCAGCAGAGAGACATTTACACAAAGCCATTAGGGACTGTACCACAGTCCAGAAATCTAGAGACTTGGACCTACTGCACAGGAGGAGAAGGGCTATATCAGAGCTGGCAAATCCAGTCAATTTCATTGGGCCTCTCTCTGAAGCAGCAGGAACTACTACATATGCCACAACAGTGTAGTAATACCTACACAGGCTTACTCTTGGCTTACCCACAAAACACACCAATCTCTGCTAATGTTATTGAGGAACTGATAAAATAGTTTGTATGGCCTTTGGGAGTACAAAAGTTACACAAAGTTATCCAGTCAGATCAAGACTCTCACTTCTCTGCAAAGAAGATTCAACCGTAGGCATTACCAAAGAACACTGCTTGGATTTCTCATTTATTCTCTGGTCCTACAGTAGCAGGTATCACAGAATGACCCAATGAGTTTTTTAAAACAAGGGATATTGAAAGAACCTGCAGGACAGTAGTACTCCCAGTAGCCAAAAATACTGCCACAGTCATGCTTACATTAAATTCATACCTCCCTGGCATAAGCACACCATATTTTAATTCACAGCAAGAGGAGACCACTAACAGAGATTCTGCAACCTCTGCTGATGTATGTACCCACTGGACACAACATGATTTACCAGTATTCATGAACATGGGGCCCTGAAGTGACCACCCACAGCAAAGGAACTTGGCTCTTTCACCTCTTCCTTCTTCCTCATAGAAAATCCAGAGCCTGGTCATTTCATTTCCCCTCAATCCTGACAAGGACCTGGCATGGACCACTCACTCTGGGTGCATTCTCAGTCTTAGTCTGTTCATTACCCGGCATAAACCTAGCAAACCACCCACCACTATCTGGAGAGGGAAGAATCCTCATTTTCTGCCCATGTACTTTGCTCCACTAAGGGCACTATGGAACAAACGTTGACCTGCTCTGGACACCCAGGAGATTGAACCAACAACTCTTGTAACCGGTAACACCATTTGGGTGACTCCCAGAGGACAATCAGATTCCCTACTGCTGACTGCAAATGACCTCCAACATTTACTCCTATGCTGTTGCTCTAACCTTCCTTACCTGAAAAAGTTCCTACCCTCATCAATGTCAATTATACCTTGATTGGTGGATCACCATATCCGTGGTAATCCACACCCTACTGCTGGCAAAGTATGTATGGAAACAGCATGCCACATACACCCCACAGGGAGACCCAACATAGGTCAGACTGGGAACCAAGGGAAACATGCTCCCATTTCACTGGGTCAGTCCACAGACATCAGCACTGAGGTTAGCACTTCTCCTTCTCTCTCTACTACCACTTAGTAACATCCTTCCAGCTAAGTCAGATTCTACAATTTCACTTGTGACTCATAGATGCCTTCTAAACTCTGTGGGCCACCTTTTCCTTCACATCAGATGAAACCCGCTATTATTAACTCATGTGCCATTAAACAAATGAAGTAATGGGCCACTACCTATGGAGCCTCATTTAAGGAATGCCCAGAGATAGTATGCACCAAATATTACAACCAGGATGCTAGTGATTGGTGCTGTTATTAATGCTATAATCCAGATACAATACCCACAAGCCCTAAGGGATTGAATAGATAAAATGATAGCTTTTTCTTATCCCTGGAATTATAATAAGTGCAATCAACACCCACAGTGTATACCTTTACAGTTATTGGTTTCTTTTCATATTAATTATAACGATCTTTCTCTCCCTCCGTTAGAATCCCCACTATTGAGATGGAAAGAAAGTGTATTAGCCAAGCGGCCAAGTGAACCTTACCATGGACCTCCTCCCTGGTTGCTAATCAATGCATACAAGGAAGGCAATGCATACTACATGACATTACCTGGGCCAAGACATTTCTTAAAAAAAAATCACAGACAGACACACACACACACACACACACACAGAGTCACTACAACCAGCTTGGGAATTCTTCCCTAACCTAATCTCAATATACTAACTGCAAGTTTTACATAACACTCGTGGAAGTGGACTCTACAGCAATTGCAATGCTGGCTACCTACAGTGAACAAATCATAGCTCGTGGGTGTCACAGCACAGAAAATTCTTAGAAAAACCATATTTGATCTCAGGGAGAAATCTAACTACTCTTCGCATGGAAGTTTCTCCACCCACATTGATAACGATTTCCTTATAGCTATTATGAAATTTGTCCAAAACCACAATTATTAAAAACTTAGAAAATATTTGAGGGCAATTGTTGCCCAATGTTAGTTTTCTGAGGGCTCCTTGAAAATCCCTACACACTCCAAACCAACAGAAGATATAAACGATAATGAGAAGACATGTAATGAAACTAACTTGGGAGGAATGTTTTCATTTTCATTAACACATTTTTATGCCTTGTCATTTCTTTTTCAACTTTAATTTAGATTCAGTGGGCACATGTGCAGGTTTGTTACCCGGATATATTGCATGATGCTGAGGTTTGGGGTACAAATGATCCCATCACCCAGGTATTGAGCATAGTATCGAACAGTTTGTTTTTCAACCCTTGCTCCCCTCCCCAGCCCCCTCTAGTAGTCTCCAGTGTCTCAATAGACACTTTACGTCCATGAGTACTTGGGAGGAAATTTATTGGTGTAGTTACACTGCCACCTCCCAAGGGGCCACTCCTGAGGTTATTAAAGGTATACAAACCTTTTCCCTATGAAAGTTTCCCCTAAAATGGAGTCCATAAAGCATTTGGTCCCCCACTGAAACACAACACAATAATGTTGCAATACAAGGGAACATAAATGGGACCTATGTCTTGATACAATTGATATCTTTTTTTTTTTTTTTTTTTTTTTTTTTTTTTTTTTTGAGATGGAGTCTTGATCTGTCACCCAGGCTGGAGTGCAGTGGCGCGATCTTGGCTCACTGAAACCTCTGCTTCCTGGGTTCAAGTGATTCTCCTGCCTCAACCTCCCAAGTAGCTGGGACTACAGGAGAGTGCCACCACACCCGGCTAATTTGTGTGTGTGTGTGTGTGTCTGTGTGTGTGTGTATTTTTAGTAGAGACGGGGTTTCACCATATTGGCCAGGCTGGTCTGGAACTCCTGACCTCGTCATCTGCCCACCTCAGCCTCCCAAAGTGCTGGGATTACAGGCATGAGCCACTGTGCCCGGCCGATACATATTTTTTAAAAAGTACTTGGTTCACCTGTTTTGTTCACTCATATGTGAGTGCCTCATAATTCAGGATCTAATTTGGTGTGTGGCTAGACTAACAACTTTCTTCTCGTACTGTCAGGACCACCTGCAAAACCTATCCCACACTCATGGGACCACATCAGTGCTATTTACTATTGGCAATCAGCAGGAAACTCAAGCACAACACATAACAGTCACAGCAAGGAGGAATATACAATTGCCGACTACACCAAACTTGCCTACAGCCTTAGCCACAGCAACATATAAAATGGTAAATCTAACCTAGTGCAGGGCTTGCTTCTGCCATCCTGATTTTAGAAAACATAGTGTAATAGTTCTTCCCTGGAAACGCTGCATCATATACTTCACTTTTTTAGATGAGCCTATTCCCCTAACCACTGACATTCAACAACCTTATCCAGAGGCTTATCTCATGTCAATGTATAGACCATGGTAGGCTGAACCCACAACAAATTTAGTTAACCCAGGTGCTGAATGCAAGGTGGATAACTCGTGCTTGTTTGACCATACCATTTTCTGCTCCTATTAACACAATCTGGAACTTCTGGAACTTCACGAAGCCACTTGAACTTCCCTTCAGTGGAACACAGAGAACATAGGCAGCAGAGGGAGCTTGGTGGTCCTGTAAAGGAATAAAATGGCTTCCCTATCATAATCTTCTCCTCATCCAACCCTGAAGAATATTTCCTGCACTTGGGATTGGTGCAAAATTCCAGTAGAATTTTATTCAACAGTGGAACCCCTTCCCCAAGTACGTGCCACCACCAAACCACACTAGCTGCGACTCCCCGATGCCACAAATGAGCTTTCCAAATAGTTCCGCATGGTACTAACTTCCCTAGGATCACTAATTTTGGAGACAGTAGGAACAGCATATGTGTGGAACAGCACACCACAATTAAGAGAAACACATAGCCATGTTGCAGGAATCACCCACACAACTTAGATAAACAGTCCAAAGACTGAAATTCTTTGCTGAATCTCACTGTACTTTAAGGGTCATGGTGTGAGATAACTGCATAGCCCTAGTTCAAGCTGCTGGAGGGGTCGGAGGGCCCAGGGGCTGTGTGCTTGCTAAAATTGTCTTGCTGCATATGTGTAGATAACACCAAGTTTTACAGATATCTGGGGTCATGTACCAAAGGGGATATAAATGCCACTCTATTGACTAAACAGATTGGTCAAAACAAAATTGTCTCCTTTTTGAATCTATTCTACTGGCTGCCCAAGTGGGCATACTGGCTGAGAACTGGCTTTAAAATCCTAATTTGTAGCCTTATAGCGTTCTGGGTCTTGAGGTCGCTTCATCACTGGCTCCCAACTGATACTCCATGAAATAGCATACAACTTGGATTGTAGAACAACATGGGGCCAAGGCATGGACTGTTAAATAAATGGGTTAATATCTTTAGAAGGTGCCATGTATCTTGTTCCCTATATTCAGAGAAAGCTAAAACCATTAGCTCAAAGCTCATTGGAACTAAAATCAAATGTTTACACATCCAATTGCTTTAAATAGGGCCCTCAATAAGCACATATTTAGTCATTTAGAGCCCACCCACATTGCACCCTCTGTAAAACTAGGCACAACATCTGCTAGCCATAGATAGGACACACTGGGACTGGAAAAAAGCCCCAAGTCTCTGATGCCCATGGGAGCTCTCTGACACAGACACTCCACACCTGGCTGCTGAGTAACATCCCATAGACATGCAAGCCTCCTGTCCAATTCTTCTCTCCCTTGAAAGTTTCCTTGAACTCTTCCTCTTCTGGGTGATGGCCTCTTGCTGCTCCTCTGGAAGGTCTCCTGCTGTGAGGGAAGTTCCGCTCTCCTGAAACCTTTCAAAGGGCCACCCAAATAAAGCATGTTGTGTGCTACTGCCATCTCATTGTCATAACTTTTTTCTTGCTCAACCCTGACATCCAGAAAATCACCACACATACTTAATTGCAAACTTTGTCAGGAGCCAAGATAGTGGAGAAACAATGGTCAGATATTGTTGAGATAATTCTCCATGGCCTTTCTACATTTATTGTAACAGCTTTTGTCTCTAACTATAGTTTGAAGAATACTTGTATGTCAACATTTGACTGGCTGCTCCTCATTTCTCCTGTGGGATTTGGGGCAGGGAGCAAGGGGAACTAATGCAAACATGAACCAAAACAAACTCTGACTCAAGAATCTCATATATTCTGCCAACATCTATGAAACTGAGGTATGCTGGTTTATGAGCTAGCAAGTAGGGTACAGTCTCAAACTCTTCATATTTCTTGCCAATTTTGGTAATGAAGATGAAACATAGCGTTCTGGAAATTGATAAAACAAGGGTACTTCACTGGCCTGGTTAGAGGATATGAGAAGACTCCTCAGGATTGGAGAGCAAATGCTTTTTCTCAAACGGATTGGCACTAAGTGCAGTATGGGCCCTTCCCTGCTCACTCTCCTACCTATTAATGAAGCTGAGGGGCAGGATGCAGAATTAAAACAAGCTGTTTGAATCATGGTTTAGTTGTTGTTCACTCTCCTCTGGGTGGGAGGAAGAAGGGATGGTGTCATGTTGCTGAGTCAATGACTTGTTAAACCTGAATAAATGGTGTCAGCAGTGAAGCTATAGAGTTTTCAGTGGAACAAAACCATCTGAAGTTTGTTTGGTTGAACCACACTGCTGGCTACTGGAAACCAAATGCAAACATGCCTTGCTTACTAGTATAGACAGAGTCTTTTTTTTCTCTCTCTCTCTCTCTTTCTCTCTCTCTCTCTCTCTGCATTTCCTAACTCCTGGTTCTCTTCCTTTTCTCACTTCAG